>NC_141296.1:1627500-1947500 GCF_037954325.1 Fistularia commersonii
CTTCCTCATTTCAAGCCCTAGTCTTTACATCCTCTTTCATGAAAGCAATCTATTTCATGTCCTCTTTCTGGACATCCCTACATTTTCAGTTTGGTCTTTTTCTACGTCTCCTGTCTGACAGTTCTTACCTCAACATCCATCTATCAATACCCTCCAAAAACCCCAACGCTTATTTGGTGTACGTCTTCTCTTTGCTCTTTGGGTTTATTGCAACACGAATTATGCCTTTTGAGAAAAAGGATTTTCACATATGGTGACACCCTGAATGAATAAAATAAAATATGATGTCCACACCAGGTTGAAGGAGGATATAATCAGTATGGCTCCACTGTACATGTTCAAAACATCTCATTCTGATCTTCTCTCCGAAACATCTAACATGTACTGTCTCTGTGACGGACTCACTCCTGACCAACACCATCACCTCTTCTACCTCCAGTTGTATTTCCGATTAAAACGAATATTGTTCATTTCAAATGCGTTGACTTTAGTGATTACATTGTAATGAAAACCAAAACTCGCTGTAGACGTGGAATACAAGAAAATTGGTTGTAAGAATATGTATTCTTTTTTTGGATCAGTGAAAGACTACATTTGTGGTGTATAATGTCACCTGCGGGCTGTCCAACGTTTGTTGACCCTCATTTCTCCTGCATTCGCTCTTGATTCAGAAAGCTGCGTTGCTTTCTTTGCTGATCCCCTGTCCCTTTGGGATCTTGACCTGCACACATGCCATCAATGAGAATTCATCATCAGTCACATGTATTAGAAAATAAAATGTGTTATTAAAAATACTTGACAAATTATTTCAGGATACTTTAAAGACTGTCAGGCGAACAATGTATCTTGTATTGATATTTATTACGCGGTGTCCACAATGAAAAATATTTGTGGCACAAGAATTCGTGTACTACAATGTTTTTCATAAAAAAAAAAAAAAAACACTGAGGAAAAGCAAAAGAAGAAAGGATCTCCTTGTTGCTTGTATTTCTGCAGGCTTCTTTGTCAGTAAGCTTCACAAGCTCACTACTTTCACAAGCTCACTATCTCATCCATTCATTAATGTGTCACGCCTTGACTCCGTTCTCTTTTTTATCCTGCAGGTCTCAACCCACTCGCTTCCTGCCTGGTTTTGCACATTTATTTTATTCCCATCATTGATATTGTTGCTGTTGTGGTTATTTACTTTCATACCGTCTTTCCACTGGTTGCAGTTATTATCTCTCTGCTTTCTATTTATTCGTGAACATCTTTTGTTTTTTCTTATCTCTAATTCCTGATCTCCTGATTATTTATATTTTATATGTATATATTATTTATATTTAATATTTATTCGACACTAATAATCTATTCCACTGCTGGGACAAAAGAATGACCACTATGTGGGTCACTCAAGTTGATCTTATCTTAGCTTAGCTTACAAGCAAATGATATAGAGAAAGATAATTTCTTTTACATCTAGGCTTCTTCTACTGTTATGCTATCAATGAAAATGCATTACTAGCTGAAGAAAAAAAAATAAAAACATGCTTAGTTTGTACTAATCCACATCGATCCATGTTTACTCGCCAGCTAACTCCCTTTATTCCCCCTGAGGATCAAAATAATGGCATAGATTAAACCTGCGTTATCATCTCGGGGTTTTCTAGCACACGTAAACAAAAAAGCGATATTAAATAGAAATATTCCTCTTCTTTGGGCTCTGAAATGTAACGTTGTTGGATGTTGACTATCCTGAAAATCAAATTAAATGGCTCACATTAACCGCCCGGCACGTTAAGTGCTAGTGTTAACCAGACGGTAACGTTTTGCTGTTATCCATGCCGAGCGGCTCATCGTCGCGTTGCGCTTGAAACTCGGTTTTTGACACAAATTAAATCACCTTTCAACGTCGACAACTTACCATCTCATGTGTAACATTACGCCATGGTGAGTTTTGGTGGAAAAAAAAACAAGTTGACTTTGTTGACAGTCGGCGTTCCGACAGAAATGTCCTCTAATAATGCGCGGGTCCAGGACGAATCGTTCAAAACGAGCGAATCATTTAAATGATTTGTGAGTCATAATTCCTCGTCTCGATGAACTCGTTCGGTGGTTTGCTTGTAAAAATAAATCCTTTACGAAGGGAGAGACGGATAAGAGGAACGGAGGGTCCGTTGACTAAAGAGCCGGTTCTTATGCCGTCGAATACGCTTATATCAATGCGCGTCTGGAGCAGCGACACTGGCCTGGAGAGAGGCGTATCACTCCGAGTAGGTTAGTCCATTAGCATTAGCATAGCGGCTCAGCATAGCGGCTAAGCTAAGCCAATAGCATAGCGGCTAAGCTAATTCAGTGCCATTAGAAATGCAGTTAGCATCTCATCAGAAGTGCACAAATATGTTCAGAATAGACAGATAAATGCAATACATTTTTTTGCAGCTGGTGCAAGTAGAGGTGGGTAATTATATGCAGATTATGTATAAATAGGTAGTAATTAATATGATTAACAGATGGCAATATATGTATGGATGTATAAATACGCAGGTGTTTTCTACAGTAACTCTACAGAAGGGATAATAAAGAGATGTTATATGAACAATTATGCAGAATATACTGATGGAAATATAAATATTCAGGTGACTTATAGAGCTCTACAAAATGGATGATATGATCTGGCTCCCTGTGGCTTTTGAAAGTAATCAACAAGTAATTTATTTTAGTTGGTTCATTTTTTTAAATGTCGTTTTAAATGTGAATATTATGGTGATCTTGTAAGATCCAAATGAAACGTGTTATAATGTTTTGGTTTGTTTCCTCTCAGTAAAGAAGACACCGGGAGCCACGCAACCCTTTTGAAATTTGAAATGAATTAACACGTCCATAACATTATATAAACTGCTCAAAAAAAGGAAATACTAAAATAACACATCCTAGATGTGAATGGATGAAATACTTTGTTCTTTCCATAGTTGAATGTCCAGACAACAAAATCACACAATGGAAATGAAATAATTGAACCAATGGAGGTCTGGACTCCAAAAGAAAGTGTAAAAACACACTCCAGGCTGATCCAACAATGATGCCATGTCCTTAAAACAAGTCCAAAAGAATCAATGTTGCTTCCTTAATTTGATTTTACTTGGAGTTACATGGTGTTGTTTAAGTGTCCCCTTTATTTTTTGGAGCAGTATACATTTTTTTGCCCTCATGCTAGGAATTTCCCTGTAGGAATTTCAGTGCCCAGGGAAACACATATGCACCCTGTGCATGTGACTCTAAACGCCTGCTCCTGTTGATGTCTGCAAAGAAATGTTAAAACTGATTTTCACACCTTTACAAGGGCCGTTAAAAATTGGATTCTGGAGCACCAAACATGCTCACACTAACAATGTCAGACGGGTATTTTGCCATCGGATGTTTCCCTTCTGGGTAACATCTGATGGCCCCCAGATGACCAAAGTAACAATATCACAACAATAGCACTTTCAACTTGCAAAATACATATTTTATTGCCTGTTTATATATTGTATAGTTATTTTATTGCCTATCTGTATATTTTTTATATATTGTCTATTTTATACAGTTTCATATTTGTATTGTCTAGGACTACAGATGGAAATTAGCTATGAGCTATAATCTGGTACAAACGTCTCTGCCTCTGTGCTTCATGTATTTGTACACTGTCCTAATAAACTTCTAAACAAACAAACAAAACCCACTTGTTCTTCTGTTTTGGGCTTTTCTCTTCAGGGATCCACCTTCTCCATCCAACCCTATTCTCTAGATCCTCCTCTCTCACACCAACTCCCCTCATATCCTCTCTCACGACGTCCATCAATTTTCTTCGGAACGCACCCTTCCCCCCACAAGAACGAATCCCGGCCCAGCTGCAGGCTTTCAGTCAGCGCCGGAAGGCCCGCCATTAATAATAATAATCCTTTATTAATCCCCGTGGGGGAATTCATTCTCTGCAATTAATCCATCACGGATGCACCATGAGCGGCAGGCATGCCGTCCAGCAGCGCCAGGGGAGCAATTAGGGGTTCGGGGTTTTGCTCAACAGCATTTCGACACACTAATTACCTGAGTTAAACGTCCGCTGCCCTGCCCCCCCACCTTTGACTGACCGCTGTAAAAGACCTCCTTCACCAGAAACATTATGTTTGTCCCCAGAAGGCAATAACATGAACTGCTCAAAAAAATAAAGGGAACACTTGAACAACACAATGTAACTCCAAGTCAATCCCACTTGTGTGAAATCATAGTGTCCACTCAGGAAGCAACACAGATTCATTTGGACTTGTTTTAAGGACATTACATCAAAGTTGGATCAGCCTGGAGTTTGTTTTTACACTTTAATTTTGAGTGTGATTCCTAATCTAGACCTCCATGGGTTGATACAATTGATTTCCATTGATCATTTTTGTGTGATTTTGTTGTCAGCACATTCAACTGTGTAAAGAGCAAAGTATTTCATAAGAATATTTCATTCATTTAGATCTAGGATGTGTTTTTTAAAGTGTTCCCTTTATTTTTTTGAGCAGTGTATATTAGTAATTCAATAAAGAATACAGTTTTGAATCTTCGGGAATCCCGCGTCTTTTCAGAAGAGACGGCAACCATTCATCAGAAATTATAGCAGACATTATTTCCTCTATGCCAATTTTTCACCGTGATTGTAACTTCACATCATGGTGGCGGTAAAATTCCACTACATTATTTTTGTTATATTTTTGCAGTCATTTTTATACTTATGATTATTTAGGCGAGACAAATAAAATTTGGTGCTCGTGTGCGGTTAAATGCACTTCCCCACTTTAAGAATGAGAACTCTGTGACTCATAGGGGTCAAAAACACGACTCTCTATAAGTGACTCATAAAAACTCCAGTCAGTAAAAAGAAGTGAATTTCCCATCATTGAATCATCCTCCTTTCGATGTGGTTGACCGTCTGCACCAACTGCTCTGTTCACTCTTCTTCATTAAAAATCATTGGTTAGTGCAGCTTCTTCTCAGCATAAAGGATTCTCTTGCTGTTTGGCAGTTTGCATGTTCTTCTCATGTTTCTGTGGGTTTTCTCTGGGTTCTCTAGTTTCCTCCCCGGACAGGACAGGCGGTCGGTGGATAACCGTCGGACGGATGGAGGTCTTGAGGTAATCAGATCGTGACCCTTTTGGTCGTGGCCTCTTCCGAAATCAAACGGCCCAGAGTTCATCTTTAGGTTATCCGGTTTCCTTTCACATTGGTTCCTGTTGTCTCAATAAAGGAAATGGTCGGCTGCTCTTTCTAAAAAAAAGCCATCTTAGCCTTGTGAAATCTTTGAGCACGTGCACTATCGTGGCCACTTTTCAAAATATAACCTCCAGTTTAAGCTTTTTATTTTCCAACAAAAGGCTCGTTAAAATAGGATAAAATGTCTTTCCATTCCCCTCGTCATTTGCTGCTTGCAACCGACCACGGCTGCTCGGAGTGAGGATGAGCACTGACTCCCCAACTGGAAACATATCATTCATATCTATCATTATCTAACTCCACCATCTGTTAGAACTGCAGGGGCCACTTGGGTGAAGACTGCTACATACTCTGCAACAAGACAAAAATTAGCTCTCAGGGTTACAAAAACACTATTACATCATTCTATCCTTGCAGCCCTGGTTAGGGAGCTCTTACCACATATGCATATATACATATATATTGATATATTGTTGGATTTTAGTGAGGGAAAGACCTGGGTGACGGTGAAACGTCTGTTTAATGAGCAAAAGCTGTTGTTGGCCACAGCCACGCCACACAAGCCTGCGATATAAACAACTGTTCTTGCTCAATTCCAGGTGAAAAAAACCCAGAATTCATTGCACCCCAAACCACACACACACCATTCCCTGCAACCCCAAAATCACACAGAGAACAAGCATCAACATAAACTGCAACATTCGAGACTTGCTGCAACATATATGTATACACACACACACACACATATATATATATATATATATATATATATATATATACACACACGTACACGTATTATATACACGTATACAGGGCTGTCTCAGAAAATTAGAATATTGTGATAAAGTTCTTTATCTTCTGTAATGCAATTACAAAAACAAAAATGTCATACGTTTTGGATTCATTACAAATCAACTGAAATATTCCAAGCCTTTTATTATTTTAATATTGCTGATTATGGCTTACATCTTAAGAAAACTCAAAAATCCTATCTCAAAATATTAGAATATCATGAAAAAGTAATGTTTGTTTTTTTTAATTGCATTACAGAAGATACAGAACTTTATCACAATATTCTAATTTTCTGACAGTCCTGTATATGTGTGTGTATGTATATAGATATAAATATGTATATACACACACATATATAAGTATATATACACACACGCATGCACGCACACGCACACACACCTGCAGCAAGCCAAAAGTGTGCTGTCTACCTTTTACTGGTGTGTGCAGTCGTTTATTGAGAGCGACAAAAACATTTGAACATGTTTTATTTAGATGTGACAAATTGCCATAATCTTCAAATTTATAATTAAATTTTAACAATGAACAAACTAAAATAAAATACATTGTAATTAAGTATCTGATTATTTTCAAAAGCCACAGGAAGCCGCAGGTTGCCGACCCCGGTTTATTTAATCAAGTGTACAACAGTTGAACATAATTCAGTGTACGGAAGGACGTGATCGGGTCAAAAGCATCCGATGAATCTAAATGCTCAAAAATGTTCAAAAATGCTGGGGCGCAAAAAGAAAAGGCCCTTCGCTCCCCCTTTTTTCCAGATTTTGGTGACACACAAAGACTAAGACTTTGGGAACGCAACGTACATCCAGGGAAATACGATGGCGCAATGCAACAGACAGCATTAATTTCAAGCCTGCACTCGCCCGGACAGGGAGGAAGTGAAGAGATACTAGCAGCAAAGTAATCTAATCAAATTTATTTGCAAACACTCACTCAATGTCATCTAGATTGTTTTTTTTCCCCCTTCAGAGGGACACTCAGTCAGCAGACAGACCGTTTGACATCATCACCCTCTTTTTTTAATACTTGAAATGAATACGAGCAGAATTTTTAAATCCAAAATTTTAATTTAACTGTAAACTACAGTTGTATAATAAAATATTAATAATAAAATATCGGTAGTCCGTCCACTACACTTTAGATCTCTCGGATAGTAACATAATGAAATTATGATGTTGAATTCTTGCAACGTTGTATGTCGCAATAACTACACGCAAAACAGAAAGGCGACGTGTGAATTATTATGATGTGGAATAATCCTTGTCTTTATCACAATAGCGATGCTCCGATTGCAGTTTCGCTTCTAATGCAGAGGCTGTTTGAGCTCAAACAGTCCAGTTCCCCCTTTGACTACTTTCCCAACCACCAGGCAGGCGGACGGTGATGCAAGCTGATCACGAGAGCCTGAAACACAAACAAGCACAGACATGAACACTTGCACTAAACAACTGAATCTCTATGAAGAACCCTCATTAATCATAATGTAGAAATTATTGTCACTTCTTAGACACTTTTTTTTTCCATCGTTCACTCTCTTGTATTCAGGGGAAACCGGTCAAAGACGGTGTGGAATAAATTTCCATGAGAAAAATTATCGAAAACATAAAAAAAAAATAAATAAATACGTGTCTGAATGTAAATATGAAGTCTGAAGTATTGAGTAAGAAAAGCTGTAACTCTAGATGAAGAAAACCTCTATAAAATAAACAGAAATGTAGTAATAATAATAATAATAATAATAATAATAATAATAACGCATTGGGGATGTATGCCATAGCAACAATAAGAACAATTACTAAGAATCAGCATTATTTTCTGTAAGATGTTTTCTAATGAGTCACTCCATAAGAAATCTTAAAAATATGAATATAAAACTGACAGGAGGAATTCCCTTTTTTAACCCAAAGGTAGATTAAATTCAGTTTATTTCTAGATGGATGAGTTTGAAAGTCCACTTAATTACTTTTTTATCTCCAAAGCATACAAAAAAATAACATATTTGTAAGGTTATCCACAGTCACTTGGTCTGCTGTTAAATACCAACACCAATCTCAAGATATGCTATCATATCATATCTTTAGTGGTGTATTTTCCAAGATTTTTTTTTTATTAGACTTTCCAAGTTCAAAGAAAAAGAAAAACTTAAAAAAAAAAAAACAAAAGAAAAAAAACCCAAGTAAATCATGGCTAACTTCATAAACTTTATAGAGATTTTCTTATAAATCCCTCTCCAATATTTCTGAACAGATACACAATGTTTAAAAATAACTTAAATCAACTGCAAAGGTACGCAAAATGTAAGTTTTATGAGAAAAATGCACTAACGCTCAGAAAGATGAAATATAAATCGCTGATCATAAATTAATACCTGAACAAAAGAAATAGTAGCGTGAATTTAAAGAGGTGAGTAAAATCATTTTTAATTCTTGCGAAATAGCTAATATCACAATATTCACAAATTAAATAGTCATAAGAAGATAAAATCCCAAGGATACCACTGACCGCCTAAGAGGACCTTGCATTTCATCTTATTTCACAAACGGACCTTTTTGATTCTGTCAACTATTTTTTTCCCATTTTTTTTCTCTCTTTTTATGTGCAAATAAACTAAATCATTATTTTTCTTCTGCAACTTTACAAAGTTCTAAGACCGTTTTGAAAATGGTCTGAATAAACTGGTCATAATCTATGAACATGGCATGAATCGATCTACATTTAAGAACTGAAGAATAAAAATGCATAAATAAATATGATATAAAAAATATCATAAAAATAAAAATTGAAAATAAAAATCTACAAATTTGCCAGAAATGGTCCAAAATACCCCCACCAACAAAATCAAAATAATGAGAAACACAGTTAGATGATAATGTCAAGCAAAATGACAACCAAATTTAGGACACATTTTTAAATCATACAGTGTGTTTGGTCAAAAAACACAATTCTGAAACAACACTTAGCATTTGAAAACAAGCGTGCAAAATTTGACGGAAGATGAAGCGCATCATCTTTCGCTCTAATTTCTACGATTTCATGAAAAGTCTGCATCAAACGAAGGGAAATAACAAATTTAGGCACTCCTTTTTAATATATTTTGCAGTCAGTTATTGGTCCAGGCATGGAACGGATTCAAAGTTAAATCTATAAAAGTAGATGCATTTCGTGGCTTCTTATTTAGAAATCCCTTTATTTGTCACATTGAGTTGTGTATACAGTAAACCCTTGTTTTTCGCGGGGGTTACTTTCCAAAAAGAACCCCTGAGAGGCAAAATCTGTGAAGTAGAAACCTTTATTTATTTTTTTTTACAATTATTATACAATTAAATACTCTATTATACATTGAAAAGAAAGAACAAACCATTTTACAGGCTCAATCATTTGTTTCACAAATAAAAGTACTGTACTTTAGAAATGTTTTTTTCAACAAATAACTCCTGTACTGTCAAATAATAATTTTAATCCTCAATGTGAACAGAAGGCTTCACATGGCGGAGATTAGCTCCGCCCACCGCGACCAGAGTCATTGGATTAAACGGGAGAAAATTAAAAATGGTTATGAAAAAAATTGCGGACGGTTGCAACCCTTTTTGCATCCTTATTAAAACTTATCGCCGCTGTCGTCCTTAGGTTTTTTCCTTCCTTCTTTATGGAACGAACGGAAGATTCATTCATTCCGTAATGCCGACCTACAGCCGCATAGCTTTTAGCTTCCCTTAGCATGTCCAGAAGTTTAACTTTATCTGCCATAGATAGCATCTTCCGCTGCCTTTTGGGCCCTTTTGTCGCTCCAGAGCGTTTTGTCAACATTATGGGTTTTAGAGAAACTCGACATTGCGAGAGAATTTGCACGTACGTCATGTAAATTTGTCAAGCTGTTTTACGTACGTGTACATATTAAACTGCAACGTTATTGACGCACAGGTAGAGAAGAAGCGGAGTGACTTTTTAGCCAATCAGAATGCAGAACACAATGCACCATGCAAATCCGGGAAGTAGCGAAACCGTGAAAAGTAAACCGGGTTATAGCGAAGGATTGCCGTATATCATATATATAGTTATTATGGCTGACTCACCCAGCATGGTAGCTTGTTTGAGGAATTGGTAGCTCGTCTCGAAGGTCATCTGCTGCAGAGGGGAGGAGTTGGATCTGATGGCGTGTCGGTTTAAAGGCTTGTAAACGCCTTCAAAACACATGTAGTCGGCGACCAGCGAAAGATGTCTCGGGTCTACCTCGATCCCTGGCGACAGAAAAGCGGGTAAATATTGAATAAAAAAAGGTTTGGATATTGTCGTGACGCTGTTTTTTATGTGCGCAAAGTAATATTCGTACCGTAAACAGCAAAGACATCTTTGATCTCTCTTTCAATGACTTTTAGAGCCACTTCAATCCCATACGTGTTGGCCATGGTGTGGACCTCATTGGAGTAAAGTCTGGTGATATCCATGATCTGGAGACAAAAAAACAAACATTTACACGCTATGAGTCAAACACGAGACGACGGTCCGCTCCGATCGATCCCACTTGCTTTTAGAAGCAGTTGAAATGACAGAAAAGCTAACTTTCCAATTCACGTGGACGTTATTTTGACAAATACCAAATATACCCGACGTATTGTCGAGCGTCTTTACAGAAATCGTCACTTGACGAAGGTTCGAGAGCTGTTTGAGGAACACGAAAACATGTTTTTGGTCCAAATTCACCTGATTTGAATCCAATAGAAGAAAAACGCGTCTAAAAAGTGTTCAACCTCTCGGGACTTTTTCACCCTTTTTTGTTGCTTTTATAAACAAAAGGTTTGTAGGTTTACTGCAATGAATCCGTGATGGTTCAGATCTGGTTTGGCATGTTAACGGAGGCTTCGACCATATTCTAATTCAAAATATTTGTCCCCTAGATGCAGGTAGCGGTATTTCTCACAGACATATCTTTTTGAAACTGGAACTGGAAACGTCAACATTAGTGATTAAACTGCAGTATGTTGGTGTGTAAATGCCGTCGACATCATTTTGGACGTTCTTGTCAAAGGCGTGGAGGTGAAACATCGTCAGGTCTGGTTGTCATGAGGATATTTCGATCAGAATTAACCCCGGGTGACGGAGAACCTCCCTAGAAATTTGGGATGTTGTTTTTCTTTTTCTTTAAACGCCAGAATAAAAGGAAAGGTGTACAAGACAGTGGTGAGACCAGAGATGATGTTTGGACTAGAAACTGTTCCAATGACCAAAAGACAGCAGGCAGAACTAGAGGTTGCAGAGATGAAGATGTTGAGGTTCTCTTTGGGAGTGACCAGGATGGAGAGGATCAGGAATGAGTCTATCAGAGGAACAGCACATGTTAGATGTTTTGGAGAGAAGGTCAGAGAAGCCAGACTGAGATGGTTGGGTCATGGACAGAGGAGGGATAGAGAATATATTGGTAGACGGATGCTGGAATTGGAGCTGCCAGGCAAGAGGTCTGGAGGAAGACCAAAGAGGAGATTTATGGACGTCGTGAGAGAAGATATGAAGGTGGTTGGTGTGAGAGAGGAAGATACAGAGAATAGGGTTAGATGGAGAAAGTTGACTCGCTGTGGCGACACCTGAAGGGAAAAGCCCAAAGAAGAAGAAGAATCTGTCACAGGGGTGCAGGACATGTATGACCGAGAGAAAGTGATGATTGAGATGTTTTGGACATGAACAAAGGAGTGTTCATGTCCAAACCATGGTGAAGATCTGGGTAGAATGTTGCTGAAGGTGAAGCTGCCAGGCAAGAGGTCTGGAGGAAGACCAAAGAGAAGATTTATGGACGTAGTGAGAGAGGATATGAAGGTAGTTGGTGTGAGAGAGGAGGATCCAGAGAATAGGGTTAGATGGAGAAAGTTGACTCGCTGTGGAGACACCTGAAGGGAAAAAGCCCAAAGAAGAAGAAGAAGTTTTTTTCTTTAAACGTCAAACACGATCCTCTCCATTGTGATGCAGGTGGAACGTACTTCACTGTGCTTGAACATCTCGTGCATGTTGATGCCTTCTGTTTTGAGAATGGTTTCTTTCTCCCCGGTGTTTGTCGCAGCTTCTGCCAGGAGGCAGCGCGTGAGACCCTTCGTTTCCGTGATGACTGCATTTTGGGCCAACGTCGACAGGATCGACGTGAGGTCGAACTGGATCTTTTTCAAAGGCAAAACCATCTCGACCTAAAATCGGGGACATGGAGAGAGAGATGAGCGATTTCGTTTGGTTTTCGTGCGGTTTTCGTTCATATTCGGACGCAAACGCGAGCTTACTTCACACCACAGCTCGTGCTGAGGGTCATAAGAGTATCTTTCGATGGCGGGGTTCGACTCCATGACGCCGTTGACCCTCATCTGATTCATGGTCGCATCTTTTCCCCCTTTTTGTTTTCTCGAAGTCGCCTTTTTCTTGTTAACCACGATACCGTTGGACCCCGTTTCAGAACTTTGGGTAGGTTCTGTCGTTGCCTTCTCTTGTTCCTCCGCTTCTTCCTCATCCAAGTCATCTTTATCCTCGGCGTCATCATCCTCACCCCCTTCCTCACTCTCGTAGTCCACCTGAAAACACGCAAATTTAACAAGTTTCAAACAGAGATGGCACTGATTTGTAAATGTAATCTTGGAAACCTCTTTGGATGAGTAATTCAACGGTCAACTGTTTTACCATTTCAGTGAACAAAACAAAACAAAAAAGCAGGGAAGCAGGAAAACCACTGAAAAACTTCACTGTATGCAAATTAAACTAGTTATAATACATGTATCAGAAAACACCTTGATAATTGCAAATCTGTTTCCAGCCTTACTGGTTTTAGTCATCACTTTTAATGTGAATGATTGACGACCTAAACATATTTTTTGGAAAAGTTACGAAAAACAAATATTGGATTTTGTTTCAATGACAATTTCATATGTATTTGATGCCATAATAAAGAAAACTGTTGTGTAATTCAGCTTCTAATAATACCTGGTCGCACTGATCTGTCACGCACGCGAGTCGTAAGTTTAAAAATGATAAATGAAATAAAGGCGTCGAGTTATGATCAACTTTATGAAGCTAATTAGACACCTCCTGTTGTTATTTTAATATTAAAAAATCCGACTGCCGTACTTTTCTTAATAATATTTAGACAAGGTAAATTAACAATCCGGGGTTTAATTTTCTATTTGCATTCCGACACGTTCCCGACTCTGTTTATTTAATTTGGATTTAATACAGTAGACTTAATCCGCGCCTCAAAGTGTGCCAATACGTGCTTTTATTTATTTTAAAGTCCAATATGATAAATGTGATTTTTTTTTTCCAGTTTAAAGATAGATTCATACTTCTTCTTCCTGCTTATTTCTGCGGTTGACCTCTGAAGCGTCGGTGTCTCCTTCAGTCCCCTGGTCGTCCACGATTTCTTTATCCTCTTCGTCGGCCATGTTCTCCTCCTGGTGACGGTCAAAGTCACATTCTTACACAAATCACTTCCAACTGACGACTAATGACGAAAATGATGAAAGAAAAAAACAAAAAAAAAAACGCACCGATGCTCCGTTAGCCGTTCCATCGCTGCAGGGGTCAATATCTCGGGGTGCGGCTTTCTTCGTTTCCATGACGATCGAGGCTAGCTTAGCACTGCGTTTATTAATGGTATCCAAGAGGAGACGGAAAAACCTGCAAGAGTTCATTTAGACCAATCGTTTTGGCTGGCGGGCAACATTTTATTTCAGTTTTATGCAGACTAGGTATCGTGGAAATTGAACAAAATGAAAATTGATCGAAACTTAACATTTTCAGCCTTTTATTTCAACTTTAAAATCAGTAACTATCATATAAATGCACCGTCAATATTTTGTACGTCATCATTCATACAAATGTAAACAAAAGGGAAAAAATAAGGAGTTTCTAAATTCAATATTGATTGAAAATACTGATTAAAATATTCAAAGAAAATAGTATGTCAGGCCGGATGTGGCCATAAAATGCCCGAGTTGTAGTTTGACATACGCATCTTCTAAATCTATCAATGAATGACAAGTGACTTCGGACTTATTGTGAAATTGACGTCGGAATAAAAATTCCAATTTAAATACGTGAATTTTTTGGCTGTTTTATTTCAACTTTAAAATCATTAATGATCATCAATAAGATAATCTTTATTGATCTCCATAGGGGAAATTCTTATGTCGCAGCAGCGTAACAGTTATAATGCCGAGAAAAAAAAAAAAAAAAGGAAATAAATGCAAATATAAATATGATCCGAAAGGCAGAAGACAAAAGATAGAGAGACAAAAAAAAAATAGAAATATTTTTAATAAAAATAGGTTGAAAAATAGACATTTCAACTTTAAAATCATTAATGATCATCAATAAGATAATCTTTATTGATCTCCATAGGGGAAATTCTTATGTCGCAGCAGCGTAACAGTTATAATGCCGAGAAAAAAAAAAAAAAAAGGAAATAAATGCAAATATAAATATGAACCGAAAGGCAGAAGACAAAAGATAGAGACAAAAAAAAATAGAAATATTTTTAATAAAAATAGGTTGAAAAATATAAATAGTGAAAAAAAAAAAATAGCAATAAATAAAATAGATAAACCAACATGTACCGACGTTATCTTGTCTGAATCATGTCATCAAAACGAAACAAAAGGAAAAAATAAGGAATTTCCAACTTCAATAATGATCGAAAATCCTTAAAATATTAAAATATAATATAGTAAAACTGTTCCACACCTGGTTTCCATGTAGCGCAGGATCTGTTGTGGTGTCAGCAGGTTGTCGTCACAATAGCGATCAGGATGCAGGAAGTGGAAAGTGACTTTAAACATCCGCAGCTTTTGGCGAGAGCCCCTTTCCAAGCGCAAAGACTCAACCACATCGACTCTCTGTAATACCTGCACACACACACACACACACGGATGCTTCCCTGAATTGGACAGATAGTTGTAGAGACAGACTGAGCAGTGTGTGCAGAGAACAGCAAATAATATGGAAAAATCTAATGGTTAATTTAGTGGATGTGATGATCTTACCTCATTCAGACAGACTCTGGTAAGTTTCTTACGCAACATTTGTGCTTTCTTCAAAGCCCTCTTGTTGTTGAGAATGGGAATGCTCATCATGGGAGTTTTGATATTGGAGCTGGCAACCATGAGAATCTCTCTCAGCCTGTCGGATAAAAGATCCTCAAGTCATCTTCTTAAAACAGACAAAGCCGACGCAACGTCCTCTGATCGTTTACTTCTCATTCTCACTGTGCTGCATCTTTGCGGAGTAAAATGATGAAATCCCAATTCTAGTTTCCATTCATTTGGGAGAAACAAAATCTTCAAATGTTTGCGGCAGAGAGACGCCGGCAGACACTTTGCTTCGACAAAAGCACAATAAACAAAAGAGCGACCGCGACGAGGCGATGAAAAGTAGCACGCATATTTATATTCTTATTTGTGCCCACTCTCATATTATTCAACATGTCAGAGTTTATATATTTTTTTAAAGTAATTCCTCCCTTCACATTATAGTAGTGTTTAGGAATGATGGTTACATTACATTCCAGTCATTTAGCAGACGTTTTTATGCAAAGCAACTAATAAAAGTTGCAATTCAATAACCGAAAATCCAAAGTACCATTAGTTGTATGACAATGGTGAAAGAATACTTCAGGTGTTTATGTGTCTCAGAAAGACAATAAAATCATATACATCTTTTTAGAACCTTGACATTTTGACAGCAACTGCCAAAAAAAGTATTTCTTGCTCTCAATAATTAATTCCTTTTTTAATTCGATTAATTCCTTTTAATTCCTCTTCCCTCAGCCACAGGGAATCTTCAATCTTTGCAGTTACAGTTAAGACAATTCATATTTCATTGTATTTCTTATTCTTCCTCCTTTCTACTATTATCTATTACTGTTATGTTTTTTACATGAAACTCTAGCACAACAATTTCCTTCGAGATAAATAAAGTTGTTCTCATCTCATCTCATCTCAATAATCACAAACACACGGACTGATCTTTAAGGCTAAAAGAATTCATCAAAAACACAGTGCAAGATCTGAATCAATAGCTTTGCGTGCAGCATTTATTCACCGCGGTGGACATTTTGCAGCAGAATATGACAAAACTGCAACTAATACCTGTTTTGGGAAATATTTAAAATACTTTTTCCGGTTAATAGATGCAAACAACTTCGAAATAATGGTGAAAAAAAGGGAAAGAAAAAAAAAAACTAACTACTTGAGAGAATTAAATTCCATTTGGTTTACACATAATAGAATATTTAATTTTTAATTGCAATACCATGCATGACACAAATCAGTTAAAAAACGCTAATCCTCTCATCGGAGTGAATTTCAACGTGAGTTTTTACGTTTATATTTTAAGTATATTTGGAGTCACACCACTGACTGATATGACATCTTAGTTTCGTACCGAGGGATTCCAAGGGTGACGTTCATCTCTCCTCTGCCGGCAAAGTGGAAGGTGTTGAGGGTCATCTGGGTGGACGGCTCGCCGATGGACTGAGCCGCCAGCAGACCCACGGCTTCGCCTGGATCGCACAGCGATCGCTGCCACTTATAATGCAATAACTGTCGAAGGCTGGGGAAGAACACAGAAAATATAAAAAGGCCGAGAAGATGATATCTTTTCATAACCCTGAACTGGGGACGAGTAATTTAAATTCTGCAAGACGGTGGACTAGATGCAAGAAACAATACATTCTTGGTCAGATGTCACAATGAATTATAAATTATATACATTAACATGGTGTGGGATTATATTTGGAGGTTTGAAAGGAAGTGATGAATATTGTTTCTCGAGCAAATGCGAGACGGAAAAATGCGATGAAATTCGTAATGCAGAACTGGTTTTAAATTGGTTTCTGGTGGAAATTTGCATTTCTGGTCATAAATAATTTACACGTCAGTGTAGTGGAGGACTAGAATCCCAACACACCTCATAGTCATGACGTGATAACATATATGCCGCTAATTGCATGTTAAATCATGAAATAAAAAGGGGGTTGTTCAAAATAATAGCAATGTGGAGTTGAATTATTTTGGGAAAACTGTTTTCAGACTGGTCGTCCTGATTTGAGGGTAAAGGCAATTCATGTTGCACAAACAGGTAATAGTGCATTTTTCTCTAAAAGTCTGATTAAAACGTTGACTGGAGAAGAAAAAAAGGGTAAAAATGATGGGCTTCTAAAATGATCTCAAATGCTTTAAAATGGCAACAAAAACCAGGAAGAGTCTTTATGTTTAAATTCATATTTATTTTACTTTTTTATTTTTTGACATTATAAGTGTTACGCTGCAGCGACAAAGGGATTTCCCCTCTGGGGATAAATAAAGTTTATCTTATATTAACAGCCTAATATTCCTTTTCCTTCACTTTCTGTAAAGCAACATATTAGATCGATTTTCCTTCACGTTTTGGTTTTTGAATAGAAAGTGTAGTTTTCCCAAAGCGTTTGCATTTTTGTAAATAAAAACTTTTGTAGGAATTATGAGATTGAATCACTGCTAATTTTGCGAGCACGACTGTATTACGCTTTTAACGGGAGTGTAAATGTTGCTTTAGAGGCGCTAAAAACATCAGCAATTATTTTGTGTAGACAGCGGGAAATGTTTGGTTAATCTATTCCCCGAATCAATAATCAGATGAGCAAACTACAAAAAGAGAAACTTGTAAATCTGGCTTGAACTTAAGCTCTAACCAAATTTACTTTGGATTAATACAGGAATAACAGTTTACAGGAGAACCAGTGCAGGATTCAAATCCAAACACAAACGAGTCTGAACTTGTTATTTCCAGCTAAATCAAAGTGATAAAAACACACGGCGATGAGAATCGGAAACTTTTGCCAACTTCCGCTTTAAAAAAAGCGGGAGCTCACGGTGAATAAATACTTCCTGTTCCTTTCCCGTCTTCATTGTTTGTACAAATACATAAACATTTCTATTGTAGAGCATTTAATTCTTGCTATGTCAAACCTGTGTGTGTCCACGCCCTTGGGATTCGACCCTCTTTCTTCCTGCAGGTACTTTTCTGTGACATCGTTGAATTTTTCCGACACGGATCCGAAGCAGACGTCGGGCCGGTACAAACCCAAGCAGGGCTCCGGGCAGCGGGACGACTTCCTGACGTATCTCCGTCTGCTGGCTTCATCCAGCGAATACCACTGCTGGGCGAGCTGCGACGGGAGAAAAGTGTTATTTAGCTCTTCTGGGAAAGTGCAAACATCTGAACACCTTCCACATACCTCGAGTATGGCTTTGTCTCTTCTGTAAACCGACGGCGCGGTCAGTCCTTCGGTTTGTCTCAGTTTGGACAACTTCTTTTGAGAGTACAGCAGGAATCCTCCTGTAAAAGGCGAAAGCCAACAAATAGATGACACATATTGAGACGTATGAGATATCTAGGTGTGAAACTGGTTTGCAACCTCTATCCGATAATGATGGAATAGTGAATTTTAGTGCACGTCAAATATAAAGATCGCTGCACGCAAAACGTCATAATAATAATAATAGAGATAAATGTGATGAGAAGCGTGAGAGAATGGGTGAGGTGCAGTCAGTAGAGGCAGGGGGAGGCCGCGCCTCACCTGTCTTCACGGAAAGAAAAAATGCAAAATGAAAAACTAAATGAAATGGTTATATTTATTCAGTGATTTGTACTATAAAGTTATTTTCCATGTAGCTTCACCATTTATCATTCAAATATGAAGACGAGGCGTGCGTTGACACGACAACCAGGTGAGCCCACTATGGATTGCGCAATGATTCTGCTAACTGTGCTAGCATGCTATGCACTGAGACCGTATTGCTGCCTCTGTGGATGTCACTATTAGAAAAACACTTTTAAATATGAACTAAATTTCCATAGTTTAGCTGATGTGTCTGATGTTTTTCGTCAACAACTGTAACGTGTTTCTCGTAATCATAAAACGAGTGTGAAGAGACATAAAGTGAGGCAGGCAGTGTCGGTGCCTCATGTTAGGGGGCGCCGCTGATCCCAGGATCCTTCTTACTACTCGGCTACAGAATAATAGAATTAGCAACAGCAAGCTACAGTAAACAGTTAGCAAGTCCAGTGCAGCCATCCGGCTATTTTTTCCCGATCTCATGGGTCTGTAAAGCTCACAAACACTGAGGGATGAATCTAAACCTCCTGGGCAGCTTCTCCACTTTCTGGCCCAGAAGGATCTCATTCAAACTGTTCCTGAGGTGACAAAGTCGCTCCGGCCGGCGGTCACCGTTCCGGCTACGACAGCATCGGCGGAGCGCTCGTTCTGAGCACCGAAAAGACTCAAAACATAGTCGGAACAGGAACGATCGAGGCGACTGTCTTCACGGGAAGTGATTTCCATGGAGACAGAGAGACTTTTAAAACTGAAGAAAGATAAGGAAGACTTCTACAAGCATAATATCGATGCTTTTCTTCAGGAGGAGCGGCGAATGGACTTCATTTATAAGTAAAGGTAAGAGATAATAACGTTTTTTTACATGTGCTTTTTTCTATGCTACAGTTTGTATATGTAAAGGATGCTGATATGATATTTCAAACAAAACACATGAACTGCTGCCAATAAAATGGTGAATAAGCTACTCTGTCAGGCTCATGTGTATGTAAATCTGACCGGCCGATATTGGATTTTTGGTTGTTTTTTTTTTTACCTCTTCTTGGACATTCATCCTTTCGCTTTGCTTTCCAGCGCTGGATGGAAGCAAAATGTTGAACGGCGGCTTGAGGATCCAAACACGCCAAAATGTTATCCAAGCCCTGGTACTGCCGGATGACCTGTGGGAACAGAAAGACGTCATTTTGGTCCCGCTAGAAGTTTTTCTTTCATTTGCCTTAAACAATATTTGATTTGAATATTTGATGCTTAATCGGGCTCAATCGTGACATTTCATTGCAAAGAAATCCTTTTAAGAAGACGGTCGATTTTATTTGATTAATCTAATTATTCCAAAAAGGTAAAGTTAAACGTCATGGCAACTTCTGGGAACAGTAAAATAACATAACCTACAAGCTTGAGTGTAATGACAAGCTTGTTGTGCTAAAATGAGCCAGTGCCTGTAAAAATCATTTTTAATGGAGATGATGTAGAAATCTTACTGTCTTGTGAAAAATATACAAAAAATAAAGTGTTTTGACAGTTATGGTACTGAGCTACATACAAAAACATTCAGAATATGTTTCAGATCATCGTTTCTATCGACTGATGAAGATGAGTCCTCCCTTCCTGGAAATTTGGGACCTGGAATACTCATATCGTCTTTGCTTTGTTGAAATGAATTCAATAACCGCGGCATTCATTCATTCATTCATTCATTCATTCATTCATTCATTATGCCGCTTGACGGATCACTTTGGTATTTTAACTTACCTTAATTTCCAGACTATTGAACGCACCTCAGTATAACCGGCTAAACCAGGGGTCGGCAACCCGAGGCTCTATAATCTTTACACTGCGGCTCCGAGCGGCTTGGGAAAATACATTTTAAATATTTAATTGAAGTGTTCATTTGTGTTAATTCCCTTTTTTTAACTTTTAGTTCTAAGTTGGATGATTATTGTGATCTTGAAATATTGAATAAAATGATATTTATTATTTTTCGCCGCTTAAAATAACGTCACACTCGCGGAAGCCGGTATAAAGTCCCGATATTTTGCAAATATTTATTTTTTATTGTTTACTGACACAGTGATTATTTCCCCGATTTATTTTTAAAATTCAGGTCAAGGCTCCGCTACACGCTCTGAAAGCCCAAAGCTCAAAATGAGTTCATTACATCAATAAAATTGAACTTTTTCCGGAATACTTTGTGAATTTTAGAAGCAACACACTACACACTTATTTATACAAAGTGGAAAGATAATAAAAAGCAACTTATACAGTGGTGCCTTTATTTTAGACGTCAAAAAGTAATTGCGGCTCCCAGTGTTTTCTTTTCCGAGAAAACCGGGTCCAAATGGCTCTTTGGGAGTTGAGGGTTGCCGACCCCTGGTCTAGCCCATCACTATCTCGGACTTCCTCCCGCGCACTAAAACCGTCAAAGTCGTCTTCTTCGGTGTCGGAGTTGAACGGACTCAGACTTTTCCCGGTCATTTCATCGGTCCGATGTGACGAGGAGAAACGTTTTAGCGGCGTGAAGCTTCTTAGCGCCCCCCACCCAAAAAACTCCATATATTAGCCGCGTCGCTGTTTACGTGAATAAAAGTCACGGCCTATCGTCCGGAAATTACGGTAATTCTCATCACGGCGCCACGTTCGTTCATTTTGCGACCATCTTGCATTTGCCGGAAGGTGCTTCGCGGTACCTCCGAGTTGCCCTCGATGAAAGGAAACTGTTTCGGTTGTAGGAACTGGGTCTTGGGGATGTCCAGACCGTCTTCACCGTACAGGAACTGGACGACGGACCCATCGCTGTCCCTCACGGTCAGATCGTACTGCACGACCAAACCCTCCAGGTGCTTGATGACACACCTGGAGGGAAAAGACACAGTAAAAATATGATTAATAAAATACTGGTTGACTCAGAGATTCTCTCTCCAGGGAACAGCCCTGCTTTTGACCAGGAAAGGTTAATTGTTGTATATTGTATCGAGAAAAAAAGGTTTAGTTCGCTTTAAAACTCAATCTAAGCATTGAAGAATCAGCAGAGTTTTGTGTTTACACGTGACATTTTCTATACAAGACTTAGAAATTGTTTTTTTTTTAGACCTACTGCTCGTGAATTATCAGAGCCGACTATTTCTTGATGTCTTCCAAGAGGCGAGAGATAAACCCAGCGGAGGAGTGAAGAACTTCAACAATGAATACAAACGTATGAAGCCAAGAGGTTCATGTGTTGACACACGACACAGACGGGACGGCATCCTGGTTTTTACCTCTGCAAGTATCCTGATCTTGATGTTTTGACAGCCGTGTCCACCAGGCCTTCCCTGCCCGCCATGCAGTGGAAGAAAAATTCCTATACAAAGAGAGAGAGAGAGATTATCAGACGAAAACACCACCAACGTTGACTATATAGACACACACATACCGTATATACATATAGATATATATATATATATACGTACACACATACATACATATATATATATACACAGATACATATATACATATAAATATATATACATATATTCACATACACACATATGCACACACATATATATACATATACACACATACATACTGTACATACATACATACACACATCTTTATGTATACACATGTAGATATATATACATATAGAGACATACATACTGTACATACACACATAGATACACACACACATATACATACACATATACATACATACATACATATAGGATTGTCTCAGAAAATTAGAATATTGTGATAAAGTTCTTTATCTTCTGTCATGCAATTCCAAAAACAAAAATGTCCTACATTCTGGATTCATTACAAATCAACTGAAATAGTGCAAGCCTTTTGTTATTTTGATAAAATAATTACATCTCAGAAAGAAAGGAAACGCAACAATCCTATCTCAAAATATTAGATCATGAAAAAGTAATTTTTGTTTTTTTATTTGCATTAGAAAAGATAAAGAACTTTATCACAATATTCTAATTTTCTGAGACACTCCTGTACATATATACATATAGATATATACACATATACATACATATATGTATACACAGATACACATATATACATATACACACACATACATACTGTACAAGCACACACACACACACAGTATGAATATGAATCATACATTCCTTGACCAGTCACCATCTAGGTAGCAGTTCTGTGCCGTTCTGTTAAAGCGCTCTGTAAGTCTGCTCTGCTTATCTTATCTTATCTTATCTTATCTTATCTTATCTAATCTTATCTAATCTTATCTAATCTTATCTTATCTTATCTAATCTTATGCTTTGAGCACGGCTGGCGGTTTATTTTTTGACTCCTGACATTTTTTGAACAAAGATGCTTTGTTTTAAGAAAGCAGGATGAAGAAACCGGACAGAACCACGTCAAGAGACTGAAGACGATTAACAGACGTGACCGGAAGACGCCTGACCTTCTCAACAAATGTTGGGTTCACGACCAAAGAAGCGACAGAACGTCTCCACGGCCATTCAACAGAGTGTGTGTGCACACACACACATGCGTGTATACTGACCTGAGGTTTAATGCCTGTAAGGAACCTCCCAGAAACAAACCCCCCGGCGCCAGGTGCCGGGTCATACGGCTGGAAACACGGAAGTGATTTCCCAGAAGGCATCAGCGGCGGCCTGCGGCCCTCCAGTTCTATTTGACCAAGTAGACACGAGATCTAAAAACAAACGAAAACCTTTGAATGCACCGACCCCGTATTTCGGACGTGTTCGTACGACCGACAAACACGGCGATGGAGGAATCGTAAGGTTACGGCCTGCGGGTGAAATGTACCTGCATAGTGTTCACGGTAGATCCCTTGGCACCGGACTGGACCATCAGTTGAAGATTGTTGTCTGGAAAAGAGGTGTGAAGGCCGACTGGCATACACACCTTCACAATACACAACCGCGTCATTATGACAAACTGTATTCGAGGCTTTTGTTCGCTTCCATTTCTTATTCAAATAGATAAAACGCATCTGAACTGCATCTTTAAATCCCATTTGTTGTCAGACTGACTGATACAGACCTGACCGTATCTGGTTTTACGGTATGATCAACGTTATTTAGGACGTTCGTAATAGATTCCGCATTAGATATATACGTTTTTAATGACACACATACATGCACAGATACAGTAGCTGATCCCTGATGGAGTCCCACCTCCACCTTGAACTTCTCTGTTACCCCTACAACACACTGTACCAGTGTCTCACAGCGAGCATACATGTCCTGCACCAGTCTAACATCCTTCTCTGCCACTCCAGACTTCCTCATACAATACCAGAGCTCCTCTCTAGAAACCCTGTCATATGCTTTTTCTCGGTCTACAAAAACACAATGCAACTCCCTCTGGCCTTCTCTGTACTTTTCTATAAGCATTCTCAACGCAAATACTGCATCTGTAGTACTCTTCCTAGGCATGAAGCCATACTGCTGTTCACAAATACTGACTTCTGCTCTCAGTCTAGTTTCCACTACTCTTTCCCATAACTTCATTGTATGGCTCATCAACTTTATCCCTCTATAGTTGCCACAATTCTGCACATCCCCTTTATTCTTAAAAAATAGGCACCATCACGCATCGTGTCCAGTCTTCAGGCATCTTCTCACTCTCTAGGATCCTGTTGAATAATCTAGTCAGAAAATCTACGGCTGCCTCTCCTAGACACTTCCACACCTCCACAGGTATATCATCATCAGGACCGACTGCTTTTCCACTCTTCATCCTCTTCAATGCCTTCCTCACTTCACTTTTACTAATTTTTGCTACTTTGTGGTCTACGATAATCACCTCTTCTACCCTTGCCTCTCTTTCATTTCCCACATTCATCAGTTCTCCAAAGTACTCTTTCCATCTTCCCATCACTCTTCTAGCATCTGTCAATACATTTCCCTCTCTGTCCTCGATCACCCGGACCTGTTGTACATCCGAGCTTGTGTTACATGTTTACCCTTAATAGATTGTCTGTCTTCTGCATCCTTTTCTCTAACACCGTTTAACTTCATATCCTCTTTTCTCATTTTTCTTCTTACCTGCCAATTCCAACCCCAGCACACGTCTAACATATTAGAGAAATAACTTTAAAACATCATTTCTGTGAACAATACCTCATGGCGCCTTCAACGGTTTATAGATTATACCTCAAACAGACTTAAAGGCTAATTTTGATTTAAGTACCCACCACTGCATGCTCTTATTTCATTTTTATGCGTGCAAGTAGGGATCATGGAAATTGTACAAAACAAAATTTTTAATTTAAATATTTAGATTTTTCTGCATTTTATTTCAACTTTAAAATCATTAATGATCATATAAATGCACCGACATTATTTTGCACGTAATAATCCATACAAAATTAAACCAAAGGGAAAAATAAGGGGTTTCTAAATTCAATATTGATTGAAAATACTTTATTAAAATATGCAAAGAAAATAGTTTGGCAGGCCGGATGTGACTATAAAATGCCCAGGTCTGATTTAAAAGATGACGTAGGTGTAGTTTGACAAACACATCTTCTAAATCTATCAATGAATAACAAGTGAGTTCAGACTTATGATGAAGTTGGTGTTGGAATAAGGTTGTGGACACGCTTGGAATATCATTAAATGTGCCGTTCTCAGACTTATTCATGACATCCCATTCAATAATGTCGGTGTTAGTTGACCTCAAATCTAAATTTGAAACTTTAAGGGTGATGAGATGTCTAATTTCTATTTTTAGAGATTTAAGGGAAAAAAATAGTTTAATATGTACCTGTCCTTGTTGACAAACCGTACATTTATTTAAATTCTGTACTGGAAAAAATTAAATTATTTCTCGCTCGAATATCTTCCTTTATGAGGTGTGAAACGGACATTTACCGATGGACTGTTGAATCATTCGAACGTCTTCTGGTGATGTCTCACGTGGATATCTATAGGAGATATCGTGACATGCGAATTCGTAATAAAGAAGAAGCCGCAGAGTGTTTCTAAAAACTCCTGCAGCGTCTGCATGCAGGTTCACGTCACGGCGCCCTGAAGGACGCCTGGCGCAGCAGCGGGACCTTCAATAACCCGACGAAGAAGAAGAAGAAGAAGAAGACATCAACTCCCAGGACGGAGGAAAGAACCCGATCGGCTAAAAGCGACGTCGGGCTATTTCTTGGGTGTCCTGACTCTTCTGTTGTTTAAGAATTTCCACGACAAAACTCAGTAATGAGCCAAAATTCAAAATGTTGACTGGCGTTAATAGGAAAATTGAATGGATAAGCAACCTGTGCTCACCCAGACAACAACTTGCCTGGTTAATATCATTGTTTATTTGGTTGGCCACTTCTTTAAACTTGTGGTCGGCGATGCTGAAGTCTCTTTGGTCGGGGTTGAGGTGAGCGTCCTGCCAACGGCTTTGAGCTTCAGCCCGATCCACGTTGTGGGGAAGGTTGAACGCATCCTGGATGGCCTGAGAGTTCAAACACACGTGACATCATTAGTGAAATAAATCTATCAAACATTTGTGAACCAGCGGACGGATTCTTACCGAGAAGACCCCTCGTCACCCGATCCTTTCTTTTTAATAATCTATAAATTATCTTTCAGGTCTTCCTAAATGCCTCCTCCCTGCGAGTTGTGATGGACGCATCTTTAAACCATCTAGAAGCCCAATCTAGGCTAAAATAAAGTGTTTTGTCACCCCGAGAAGAATAAACAAATAAACATAGACAGTGAAATCTTGGAAACACCCCGTTCCATGCCACATAGATGATCCAAAAGCGAACTATCTTTGTACCGCTATCCGAGACACGCTACTGACCGCAAGTTTCACGTTGCTAAGATTTTAACATCTAATATATGTGAAACGTGGACCACTTTCACATGTTTGCATGAAATGTGAAAACCCAGATAACCGCTAACACTGTAGAATACTGACAATCAAACCAAAACCAAGTCAATCTTAAATTTGATAAATCGCAGACGGTAGCTGATGAGAGCCAAGACAGACAGGATCGGCTAGAAATAATCCTACTGTTATTTTGTTCAACGGTGAGACATTTTCTGCCAAGTTCATCATCGCCTCTCCGTCGACAGAATCCCCAATCCGAGAAGTTATCGCATAAAATCTTATTACATTACATTTTCATCTACGGGGTGGACGGTTACGGAAACTTACTTTGGTGCCAATCTTCCTCGAGTCCTTTATAATCTTTTTCCTCTGCCTGTTGGCGTAGTGTTTCACCAGGATGTCCTCCACACCTACAAAGTTCCCCAAAAGTTTACATTTAATAAACACATAAACACAGCGTTGCTGATCCACATGGATGATTCAGGTACCCAGAGTGAAGCCTCGGTGTAGCTGAAGGTAGGCGGTGAAGAGTCGGGCAAGACAGCTGAGAACTTTGCAGCTGGTTTCGCCTCCGTAAAGTTCGTAGCAGCAGTGGACTAAACCGTATGCTGAGGAACCATAGTGAGCTTTGTCCAGAACACCAACTAACAGCTCCCCGTGGTGGATCAATACCTAGGAAGTATGCAAAAAAAACCCCAAAAAAACAATAAAAAAATCAATTCCTGATTCACTGTAACAACATGCTTTGTTCAACATTTTTAACTTTGAATTTTAAGATAAAATTTATTGAGCCCGATTGGGGAAATTTCCTTTGTCACGGCAGCGTAACAGTTATAATGTTAAAAAATAAAAAAAAAGTAAAATAAATATGACTAGAGAGACAGAAGACGTGAATAAATAGACAGCAGCAACAACATTAGGGATAATAATGGACAACATAAAGGAACAGAAAGGGTGAAAAATACACAACCAGGACTAAACGACAATATAAATAGTGATAATAGCAATGACAAGAATAAAATAAACAAAGCAAAATAGGCAGGATGTTTATTTTATCTTGGAAGCTTTTGAAGTCTCACTGTTTAAATTGAAAACTAAGCACAAAAATGGGGATACTTGCAAGGCACAACTAAAGAGGTGAATGTAGTTGCACCAACTTTTATTATGAGATGAGATGAGAACAACTTTATTAATCCCGAAGGAAATTGTTGTGCCAGAGTTTCACGTAAAAAAACATAACAGTAATAGATAATAGTAGAAAGGAGGAAGAATAAGAAATATAATGAAATATGAATTGTCTTAACTGTTAGCAGTAACTACAAAGATTGAAGATTCCCTGCGGCTGAGGGAAGAAGTGTTTATTATTAGTTATTATATTATAAAAGTTATTAGTGTGTGTGTGTGTGCACGGGTATACCTGCGAGTCACACATGCTATCAGGTTTGTATCCCGGAGCTGCTCTTGGAGGAACTTGTATCCACGCTTTGCTTGGGATTTTTGATTTCCCTACCAGGTTGAGAGGAATGGCGTTCTGTGGGATGACATTCAGTAGGACCGTAGACACGACCTGGAAGAGACAGCGTACGTACAGTATGAGCGCTAAAATGGAGAGTTTACTTACATTTTCAATACAAACCTACTAGCAGTACCTTCTGCTCGCTCTAAGCGATCTCAGGCAAAACTGTTCTCAGTTCTACTACCTCAGTGGTGGAACAAACTTCCGGAAGCAACAAGACGAGCATCATCTCTCTCAACCTTCAAGAAACAGGTCAAAACTTTTCTCTTTCA
This sequence comes from Fistularia commersonii, assembly GCF_037954325.1. Classification (NCBI taxonomy): domain Eukaryota; kingdom Metazoa; phylum Chordata; class Actinopteri; order Syngnathiformes; family Fistulariidae; genus Fistularia; species Fistularia commersonii. Next base: position 1,655,753 of record NC_141296.1, read on the forward strand.
GGACTTTTTACTGCGCTGATGCCCCAGATCAGGTTAGGCACCAAGTTAGGCTATGCAGTGTGTGTGTGTGTGTGTGTGTGTACGTCTTTGTCAAAAAAAACAAAAAACAAAAACAACTCACTAACCCCAGCTTACTGTTCTGTATATTTCCTGTGCATCTTGTATTTGCAAGTGTATTTGCAGTGCTTCTGTCCTCTATTGTAAGTCGCTTTGGATAAAAGCGTCTGCCAAATGTAATGTAATGTAACGTAGTGCATTCGGAAAATGTAGAGAAAATCAAAATGAATATAGATTCTCAATTTCATTAAAATGATTGGAATGGGAGTGAGCTTCTGGTGTCTTTTCCATCCAAAATACTGGAATACTGAACTGAAAGTCGCATTCCAGACAACATAATGCAGCTGACCGACTTCTAGTTTTAATTTTCCAGTCTTACGTAAACCGATCGACTTAACCTGTTTTCCCGTCCACAGCTGCTGCGGTTTGACGATGGCTGGCGGCAACAGATTCACGCGACCGGGTTTGTCGGTCAGTCCTCGGTACACCAGCTCCGTGTACTGTTCTCTGGTGAAGAAGCATCCTCGGATCGTCATCCTGGTACCGGATACCATGTGGTCTTGGATCAGGCCGGCTAACGGTTTACCGTCCTGATGAGAGCGAGAGGAACAACGACAACTCATGAGCTGTAAATGAAAACGTGGATAGAGAAACCGGGGAAAACATGGAGCGGTAAATGTGTAACTCGACATTACTTTTGGCACAAGGTACTGTTGGTCGGTGCTGACTAACATGTAGGCTTCTGCTCTCCCGAGCTCACTTTGAGGGAAATGAGCGTTCATCTCGTCTCCGTCAAAATCTGCATTGTATGCCTTGCAGTTGGCATAATGGAGCCTCAATACCTGTGACATCAAAAACATGATATAATACACATTATATCCCAGTATCTGACATTTTAAGGGTCCGAATGGTGACGTGAGTTGTTACCTTCTCTCCCGGTAAGATGCGAGCACTGTGGGCCTGGATGGAGGGGCGATGCAGAGTTGGCTGTCGGTTCAGTAACATAACATCTCCATTCTTAATATGACGGTTGACCTACAAAAAGCAGACGCGCACGTAGATGAAGAACAACTCACTGCTAAGATGGGGACTAATAAGAAGTAAGCCTGGCTTGGCTGTACCAATACATGTACCAATACGGTTTAATTATTAACAAAACAAATTTTGTGCGCTCGATCTTCAAGGTTTTTTTTTTTTTGGCATTGTACAGTCTGACGTCCTGCAGATCAAAACATGCTGTGCACGCTGGAAAAATAGATAATCCGTGTCAAATTTTGTTGTGGCAACTGGACTTGATTTTTTTTTCTTTTACCTCTGGAAGTTATTTCACCTCTCCTGCAAGAAGCTTCTCGGGTTCTACTCCAGAACTAGACTGGGGAGTTTTAAGCATACAACTCCTGGGGCTTGGTCATCGGTCAAAGTTGTGCTAACTCAACTTAGCTAAGTTGAGCTAAATCAAAATAACTGAGTTAGCTAAGTTGAGTTAGCTAACTCGGTTATTTTGATGAAACTAGGTTGAATAGGGATGTTGTGTTCACGTCAGTGTTGATAGCAGAATAAACAATTCCTGGGACTCGTGTGTGCTAGAATTTTAGATAGGCATTTTTACCACTCATGATTAGATTGTATTAAACAAAAGAAAATTGTTGGCTAATTTGGCCAGAGGCTCAGGTGGTTTGGTGTCAGTTGTAGATCTCCAGATGGTTCGCTAGGTGCGTTTGGATCTTGTATCTCGTTTATCTATCTTATTATGGGGTAAGCCAGGCAAAAGTATATTGCCATTAGTGGTGAACCAAGTATTGCTTCAAGTATTAGCTCACCACTACAAGACATGGTGGTGCCCATATCACCCATAGTGCTTAACCAAGTACTGGTTGAGCACTATGGTGGTAATATACACTCAGAACTCTCCATCAGGGCCAGAAGGTTCAGCAACCGCAGGTAGGAAGGGTCGGGAAACCAAAGTCCGACATGTCGATTAAAGCGGTAAAATCTTACAGCTATACTAATTCAGCTGTTGCTTCACACGAACCGCCAAAAGAAAGAACTACGAAAAGGAGAGAGAGATAAAACAAATACAAACAAAAAGGACAATGTCATGCCTTACATTGCTGGTATCTTGGAAAAAGGTTTTAAACAAACACCAACTACACTTCGTACCCCACAAAGGGAAAGACTGGTGCACGCAAAGGGTCCGACACGCAGACAGAAGATCAAGAATGTGATGTATTCTATCAAAATATCTTCTGTATTTGAGAGACGATACTGACGACCCAACACAGGAGTGCCTCGGCTTCAGGAAGGGACTCCACGGTCCACTAACATCTCAAGTACAAGGGCAACTCATTTGAAGACAACATGTCTGCGGTCTGGCCATAGAAGACATGTGATTTGATAAGAGTTCAATAATCCATGTTTGTCAAAATGGAAAACAGCATATCTGAAGAGAGGAGGGGACGTAAACTGTCTTAGACATAAACTCTGTGGAGTTCTGAACAAATCCGGTCTATTTTTTGCTCGAAACGTAATACATGCGAGAATAAGTGGTTTGTGTTAAATGCAAGATAAATCATCTTTTATTTGATCCCTTACTGGGCAGCGGATATGCATGTTTTTTCTTTTCTAAATGTCTAATGTACACATTAGCCATAGAAAAGCCAATTCAAAGTCTAACTCATGGGGAGTCCAAGAAATTCGTACCTTTGTTCCACTAACAACACCCACATTTGCACAACAACCTAAATCAACTGTGGTTCAACAAAACAACTCACAAATCATCTCGAAACTTGATATAACATCCAAATCAAGCAGCCATGACAAGATTTAAGAAAGAATTTCAAGCTACCATTTGATCAACTTGGACTTAAGAGATACAGGATAATGTACTTTAAACAATTATATCCTGAATTTTAAAAAACCGTCACCCTCGTAAAATAATCGCCTAAGTTATTTTTTTTTTTAAATGTTTTTTTTTGCCTAAATCATCTCCTCATGATGCTGAACACCTCTGGGAAAATTACCTACATCCTCAGATAAACAGATTCTACCCCTTTAGTAGAAATTGTCTATGTCAAGAGTGTGTCAAATGGTGCCGCTTTTTGTGTTTCCTGAAAGAAAGACTTTGGCGATTATTTTAAGGGGGTGACGATATACTGCTCAAAAAAACAAAGGGAAGACTTAAACAACACAATGTCACTCCAAGTCAATCAAACAATCAATACGGATTGACTGTGACTTGTTTTAAGGAAATGACATCATCGTTGCATCAGCGTGGAGTGTGTTTTTACACTTATATTTGGAGTCCAGACCTCCATGGGTTCATACGTTTCATTCCCATTGTGTGATTTTGTTGTCGGCACATTCAACTACGTCAGGAACAAAGTATTTCTTAAAAATATTTCATTCATTCAGATCTAGGATGTGTTATTTTAGTTTTCCCTTTATTTTTTTTGAGCTGTGTATTTCTTGAATAAGATTTATCACCAGCGTTTGGAAAGGATTTTCATGTGTTTGCAACATGTCGCGTGTGAAACGTGACAATAACAAATATTTTCCTCAATTCTACTTCAAACATACGATTCCGTCTTGTCCCTTTCCAAACACGTCTTCCTGTGTTTACGGTGACAATAAACCAAAACATCCGCAATCATCCATCAGGATGTTTCCCTGAATAAAAATATAACCAAAGTTAGGAGGTAACTCACTATTTTAATGGCCATTTTGTGAGGACCAGAACAAGGCGTTAGCAGTTGCTTAGCAACCGCCTCTCTCTGCGCGTGGTTGGTGGCCGAGAGGATGGTCCTCCTCCCGTCTTCGTTGATCACCATGGAAGCACCGGGGTGGACGTTCGGACCGTTGAGAACCGCCTGGCGAAGTTCTTTCACGTTCCACGGCGTGACCGGCTGCGGGTACGTTAGCTTGGTGGCAAACACCTGCTCCCACGCAAAAAGTTACTGGTAAATACATGATGTTATCTTGGGATTCAGTGAAAGAAACGCTCGGGGATTAAATAGGACGTACCAGTGGAATTCCTATCTCGTTTGTCCCGATGTACATATCCGGACAGATGACAGATCTTGCAGCGTGATCTACTCTTTTGCCCATCATGTGTTTCCGGAATAATCCGTCCTTCTTCTCAAGGATCTGGAAAGGGGAGTTTGTTTTCATCAGTGCAGAAAGAAAATGCAAATTTTTTTTCCCATTGTTTTACATCAACAGGCGATGCATGTAGATAAATTCTGCCGGTGTCTCATCAAATCCCATTTTGACTTCATTTAACCAAAAAAAAAAAAAAAAAACAGGAGAAAAAGCTCCCTGGAGCGTTTTCTAAAATGTTTGAAAATATTTTTTGTTTTAATATGATTTCTGTAGGAGGACAAACATGACACAAACATTCTTAATGTTTTCCAATGCTGTAGAATAAATATTAAATTTCAACATTTCTGCCAACGAAGATTTGCATCATAGCCTGCGACATGTTTCTACCAGCCGGGCGAGTGGCTGTTGTGAACAAACTGTGTGACGGGCCGTGGATCCCAACGGGGAAAAGAGAAAAATAATAATAATAATAAAAATAATAATGAGGAGAACTGAGGATTCAACATTTCTTGGACCGAAGGATTGCCTGAATGTTTGCTCTGTAGCGAGAAGTTGTCAAATAACAAAGAATAATGTGGAAAGACATTTCCAGGGAAGGCATGCAACATTTGCAGCCGAGCACCCAGTTGGGAGTGAGAGAAAAAGTGTAATTGTATTACTTCTGGAGAAATAAGGAAAGCGCAAAAATAGATTATATAAGGCTTTTAATTTTTTTGCGACTCCAGACATATTTTTGTTTTTTTTTGGTCCGATATTTCAGTGTTTCCCAACCTTTTTTGAACCACGGCACACATTTTACATTAGAAAAATCACACAGTACCACCAAATAAATATGTCAAAAAACATTTTCAACAAATTTGAATGAAACCCTGGTCTCAATTTACTTTGTGTGAAGTCTAATATATCTAATATCTGTAGATTCGTCAAGTTGCAATGCAAATTTCCCACCGATGTGCAACTTTTCCAGAACACTTTTTTTCAACATCAGAAGACATGTCATCAATATGTCTGAAAACGGTATTATTTGAGAGAACTCTATTTCTTTATCAACGCCAGAGCCGAGCATTTCTTCTCCAATGATTTAGCCGGCAGGTCCTATTAATGTTTTGCTGTTTGGATTTAGAGTTCAGCAACTTTCTAGCAGCTTTCACTGCTTTCTCACTCGTCTTGGTCGTTTTCAACAACGCTGCCTGTTTGTTTACGCAGATACAAGTACTTGTTATTTTAAAAATGTATCACGCAAAGCGTCACTAATCGCTCTGATGCACAGACGCACAGGTTCATTCACTACCCGTCGCCATGGAATGGACACGCCGCCCACATAGACATAGGAAGACCCATTATTTGCGTCGGATAAATAATTTTCGGACCAATCGGGTGAAAGTGGGCATTTTTCCACGGCACACCTGATGATCTCTCTCGGCACAGCGGTTGGGAAACATGAAAAGTTTGTATCCAACACCTGGAAATTTAGCATTGGTGTCCCAATGGTGGGCGCTTCAAAACGAAGGTATGTTGGCGGGACAAACTGTCTGGACGGTTTCGTCATTAAAACCATTTTTTAAATGGCTTTTTGTGACTGAGACCTAGTCGAATCTCACAAACAAATGCATTATTTTTATTTCGTTGAGTTAGAGTTGAATTATAATCTTGGCTAGTGCCAGTGAATGCCATTAGAAAATGGTAGTTTTAGTTTTTTAGTTAAAAAAAACCCTCACTAACCCAAGCTTACTGTTCTGTATATTTCCTGTGCATCCTGTATTTGCAAGTGTATTTGCAGTCCCTATGTCCTCTATTGTAAGTCCCTTTGGATAAAAGCATCTGCCAAATGCAATGTAATGTAATGTAAAAATGGATGTTATAAAATCAATATTTTATTATTAACATATTTTTATTTTATTTTTATTTATTTTATTTATATATTTATTTTATATTTGGAACAAAGTTAATTTATTTTATATATTTATTTAGTTTATATGTTTATTTTATTATTTATGTATTTATTTATTTTTCTGTTATTTAGAATGATCCAAATTACACTTGTTGGAAATATACTAAGCAGTATTGACATTATAATATCTTTAAAGCAAGTATTTTTTGATCAATACTGATGGGTATATTGAGAGAGAGGAGGATACAGAGAATGGGGCTGGAATGTGTCAAAATAAGTGAATATTTGCAAAACTAAAATCTAAGCTTTAACAGTTTGAACCTTATGAACAGTGGTTGGGAAACATGAAAAGTTTGTATCCAACACCTGGAAATTTAGCATTGGTGTCCCACTGGTGGGCGCTTCACTCGCTACTTAAATGATTGCACTTTAAGCGACCCGTCTGCCAAACTGCTGAAATTCACAGAAGAAATTCACATCTCTCGTCGGAGATGGTGAGGTTTCTGCTTCTCGATGGGAGGTTTAACGGTGCCGGTCAGCGTGGTCCACTTGGGAACCAAACATTCAATTCCTGGCTTTTCGTAACCTGTTGAAGTGTCGTTGAGCGAGACACTGAATGTCCATGAATTTCCCGCATTCATAAATTTAAAAAACACTGAACTGAACCTGCTTAAAGCAGTGGACAGTGGGTTTCAGGAGGAGGCTTTTAATAAAAAGGTAAAAGGATTTTTAGAGTCCACGGGCCTCAACCTAGGGAAGCATTAAATACAGAGTTTGAATTAATCATTTATCACACATGGTTCTTAAAAATCTACAATATATGTAACAGTTTTGAACCTTACTTTTGCTACACCCTGAAAGTGTGGCTGTTTGTTTATCAAGTTAGGCGTTTACTGTCTTTTGCTGTTGGCAGGTTTACTGTGATATCAGGAACAGCAGAGAAAATTCTGAAATTTACATAATCACAGTCAGAATAACTTTATTAGCCAAGTATTCCAAATACAAAAATAATCTGTCTTAGTTTACCACAAGGAAACGAGTAATTTTATCCGCAGTTGGATAGTATTAAGATTAATTCAGTAAACAGAACACATTTTAATTATTCATGATTTAAGAGTCATCATTTTTTTCAGAAAAACCTTTGACAAAAATGTCAATGTTATTAGTGGATGGAATATTCACGTCTGTCAATATAAAAATAAAACATTTGCAAAGTCTTGCACGCCGTTTATGTATTGAAAAATGTTGGCTTATACATTGAACTACATTACCTTGCCATGTTCCTCTCCATTCTTCATTTTTAAACTTGGTCCTTGCAGGATTAACACATTCAAAATTCTTTTTCTTTCCATCCTATGTTAGTCATTGTCTGGTTTCGTTAAGAGTTAAAACCCGGTTCTGCCGACCCGTCACACCCACGACCCGACCCGTCCTCACACAGGTATAAAAAACACACTACTAAACCAATAAATCCCCTTTTCATTTATATATAAAATATTTATATTTATTTATTTCATTTATTTCTTTTTATTTACCTCAATTTTGCTCCACCTCACTGACCAAATTACTCCCGTGGATCATCACCGTTATACCAAACTTGTTGTATATGTGAACATACTTATCATAAATTACAATAGTGACCAGAATTCGATCCATGTAAGCTTTTAAATTCTTATGAACAAAGAAAAAAAAAAAAAATTTCATGATTCTGCATTTCTTGTCATGTGGGTTTTTACTATGTTGCAAAAAAGGATATTTAGTCTATGAAGAGATGCATAAATATGTATTTTTTATGAATCCTTTGTGAATAAAATGTATGCAACGGCAACTGGCTGGCCTTAAATTATAAACACAACAGGTACTCACTCAACCTAAAGGGGAACACAGTTCTGCACAGAGAATCCAAAAAAGGTCAGTTTTTACACTTTCTCTACAGTAGTGAAACGTTTGAACGGCTATTTTATTTTATCTGTTAAACAGCATCTGCGTCACATATTTTACCTGTCTGATTCCCGGGAACTTCTCTGTCATAACTTTATCCATATCGCTGTCGAAGACGATGTTAACGTGAGACTGGAGGCGAATCCAGGCGTTGTGGAGTTTATCCGTAAACGTCTGTCCTGGAATCTCCGTCAAAAACGACTGGTCCGCCAAATCAGCAGCCTTTATTCAGAAGAGACAAAAGATTCAAATTACCTTTTTTTTTTTTTTTTTTTTTTACTGGATCTGTGCGGATTTGATTCCCACACATTAAAAGCCTTATAAAATTTTTTTTTTTTAATAATTAATACTCACTTCCTCTGCTGGAGCTTTCTCACCAGCAATTAGAGCGAGAAGTTTCCTAATTATTCCGCAGTCCTTCATGACAGCCTGCATGTTGACCGTCTGACCATTAGTGAACATCTGATCACCCATACGATTGATCGGTCGATACCTGGCGGGCAGGAGATGGACATGATGAGCTTCATACGAATGCACTGCAGGTTTTCGGGCCGAGTGTTTCTGTCTGTATCTGCATCGTACCTGGAAGGCGGGACAACCAAGAGTTCCAGGAAGAAGAGGTCCAAATTGAACCATTTGTTTCCATTTTCTAAGCTGAAACCTTCTTCCGATCCCATAAACAGATACTTGAGGAAAAAGCCTGGAAAAAAACAAGCAAAAAAAAAAAACACCAACATAACTATTTTTTTTACAGAATCTCTTAATATCAGGCTTTAAGTTAATAGTACAAACCCTAATTCCCATGACGACCTTGTGAAAAATGTAAATAAAAACAGAATATCATGATTTGTAAATCACTTCCAACCTAAATTCAGTTGAAGACACCTCAAAGACTCTATATTTAATGTTAAAACTGTTAAAGCTTAGATTTTAGTTTTGCAAATATTCACTTATTTTAACACATTCCAGCCCCATTCTCTGTATCCTCCTCTCTCTCAATATACCTATCAGTATTGATCAAAAAATACTTGCTTTAAAAATATTATAATGTCAACACTGCTTAGTATATTTCCAACAAGTGTAATTAGGATCATTCTAAATAACAGAAAAATAAATAAATACATAAATAATAAAATAAACATATAAACTCAATAAATAAAAATATGTTAATCATAAAATATTGATTTTATAACATCCATTTTCTAAATGGCATTCACTGGCACTAGCCAAGATTATAATTCAACTCCAACTCAACAAATAAAAATAATGCATTTTTTTGTGAGATTCAACGAGGTCTCAGTCACAAAAAGCCAATTAAAAAATGGTTTTAATGACGAAACATACCTTCGTTTTTCCAGAGTTTGTTGGTGTGTTCTCTGGCAGTCGTCGCTGTCAGGTAGACTCGCTTTCCTGCCATCATGGCCTCTAAAAACACACAAAAGTACTACATCACTTTACAATCTCACAGCTCAAACAAAGCGACAACAATTCATCAATTAAAAGACAACATGGGGATACTAAGACAAGCAGTGATAGTAGTGACGTCACTCTGGAAACAAATTAACGTGTTAGTTCAAAACTTGAGTCGGTGATCTACAGTTAACGCAACAATTCAAAAATACATGCACACACACACACACACACACACACACACACACACACACACACACACACACACACACACACGTCATCTGTCTTCATCCATCTGACCCCCCCTTAAATTTTTCTGTTTGTACACAAAAGATATTTGTGCCAAATTTAGTTACAATACAAACATAGTCTATATTTGGTTTCCCATGCATTGTGATATCATTACGATATATATTATAATGTTCTATCATAGATAGTTGTTTTTTAGACAGTTTTAAATAATTACTTGATGATTTTTATAACATTTTCTTGCAAATTGTCAGATAATTTGCTGATGTTTTCCCCCCAGATTTCAAATGTTGTTCTTTTTAAGACAGGGGAGAATAAGGTTAACCACTCAAAGACTGGAGCCGTTTCCCCACAGTAAAGAAGACACCGGGAGCCACACAATCTTTTTGAAATTTTAAATGTGTTAACACGGCATATAAAGTTATATATATTTTTTTTTTGCCTGTATGCTATGGATTTAAATGCACTGTGAACAGCAACATAGGAATTTCACTGTACAGGGAAACCCTTTTCCACACTGTGCATAAACAAAATGTGTTGCAACAACTTAACAACTGCAGAGAAAACCAAATGACATTTCTGCATGCAACAAAACATTTTGAACTCTGAAAAAAAGACAAAGCATATAGAAAAATACTCGATTTCTATTTGAGTCTATCTTGTATTTATGGGGGGGGAAAAAAAGCAAAACTAAAAAAAAAATGTCTTCCTTTTACTGGACACTTTAAAAATGAACAAAAATAAAATATATTTTACTAAAATCCTCGATTATTTTTAAAAGCTACAGGGAGCCGCGGGTTGGCGACCCCTGATACAAGGCATGTATTCAATATTTTGATTACATCGCTGTGCAAAATTTCATTTCACTGTGCAATATTTCATTTCATAACAGCTACACTACAATTTTTTCCTTCTATCATACTATTGTGCACTCCTTACCTCACTTGTTACTAAGACACTTATAGTTTTATCACTTGTTTACTAAGACACTTTATAGTTTCACTGAGACACTTTATAGTTTATAGTTTATTTTTATTTCTAATTTTGCCTTTTCCTTTTTATTATTCATTACTGTTATTTTTTCTGTAACTCTGGCACAACAATTTCCTTCGGGATTAATAAAGTTGTTCTTATCTTATCTTATCTTATATATTCGGTTAGCTTCGGCTTCTACGTTACCATCATATTCCTTACCATTCATATCGTCAGTAAGCTTTACTCCTGCAGGGACCGTGACGATCAGCTTACTGTTGTGTTCACGACGTATCGTGAAACGCCCATTCCTACGCACAAAAACAATCCTTATGGGGCGGCTGAGCGATCGTTCTTGAAAAGCAACATTTCTAGGCTTGGATTGGAAGTGTTGTTGAGCAGGACGCTGAACTCTTTACCGCTCCCTTGGCACCGCTAAGTGCCGGCACAACCGCTACATCCATGATGGGTTAAACACACGAGGGATTAATAAAGTAACATAAGAAAATGACCTGTCAGACATGTACATAATGGCTACAACCTCTTCTATTGTTATATCTGCATCATGAAGAAAATCTGTGGCAATGTGATTGTCTGGAAGAACAAACTTAAGACATCAAATGAAGATATAACTTTGAGAGTCTTTCTTCGACTTGCTTTCTCGCCTACATTAAAAATCATTGTTTTTACCTGCAGTGAGGGCACTTCCTGGTTTTCATATGGATTTTCCAAAAGTCATTTATCAGGCTGCTTTTCTTTTCAACTTGGTGTTTAATCTGCAAAACAAATAAATTAAAGATTTAAAAAAAAACCCAGAGTTTGTACAATGAGTCCGGTGTGTAGTTACAAAAGTCAAAATATAAAGATGATGATACAGATTTGTATTTGAACAATGTAGAATCGGTTACTCACTGGTTTGTTGTTGACTGAGTCTTTAGATCTCAATCCAACGACTGTGTTTGTAAACTCGCTCAGAACTCTGTCAATATCATCTCCGGTGGCTTTAGGACACTCATCCAGGAGCTAACACACACACACACAAACACAAGCACACACACATTAACACGCAAACAAAACTGCTGAATATACACTAATGCAGATCCAATTAAATCTGTTTGAAATGAATATTTAAGAAAACATTAACAACCACTAACTTTTGACCCTTAGTGAAAGATATGAGTAAACTAAATTTTTTAATTTCTATTATTTTCTATACAAAGCCATCCTCAGCTTCTTGAACCTAAATAGACAGCAGATTTTGAAATTGAATAAATATATGGAACTAAGAAAATACAGTTTAATAGTAATCAAAGTGGAGATGTACAACATACCCTATTTTTCGCACAATAAGGCGCACTTAAAATCCTTACATTTTCTCAAAAATCAGCCGTGCGCCTTATAATCCAGCGCGCCTTATATATGAATTCTTGTTGTGCTCACTGACATCACACCAATTTCATGTGTCACACTGCGCTGCAAACATCTGTCAAAATGTTTTAGTGCAACTTTAGTAAGCGACCAAACCGCTTCGCCTGATTGATTGTCTTTGGTTGAATATGGGTTGCAATGTCAGACAACATTACACGCTGCCCCAACCTCACGCTATCGCCGGTAACCATTAACCAATCAGAGAACGGTATGTTGTAAGCGTACAACGTACCATTCTCTGATTGGTTTAAAGTGGAGGAAGCAAACAGATGAACTGCGTCGAGTAAAAAGGAACAGTTTCTGAGGGAACATGGCGAGATGATAAAGTTTAACTAAACTGACTTTTGTTTTGGCTTTATTTACCGTATGTTTTATCACGCTCCTTAAAACGCGGTGTGCCTTGTGTATGAAAAAAAGACATATTTATTGATATCGCGCCTTATGGTTTCGGTAACATTAATGTTGCGCGTTGCATAATTTGATATTAATAACTGCACGCTGCACACAAATAGACATGGATCATTGGCTTGCAAAAATCTTACATTTTAATTCATTTCCTTTTCTACGCTAATTTACCTCCCTATTAAGAATAAGGATAACTTTATTTATCCCGAAGGAAATTGTTGTGCCACAGTTTCATGTAAAACATAACAATAATAAATAATAGTAGGAAATTGTGAAAAAAGGGGGGGGGAGAATAAGTAATACAAAATAAAACAATAAAGTGTCAAAGTCAAGGCTATAAAGTGTTTTAAGGTCTTAAGTACAAAGATTTGAAGATTCTCAAATCTTGAAGGAAGAGGAATTAAAAAGTCTGATAGCCTCGGGTAGGAAAATGTGTCTAAATTACATGAAAATGCCATCAATAAATGGTTAATTGGTCATCAACAAAAAATTAATAATAACCAACCAATCAAAACAACGACAAAAACCAATTCAATATCATCTCGAGAAAAAAACTTTCAATTACCAAGTGGGCTTCCTGAAGCGTTTTTATATAATAATACAGCTAATTATACAGTGTTTGGCTGATGTATGATTTGGTGAATGCAAACTAGCAAAAATGAAACCTCACCTGGTTGAGAACTTGCTCTACCTGGTAGACCTCCTGCAGGGCTCCACAGTCAACCAACTTCAGCTGGTTCACCAGCAGATGGATGGCGGCGCGGGGGCAGGTTAACAGGTGACAAACCAGGCACGAGCCACGGATCAACAGATACAGTTTCTGGTGAGGAGATTCAATCATAAATGCCAGATGCATAAAATCCTTTCAGTGTCGGACGGTCGTCAGGCCGGCACACAAACCTCCATGGGAGGAAAACCAAGTAGAGTTTTGAAATCATCCGCACAACAAAAAGAAAGGATGATTCATTTTACATATATCACAAAAAACGTATTCTCGCTTACCGGAGAAGTGTGTTAACAGCCTATGCTTTGCTCGAAACGTCATGCGTGCGAGAATACGTTTTTTGTGTTACAATTAAAATAAATCGTTTTTTCTTTTTGTTGTTTTCAAAACTCTACTTAGTCGGCACCCATCCCTAATTGGGTCGCGGATGTGCGTGTGTTATTCTTTTCTAGCTCTCCGTGGTGAGTGCTAATGAATTACTTTCATGCAAAAATATTATGATATATTGTCCAGCTTTTGAGTTGTGTAGTGAGAAACTTACATCAAAAAGCAGTGGGTTGTACACAGGTAGAGGGAGCTCTACATGTCCCAAGTGTCCGGGACAACTGTTAAAATCCTGACAGCAAGTTGAACAAACCTTATGGTAAAAGGAAAAAGTACAAATTCAATGAGCAATTTTTCAGCTTTAAACAATGTATGTTACATTTAAAACAAATGATGGAAAGACAGGAGGCGTCGCTGGAGGTCGCAGCGATGAAGATGCTGAGGATGGATAGGGTCAGAAATGAGTCCATCGTGTTGAATGTTTTGGAGAGAAGGTCAGAGAAGCCAGACTGAGATGTTTGGCTCGTGCACAGACGAGAAATAGTGAATATGTTGGTAGACGGATGCTGGAATTGGACCAAAGAGAAGATATATGGATGCAGTGAGAGAGGATATGAAGTTAGTTGTTGTGAGAGAGGAGGATGCAGAGAATAGATGGAGAAGGTTGGTTCGCTGAAAAGCCAAAAGAAGATGTTGCATTTCAAACAAACATGTCGTCTTAGCTAAATGTCAGCACATGAGAAAAACTGAAAATTGTGCAAATTTCACATTAAACCGTACCTCTTTGTTGTCTGCTGGCCCCAGGGCCAGGTCGTACAGGCTGTTTTGTGCCACATTCCCCACACCATCGAGGAATCGATGGTTGGTGATCGTCTTGACGCTCAACTTCCTAGAAGAGACCCAAGAAATAGAATAACTCTAACAGTATTCACTAATCCCTGCAGAGTTATTGAGAATATGTCTATAACATAGTTTATGATTTAAACTGGACATTTCCAGTCTGCTCAGGCGTGTTCTGAGAAATGTCATGCAACCACGGGCAGGTAACTTCTCACCTTATCTCTTCGGCAGAAAACATGCCAAAAGACATGCCCTCCAAACGCCGCCAAGGGACTTCTTTTCCAAACAACATTTTGAATAATTCCCCAAACTCTGGTTGTTTTGGTCGCAAAAACACGGCGACGCTGAAAACCACATGCGACAGCGACTTCCTGTAAAAAACATGTGGGAAGGTAAGACCACATAGGAGGGGGGATGCAGATAAAACCAATCCAATAATTACAACATTTTTGACAAAGTTATCGCTTAAGAAATCATAGCGATATTATATTTTTAAATTCGAATATTTTATTTTCATAAATCACGTGAAATGTAACAAAAAAAAACTTTAATATGATTATTATGATTACGTCATACCCCTAAAAATGTTGTAGATGGATTCTCCCTCCCAGAAGCCCTCAGGTTTGTAAAACATGGCGGCGGTCGGGACGTATGTAGGACACTGCATCCGAGAAAACAGACGAATTTTGGCCAGAAACATCGTGAAACTGTGGGATTTAAGGTAAATGAATAATAACTAAAAAAAAGGAGATGCGTACAATCAAATTCAATTTCGTTAGCGTTATTACCAGCTTCTAAATTACGGTGTAATACTGCCTCCTTGAGCCATCATCCCTTAACAGTACGTCTTGACAGCTTAGATTATTTAAGTTTAGATTATTTTAGATAAATTCAGATTAGATTCAACTTTATTGTCATTACGCATGTAAGGATACAGAGTAACGAAATGCAGCTAGTATCTAATCTGAATTGCATATGTACAGAATGTGCAGTATTCACATATAAATGCAGCGCTTGGGACTAATGTAAGAAACAATGCAATACAGATTTAATGTTTTCCAAACCTCACCTTTGGATTTTATATTATGTATCCTTCCTGTTTTAAGTTTCCCTTTTTCCATACAATTAAATTGTATAATTAGTACCATTAAAGACAGATATTTCATCTATCCTAAATGTCATTATTAATCGGCTTTATCTTGGGTCTAATACAGTGGTTAGAAGACGCATTTTTAAGTGTTTAATGCACATTTTGCATCGTTGTTTTCTCAGGAGTTTTGGTTGGACATCAGCTTTGGAGAAACAAGCCGCAGAATCATACAAAGGTTAGTCAGAGTGATGATTTGCTTATGAATGAAAGCGAAACACGTGTGTAACCTACTACTCAACATTAAAATCATGGACTATCATAAGATTTCTCTTTGTGTGTGTAACTTTTAGTTGCTCTTTCCTTTTGGCTGCTCCCTTCAGGAGTTGCCATCACAAATCCTGTGCCATCCATTTAACCCTATTCTCTGCATTCTGGACTCTCACGATTAAACTTTAAGTCCACCTTCACTACACCCGCCTTGCACTTTCAACATTAACATGCAAAACATATAAGATTTTTCTTTTTCATCATATTCTCCAACTGTCCACCCGCATGTATTTTGTCTCGCTGTAGCTCACCATCATTCCTCTCTCATATCCTCTCTCACTACGTCCATAAATCTTCTCTTTGGTTTTCCTCTGACCAGACTTGGAAATTTCAGGGGCCACTTGTGGCCCTTCTGGCGTCCCTCATGCCTGCGTGACGTCAATGCATGAAGTTTTTCCATTTCATTTCTATTTTTTTTTAGGTGTTTGTAGTCTCATTATCTTCTGTGTAGAGTTATTATTCTAACTTTAAAGCATTCCAGCATATGGACAGCATTATCATTTTGTTCTGAGTATAGATTCATTTCAGTTTTACATTTTTCTGTGATAACTGGGTTATTTAAAATGTTTTGAGTGTGACCTCCAGGTGATCTGTTCTGGTGAAGGTCACCTGAGATGTAAAAAGCCCATGATCTAATTTCACAGTTGTCTGGTCTGTAGAGGTCTTCTTTAAATGTAAGGAAATAGTCGATTTGAGATATAATGAATGATTGCATCTGGTTGGCTTTATCTCTCTCCTCCATCCCCATTTATTGCATCAAAATATCGACTGATGTTTTTTAAGTCTCCCGGTTCCTTGTTTCTTACAGGTTAAAGAATCTCACAGGAATAGCTTCTATTTTACCTCCTTTTAACTTCAAGTATAATAAAACCAACTTCTTTATCTTTATATTTGGATATATGTTCATAGTTTACAGCACTAGATACTAAGATAGCCACTCCTCTCCAACTTCCTGATTCATGGTAGGAGAAATGGACTTTTTTGAATCCCATTTTATCAAATTAAACATGTTCTAAGTGATCGAGGCAAATTAATCAATGCTTTTTATCTTTCTTAAGTTCTGACAAAATGTCCTCCCTCTTAATTAGATTAGGTGTACCAATTATAGTTGCAATGCTGTGTGAAATGTTTATAAAAATAGAATGCATAGTTTGGGGGGAATGCAAATCTCCCCAAACCACATTTTATCTTTAACAGAACGTTAACATTATATAAGATGAAACTTGGACATTTTACCATTTCATGGAAGATATGAGCTTATTTTGAAATCGTACCGCTGCAGCCACTGTCCTGCATCCATTCTTCCACAGGCAGTTTACAAAAACGAGTAGATCAGAGTTTTAGGAGAGGAATGTTGTGTCGTTCTTGTCAGATGCAGGTTTTCTTGCTGCTTAAACGTTCACGTCGGCAGATTTTTGCATTTTTTTGCGATGCACCGGATGTTTTCTACCGCAGGCGGGAAAGTTCAGTAACATAAGCAGTATGTGGTTTAGCGTCGTCTGCTAACATATGCAAAGCTTTCGCTGAAAGGGACGTCTATTTGGAAGCAAATGTTTCTCTAAAACCTCCTCGCGCTTTTTGGTGTTGATGGTGCTTTTCCAAAGGTGCGAGCTGGCCGTGCCCTGGTACTGGTTGTGTAGCAGCGCGACCTCATTATATCAGAGATGCAGGCTTTCCAACGTCCTGCAGCTAACAAGCTGGACGGTCACCCTCATATTTTGCCCAGCGGATTCGCCATCCTGGCCTTCCAGAAAGAATTTCCAGTTGTGATTGATGTGAGCGCAGAACATCAGACCTTTTACATGAGCTTTGCTCCAGAGAAGATGGCTGGGTTTTCTAGATTGTGTTCAGATCTGGTTTTGCATGATATACCATTAACTGGGGGCTTGCATGGCTAATTATGGCATTTTGTTATTTCATGTTGAATAGTCAGAAGCTCAGTACTTTGTTTTTTAACAGTTTCTGGTTATGACAATGACATGGGCAAACAATATTAAAAGGAATCCCCTAATTTGTATTAAATTGATGTCGATTTTTTTGTCGTAACTATTCTGTCTACCCTTTGATCAATTCCATCGTTTCTTCTCACTGGTGTTGCAGAATCCACAGAAGGATGTGTTGTCCCGCTGAAGAAAGAATGGTAAGTATAGATATCACGGTTATCCAGTATTAATAGTATCGTAACATAAAGTCAAATTCTCCTTGTGCACGGCCCGAAATGAATGCAAATCTTACTGAACAGGACCAAAGAGGCCGTACTGGAGGCTCTGGCTTCAACCGTCCGAAGGGTGAGCGGTTCTTCCCTTCTTTCTCCAGACTCCTCACGGTCCGTACAAAGAATTTGGTTTATCTTCGTTGGTATATTTAAATTCTTTTTTTTTCCCCCTTTGTCTGCTAGGACCGTACGGCTTATCCCTTCAGGTTCCAGGATGATCCCTACCTCTCTCCGAGGATGTCCTCTGAGTTTGTATGTCTGAGCTTTACATTTACATGACATTTATTTATTTGGTCCTTTAACTGTCTCAACACCCTTTTCTCATTCATGTTTTATCACTGTGTTATTGTATTTTGAGATATTTAGTATCTAATGATTTTCCTTGAGCTTTTTTCTCTTCAAGTATTGCAAAAGTCCGGTCGATTCCTTAATTTTTCTTGTGGACTGAAGAGATGGAACAATTGATACGCGACAAAACATTTCATTTTTATTTCCAACTATTTGCATCTGGATCTGAAACATAATTTAGAAGATAGAATAATTTGCAACGGGGCACCGAGTATTGGTAGACTTTTCATTTGCCCAGATGTGTCCTACTACATGGATTATCAAACAATAAGATAAGATAAGATAAGATAAGATAAGAACAACTTTATTTATCCCGAAGTAAATTGTTGTGCCAGAGTTTCAAGCAAAACATAACAATAATAGACAATAGTAGGAAGGAGGGAGAATAAGAAATACAATAAAATATAAAGTGTCAAGGTTAAGGCTATCAAGCGGCTATCAATACATCATCAGTTTCAGATTGCAGACTGCATTTGTCAGAATCAGAAGTAGCTTATTGATCCCAGAGGAATGTGAGTGTTCTTAGTTGCTTTGTACAGGGAAGACATGTAAATTGATAAAAATAAAACAGAAAAAAATAGAAATGAACATCCTTAGCATTGTCCGGTAAACGTTAAAGGATATCAGCTGTCCGAGGCCCTTCTTGTGAGCTACGCTTAGATGGAAACAGGGATAGCAATTGTTTCGGACCTTCTGAAATCCTTTGTCTTTGACACGTTGAGCCGCAGATGGTTCTGCACGCGAAGAGAGATAATGGAGTCCGAAACAGCCCAGGATCCCCCCGACCACTGCCTGGTCAGTAGAAAACCTCTGAACGGGACAGAGCTGGAAAAGTGGTTTGTTGTCATTGGAGTGAGAGGCGTAACCTGTTTGAAAAGCAGAGAGACGTCAAAGGGTGAAAGTCGATCATTTGTCAAGCAGAAAGAAGAGTCAGTCGAAGCCATAGCACAGACATTGACCAATGGGACAACCGTTGGGAGTTTCCTGAAGAAGAAAGAAAGAAACCGTTGGTGTACTTAGTAACAAAAGCCAAACAGGTGGACGAAGGACAGGAACATTGTGAGAGTTCTCAAGAAAAACCACCAAAAAACAGTTAGTGGCATCAGCAACAAACTTGGGAGGCGACACAGGAAGATGTAAACCACTCATCTGTTAGAAGAAAAGAAGGGACTGACTGGAATTTGCAAAAATGATCAACGATGAGCTTGAACATTTTTGAACAAGGTTTAACGGACCGATGAGACAAAGTTGAACCGGTGGAAAGGTGGAACCTCCGTATGATCCCAAACATACAAGGTCTTCTGTGGAACAGGGTGGAGATCATTCCATGGCTGGGCTGCACGGCGGTCTGTGAAAGCAAGGGATTTGCTACGAAACATGAAGTATCGTTCAATTTAATCATAAGTCTATCTCGTATTTTTGTTCTAATACTTTTGAAATCCCCCAAATCTGGTGTCCTGTTACAATCCTTTTTAATGTAGAAGTTTTGTTTTGGATCCAAATTTAAATACCTGGAAATAAAGCTGAAATATTGATCTTTTGTCTTGTTAAACTCAACTGTTTTAAGTCTACCGCAAAAGAAATTGCTGTTGATACTGTTCCGATATTTGGATAGTGTTCATTGCACTTCTGCCGCATTTGATATTTGCTGAATGGTCCTTAATTCAAAGAGCAATTAAAAGTACATAGATGCAAACAATGATCAAGACATGAAAGGGAAAACCGGTTGTTTAAATGTTGGATTTTAGGAAGTAGCATTAAATGTGTAGATGTTATTGCTCATTATGTCTGGCTAATTGCCATGTATGCTGAGTATTTTTTGGGGGTCATGAAATTGTACAGTGCAATCTTATGCTCTATTTGTGTTTTTACCATGACTTTTTTTTTTTCAATTGTTCTAGATATTCTTTGAAAACTTGCGGCAAAGAAGTCATTTCATGTCCAAGTTGTCGCATCCGCAATGTTGATACCGTTTCTGTCTCTTTGCAGAAGCTGTACTCTCTTTCCCAGGAGTCCGGTAGATCGGCAGCCAAATTCTTTGTGAACAGCAATCCAAAGTTCTTCAGCGAAAGCTTTGCAGAGCCACACATACCAGTAAGGCAAACACAGAGTTTCCAAAAGTAATGGACAAAGCGTATATTCACATGTTTCTACTGAGTGGAAGCTATTTGTCGGATGAAGTAACATTTGAGGCTCGGTGTGTGTCTCTGGCAGTGTCTGATGCCGGACTCAGTGGTTCAGAGTCTTGGCGAGGTCAGTGTGGCAGCACTGAAAGAGTTGATCGGCTTGAGGAAAGTCAAAGCTGCTGTGGATGTTTATGATCAACTGCTACAAACAGGTGAGCCCTTGCAGAAGGTACCTCCCTCTCTCACACACACACACACACACACACACTCGTATACAGTGTCCTAATTCAACTTTGTCTCCACGATTAATATACCCCAGGTACAGCCATATCCATGGAAACAACGCATGACCTACTAGACCTCATTTGTCTCTATTGTGACAGAGACCCGGTCCAAGAGGAAGCACCAGGGACCGAGGATACGGTGAGTGTCAGGGACACTAAATTCACAAGCCTCCTCTCAAAGCTGCGATTGTTACACCTCTCTCGGGCTTTACCGACAATTGAATGGTCGAACATATAATTACCGTAATTTCCGGACGATAAGCCGCGACTTTTTTCACTTAAACAACGATGCGGCTAATATATGGACTTTTTTGGGTGGGGGACGCTAACGAGCTTCACGCCGCTAAAATATTTATCCTCGTCACATGGGACCGACGAAATGACCGGGAAATTCTGAGTCCGTTCAACTCCGACACCGAAGAAGACGACTTTGGCGGTTTTAGTGCGCGGGAGGAAGACCGAGATAGTGATCGGCTAGCCGGTGCGGCTTATATTGAGGTGCGCCCTATACTCAGGAAATTACGCTACATCTATATATACAGTGCTCAAAAAAACAAAGGAAACACTGAAACAACACAGTGTAACTCCAAGTCAACCACACTTGGGTGAAATCAACTTAGGAAGCAACACAGATTGATTAGGACTTGTTTTAAGGACATGACATCAACGTTGGATCGAACTGGAGTGTGTTTTTACACTTTCATTTGGAGTCCGGACCAAACGGTGCGGCTTATATTGAGGTGCGCTCAATAGTCCGGAAATTACGGTACAAAGATCGTCACAACACCAGTTTGTCCGCAAATCCGTTGTGTTTGATGCAACGCGCTAGAAAAACTAGCCAGGTTTGTGTTGTTCATGTGAATAATGGAAACATCACAACTGGTCTCATTGTTAGCAACTTTTTTTAAAATAAAGTTTTATTTTTGTATTTGGTCCATCTATCTGTCCCTATATCGCAAGGTCAGATGACATTTAACTGCTATTTAGCCTGTATTTTGTGTATATGTGTGTGTGTGTGTGTGGTCAGGAGGAGTCATGGGAGGACAAGACCGGGAGGAAAGGAAGGGTTCATCAGGCATCAGACTTGCTGAAGCTCCGTTGGAGGGAAAACAACAATGCCGAAAGAATCTTCAACCTTCTTCCACAGAGAGATACCAAGTGTTACTCTTCTTTGATTCGTGGCATGGTTCAGGTAGGAATTGCTGTTACTTTTTCTAGAGAAGACAGTTAAACTTGTGGAGTTGTTCTACAATTATCCAGGAATAAACTTTATCTATATGTATATGTATATTAACGACGGCTCAATTTTCATCTCCATTTACCAAATTTATATTTCTGTATGGGATCCAAAGTCCTGTACTCAACATGTAAAGTATGATTGTGTACGTAAATGTTGTAATTTTCCATATACATTACTTAAGGGCGCATCAAAACGCAGCCTATTTGTTTGTAAATATGCAAGCTTTCTGATTTTATCCGTAAAATGTGTCATTAGTGTACCGCCTCTTAAGCAGGTATCAAAACCAGTTGTTTCGATTTGGTTGGTTGAATTTAGGGTTGATTTGAACACTATTATAGGTGATAAAATGTTTTATGCCTCCAATATTTTGTTGAGGGTCCAACATTATTGGTGTAACAGTGTTGAATCCAAGTACAGGACATTAATGTGTCATTGCGAGGCATCATTGTCATCATATGGCTCCTTGTTTTTTCACTATTAATAAAACTAATTATTATTATTATTATCAAATATTGTTAATTAATTAACAATTTCACGTGCGCTGTGCAATGGTTGCTGTATCAAGTTGTTTGTTTGTGTGTGTCTGTGTGTCCCCCCAGCATGGAGCCTATGCAAAAGCTTTTAGCATGTACTCAGACATGCTAAACAACAGAATGACAGGTCAGTTGCAACTGATATCAATAAATTCTTATACTTCGCAGCTCATGGTTCAAATGTGAATTTTAGAGTTTTAACTTGATGCGACCACAGCATTTTCTTTTGTCAACTATTCAAACTTTTCAGCATACTGTTCTTTGAAACCTAGACGAAGTAGAAAAATCCATTGTCTGTGTAAATGCAGTGAAATTGAGATGCATAGTAATTACACACGGCGAAGAATTCACAGAATAATAAAGCACAGCGATGATTACACATATTTTGGTTAAATGTTGCACATAAGAGGTGGTAGAATTATTGAATTTTTTAAATATGTTTTGGAATTTTGCAGATCTTGTGGTAGTCATTGCACATGCTTGCTGTTAGAAGAGTTTTGGCTCAAAGAAAGGAGCAATTTAACATCCTGGCATTGTGGCCTTTGACCGACCTGCAGTATATAGTCTGTTTGAGAGGAAATCTTTAAGACGTGCACAAGTGGACCGTGGGAGATGCACGTGTAGTGATCTGCACCGCGATGCACGTGCAACCGTTTGGTTCGACCATCGATGACCATCGTTGTTCGGGTCACCACGGCCATGTCTTTCTACAACGTTATGTCCTGTCCAACTTAAGCATTCGGGTTCTCCTCGATTCCTATCATAAGCCTGCTGATGAACCTCTGAAACACTTTGCCACCTCTGCGTCTTTGGTTTGGACGCAGCACGCCACGGTTGTCAAGTCACAGCAGCAAAAACTGAAGCGCACACTCAGCATTCTGCCATCGATCTGTCAATGGCATTGACTTGATTCATGCAGAACTCAGAACTTGACCTCTGACATGGAGACATCCGCCAAAGTACCGTGTTTTTCAGACTTTTTTAATGTTTTGGCTGGTCCTGCGACTTCTATTTTAAAATATGTACGGTATATTCACGTTGTTTTCACACTGACAGCCGGGAGAGTGCGCTTTAGGCTGGCGTTCCAGTATCTGCTACTCCTATTACTCCTGAAGCAGGGAAAATTTAAAACGTAAACGTCAACTTATAGACGACTGAGAAAGACTGAACACAAAGGCTCCCCCAAAAGGAAAATCATATTCTGCAGATTACAAGCTGCAAGTTGTGAAATATGCAGCCGAAAACGCCAATGGAGCAGCAGAAAGAAAGCGAGCGAGAAACTAGTGAGGGACCGGCGAAAAGCCGAGGATACTCTAACTGCAATGAAGAAAACAAAAAAAAAGCGAATCACTTGAAGACGTTTCATGTGCGTTTCAACTCTTCCGCTTACATAACAAGCCGCCATAATCTAGACGCATCTGAAAATTCATAAGACTCAAACTATTTGTCTTAATCTGAAAGTTGCATATTTTTGTGGTGTGATGGAGCCACATCAGGGTCACATATAAGAACCCAAATAGAAGATTTTGTCTCCAAAGTATGTCTGTTGATGAAAACCTGAAAGGTGACACAAGTTACGACAACAAGTACGTGTAATTTTCGTGCAAAATAAGAAGATTGCCCAGAAATAGTGACCAAAGTAGGTCATACAGTGATTTTTATCGAGCCAGTATAAAAGCAAAACAGCTGTTTGAGATGGATTAAATGTCGTTTAGCCTGTTTCCAAAACCTCTATGGCACAGTTTTCTGAATCACGGATTTTAATTGTTTTAAATGTTGCGATCATTATTGATCTTAAGGTATATTTTTTTAATGATAATGATGATGTTATCAGTCAATCTTTGGTTTGTGTCCATTTACATATTCTTCTGTCTCCAGCTGATGTCCACATCTTCAATGCTCTGATATCAGCGGCTCCTGAAGTCAGAGAGAAATATAACGAGCGATGGGACGTCATCGCGGTAAAATCATTCTCTCTCCTCTGCTTAGTCACTGGAGTTTCATATTTCTGCTGTTTTTAGGAAACAATATTTCTCGTGCGTTGACCAATGTTGCTATATTTGTCACAAGCAGAGCTAAATGCTAAGTGCATGAAGTTTTCGATATCTCATGATTTCTGCTGCCAGCTCAGTGATCCAGTTATAGTGTCAATATGTTAAATGTATTTTCAATATACTCTTCCAACTTGAAAGTATGTTTTAATTGAGTCAAGAACACAAAAGGGCTTTTGCTCTTAATGTTTCTCCACATCAAGAGAATAAGAATAAGAACAACTTTATTTATCCCGAAGGAAATTGTTGTGCCAAAGTTACAAGAAAGACATAACAATAAAAAAATAATAGTAGAAAATTGTATAAACAGTACAAAAAAGGGGGGATAAGAAATAATTAGAATAAGAATAAGGACAACTTTATTTATCCCGAAGGAAATTGTTGTGCCAAAGTTACAAGAAAAACATAACAACAATAAATAATAGTAGAATATTGTATAAACAGTAAATAAAAAGGGGGGGAATAAGAAATAATTAGAATAAGAATAAGCACAACTTTTTTTATCCCGAATAGGAAATTGTTGTGCCAGAGTTTCAAGTAAAACATAACAATAATAAATAATAGTAGGAAATTGTATAAACAGTAAAAAAAAAAAAGGGGGGGGGGAGACTAAGAAATAAAAGTAAAAAAGTGTCAAAGTCAAGGCTATAAAGTGTTTTAAGGTCTTAAGTGCAAAGATTTGAAGATTCCCTGCAGCTGAAAGAAGAGGAATTAAAATACAAATGTCTTAAATAACAAGTGAAGACTATAAAGTGTCTTAAGTACCCAGTGACAGATAATCCTAACAATATGTGCAGGGAGCCATCTTTTGCCTGACTGTCTGGTGTCTATTTGCAGGAGCTGTTAAAACAAATGAGCCAGCAGAAAGTTCAGCCCAACCTTCTCACCTTCAACTGCACACTCAAAGCCCTGAGACGCTGCGGCTCCTTGGCCAAATCTCAAGCGCTGAATACCATGAATGAGATGAAGGCGGTCGGCATAGGTACCGAAACACGGTTCAGCTTTGCACACGCATGACAATCTTGGGATTTTGTAAACAGAATATGTTTGTTTGTTTGTTTAGCTCCAAGCTTGGCCTCCTTTGACCACATCCTAGGCATCTTTTACAAAGCAGGTGCTTCAGACAGTGCAGCACATTTTAACTCACCAATCATAAAAGCTGTTGCTAACAACTGCCGTTCAAATATTTTGTCTCCCATTCAGCCTCTTCTGGCCATGGCAGCCCTGACCTTTTGCAGGAAGTGATGTCAGAGGTGGCAGGAAACAGTTTTTACTGTCAGGACCCTAATGATGGTGTGATTTTTACAGTACTTAAATGTGTGTGTGTGTGTGTGTGTGTGTGTGTGTACAGTTGCATACAAGAAGTTGTTAGTTCAAGGTATTACATTTTTCCAAGTGTTGTTACAAATAAGAACACAAGTATTCATGTGAATTTTCCCTTCTTGTCTCCCATCAGTTCTGTTTTTCTCCAGTGCAATGCGGATAGTAAGTTATCTGGTTTTCCCTGTTTTATATTGATATTTAATATTGCTCAGCGTGAATCATTTATTCAAACGTTATGAATTTCAACTTCGTTGTAGTAATCATTTTAAATCCTAGTCCTGCCATCCTCCTGCAAAATGAGGTTTCTTACATACATTTCAATCAAATCTGTAACCGTAATGATGTTTTTTTGTTGATTTGTTTTTGCACGTCAATAACTTCTGCTATGACAGTGTTTGGATACTAAAGATCTTGAGCTGGCTTATAAAGTCCAGAGCTTGGTGGAAGTGGGGGAGAACTGGAGGCTGCTAGGAGATCCTTACCAACAGAGCATTTATTAGTAAGTAAGATCCCAAACCATCACAAATGGAGAGCTCGTGGTTGAATTCCTGCCTCGCTTCACTCGTGCATTAAAATTAAATGTGTTTTCTAGATCAGCGATTCACTTTCACTAAATGTAGAGCAGCAAAATAAATCCCTTTATATTCAATCATGACTGTACCTTTTCGTTATGACACAATTCCCACCTTCTTTTCCAGCGGTCGCTTCTTTAACCTCTTGTGTATGATGGAGAGCATCGACATCGTGTTGAAGTGGTACAAGGACCTCATTCCTTCGGTCAGTACTTGAATAATAATTGTAATTAAAACTTGTCAAAACTTGGAATTAGATTTTAAAAATCTTGCAACCTCAAACTAGGTAACCAGTACTAACAGTAACAAATTATGCTAAATTATATTTTTTATAATTATATAAATTATATATATATATATATGTGTGTGTGCTTGTGTGTATATGTGTGTGTGTGTGTGTGTATGTGTGTGTGTGTGTATATGTTGGTATGTATGGATGTATGTATGTGTATATATATATATGTATGTATGTGTGTGCATATATATGTATTATGTATATATGTATGTGTGTATGTTTATAGGTATGTATGTGTATGTATAAATATATGTATGTATGTACGTATCTGTGTGTATGTATATATGTATATGTGTGTGTGTGTGCATATATGTGTATGTGTGCATGAATATATGTATATATGTGTATATATGTATGTATATTTATGTATGTGTGTATGTATAAGTGTGTTTATATGTATGTATATATATGTGTGTGTGTGTGTATGGTGTGTGTGTGTATGGTGTGTACGTATATATGTATATATGTGGACACACACACACACTTAAAGTGGGCTTAAAAGAACAGATATGGTGTACGTTTTGCAAAATTCAAATAAAAAATCAACACCATAACTACCAACCACATTTTTTTTTCCCTTTCTTCACCATATTTACGAAACCTCAGTTTCCTCTTTTTTACTTCTAATCAAGCAAATATCGGTGTTGCCTTCCTTTAGGCAGCTTTTAAGACAGACTCTACATGATCTGAGTTCCTCTAGGTTTCGGCGCAAGCCGAGCGAGCCAACTAATGTCCGCTTCACGTTCACGTGGGGCTTTAAGCTGGAAGCGTTTGGGCGAAACAAAAACCCCTTCTTGCAGAATGTGCAAATTTCTTTCTGGCTTCTTCATCCTTCTTGAGCGAGACGCTTCGAGCGCCTGTGAATGGAATTGTGGCATTCATTGTTTGCTACGTATGTGTTGATTGCATCGCAGTATTTAATGAAATCAGTCCCGCAAGTTAAATAACGTGGATCGACACATTGATTTGGACGGCCTCAATAATACAAACACCTAAATAACTTTTGAATGTTTCCCATACTGCTTTTAATAATGATCTATTGTTTCAGTTATACTACCCAAACCCTCGGGGACTGAGAGACTTGCTCCAGGCTTTAGACACAGACAACCGTCTGGATATGTTGCCGTCAATCTGGAAAGGTGAAAGATTGTCAGAAATACAGAATCTGTCTGATAGCAAGTGTTACGTATAAGTATATGATATATATACACTGCTCAAAAAGATAAAGGGAACACTTAAAAAAACACATCCTAGATCTAAATGAATGAAATATTCTTATGAAATACTTTGCTCTTTACACAGTTGAATGTGCTGACGACAAAATCCCACAAAAATGATCAATGGAAATCAATTGTATCAACCCATGGAGGTCTGGATTAGGAATCACACTCCAAATTAAAGTGTAAAAACAAACTCCAGGCTGATCCAACTTTGATGTAATGTCCTTAAAACAAGTCCAAATGAATCTGTGTTGCTTCCTGAGTGGACACTATGATTTCACACAAGTGGGATTGACTTGGAGTTACATTGTGTTGTTCAAGTGTTCCCTTTATTTTTTTGAGCAGTATATATATATATATAAGTATTTGACTTTGTTTTGTAGATATCTGCTCTTTGGGTCACGACAACAAGCCCGATCTGGTGGAGGAGGTGCTGAGCCTGATGGCCAGAGACATACATAGTCCCGAGGTCAGATAAGCCGAACGTTGGATTTTCGTGATTTTTTGTGCAAAAAAAGTGAAATTGCGAGGTGCGTCTGTGTCCTCAGGTTCAGGAGAGGTTTGCAGAATGCGCTCTGGAGGTGAAGAATGTGTTTGATAGCAACAGGGGAAGAGCGGGTTTGGAGTGGAGTTCGTCCAGCCTGTCGCACATCACCATCCTGCTGCTGCGAGACAGAAAGACCCGGCAGGCCTGGTGAGACGTCAACCGCTTTTTCAGCAGAGATTTTCCAACTTTTCCAACGTTTACATATTTTTTCCTCCCTACAGGGAGATGCTGAAGCTCTTCAAAACAAAGAACAGAGTTCCCTCGTAAGTTTTACTTAAGTTTTACTTGAGGGTGGGCAATTATTTTGTTTGTTTGTCACATTTCTTATTTTGTTTTTATGCGCCGGCCAACTAGATGTCATGTAAATGGAGCGAAATGAAAATTGCAGTTTAAATGTTTACATTTGTTATTTCAACTTCGAAATCATTAATGATCATATAAATGTACCGACATTATTTTGTATGTAATCATCCATAGAAAATTAAACAAAAGGAAAAAAATAAGGAGGTTTTAAATTCAATATTGATTGAAAATATTGCAGCCCGCAGCCGTAAAATGCCCAGATCTGGTTTAAAATATGTTAAAGTGGCAATACTTATGTTCACTTTACTGTGAATTTTTCTTCTTTATTATTCCACAGTGCTGAGCTGTTGGAGAGCTTCCTCTCGGCATGTCAGAGCGAACGCTCTGCTCAAAGAGCCGTGGAACTGGTTCAGCTGTCAGCAGCCTTCTGTTTGCAGGCAACATCCAGATTAGCTAAAAGAACTCTGGCTGAGTTTGAAGTGAGCGAAGAGCAAAGGTGAGAATGTTATGGCAGATCAGTTTATTGCCTTTCTGGTTCTTTAGAAGAACAAGAGTTGCACCTTCTCTGTAGGTTCAGCCAGGTAGAAGAAGCATAGATGAAGGAAGAAATGCACTTTGCCACAATCCCTTCTATTTAGCTCTGATGCTAAAAAGTCAAATAAGCCGTCTTCTTCTTCTTCTCTGCCTCCTGTCTTTTCATCATTGGAAGTGTTTCCAGTCCAAACAGCATCGCTGGTCTCACCACAGTCTTGTACACCTTTCCCTTCCTTCTGGCTGATGCTCTTCTATCACATCAGACCCCGGACACTTTTCTCCACCCATTCCAACCTGCTTGAGCCCAGAGTCGCCCGGCAGTGACTCCAGGCTTCCTCAATGAAAAGGCGTTTCAATTGAGGAGGTTTTTGGAAGAATTCC
Organism: Fistularia commersonii; assembly: GCF_037954325.1. NCBI lineage: Eukaryota > Metazoa > Chordata > Actinopteri > Syngnathiformes > Fistulariidae > Fistularia > Fistularia commersonii. Next base: position 1,685,481 of record NC_141296.1, read on the forward strand.
TTCCTCTGATCTACGTCTTGAGTGGAGGTCAGCAGCACCCAGCGCTCCCACTGTACGCAGTGTTGACAGAGCGCCGCCTCCTTCTCCTGATCCTTCGGACGGTGGACCAGAGTCTCCTTGAAGCCCAAGGAGGTTTGAGGAAGTGGTTTTCCATGGTCTCCAAGAAGTTTTTGCCTTGGCGACGCGTGCCTCTTGGCCTGCCTGTACCTCTCAGCTGCCTCTGGAGCTCCACAGGCCTGATAGGACTCCTTCAGTTTGCAAGCGTACCTCACCGCCGGGGTCCACCAGTGGGTTCCAGGGTCGCCTCCCCGACAGACGCCAACCTCCTTATGGCTGCAAGTCTACCGCTTCGACAACAGGAGCACGAAATATGGCCCGTCTGGACTCGGCGTCCCCCGCCTACCTCGGGCGTGGTTGTAGCTCCTTCTCTACCAGACGTTCCCAGCAGACCCTCACGTTACGTTTGGGCATCCTCCCCCGCTATCGGAGCCGGCTCACCAGCGGGTGGTGTTCGGTTAGCAGCTCCACCCCGTCCTTCACCCGAGTGTCCGGGACCTGCAGCCGCAAGTCCGACGACACGACCACAAGGTGGATGTAGCCTAAGTCGCGTTGGTCCCAAGTGCACATGTGGACACCTTTATGCCCAGACATGGTGTTTGTTTTGGACAATCCAGAACAATAAGATAAGAACAACTTTATTGATCCCGAAGGAAATTGTTGTGCCAGAGTTTCAAGCAAAACATAACAATAATAGATAATCGTAGGAAGGAGGGAGACTAAGAATACAATAAAATATAAAGTGTCAAGGTTCAGGCTATCAAGTGTTTTAAGGTCTTAACAAGTACAAACATTTGAATATTCCCTTCAAACATTTGAATATTCCCAAGCACAGAAGTCCAGTAATAAAACACTGCTCGGGTTCAGATCTGGGGTGGAGGCTTCCTCTGCAGAAAGTAACACTATATTGCTAAAATAACCATCATGAAGCTACTTTGGGGGGGAAAAAACAGAATTTAGATCAAATCCCTGCACATGATAATAAACAGAAAGCTTTTATGTCCTTTAACAGCATAGTTTTTGCATTATTAACATTTTATACTCGTGTTTTTCCCCATGAAAAATGTAATTAATTTAATTCCGTCCACAAGAATGCTAAAAAATGTAAATTTGTTTTTTTTTTTTCAGAGCCATATTAACTGAGCTGGAGACCTTCGGAGAAGTGACGGACTGAAAGTGACTTTTTTTAACACCATCACTACGAAAACTTCCCTTTCCTGACACAAAAGTGACAAATGTATGGAATCGTTTTTCCCGTATCTGTATAATAAAAGTCAAAATATTGTCTTGATGTTTTGAGAAACTTAATTTGTGTGTGTCAGTTTATACCACGTGTTTTTTTTCTTCTTGAACATGCTGTTTATAATATTCTTCAAGAAGAGACGCAACTGTTTTTTTTTTTTCTGCATTTGTCTCCGTCTAAATTTCAAGACTATCGATGGCCGGGATGATGAATCATTTTACTCTCACAAGAACAAATTATTGGATTTAAATTGTAAAATCTGGACTGTTGTCGTGCTTCTCCTCTTCAGGTGCTGTGAGACTCTTAGAAGTCTGCAGAGCCAAACTCAGCGTCCTAAAGACAGCATAGATTTTATTCAGTCGACTTTTCTCAAGCAGTGAGTTGAAAAGCTGACCGAGCACCGAAATAAAACATATCCTATGAAGATGAAGGTTATCGTGAGTTAAACCTGGCCTTCCAACATTTCTCCCACAATTTACCTGTAAAATACTGAAAATGAAATATATAAACTTTCAGTCTCTATGCATTTTTTTCTTCCATGCATTTTCAACCTTAGCTACTGTAAATAAAACACCTTTTAATTTAATTATGAAAGGATATTTCTGACGGTATTGCTGTGTATTTGTGAACGTGAAAAGGAAACACTGGGAGCCGCAATTACTTTTTGACGTCTAAAATAAAGATACCACCGTTTATATTGCTTTTTATTACCTTTAGACTTTGTATAAACAAGTGTGAAATTCACAAAGTGCTACAGAAGTGCTACAAAATAAAATTTTATTTATGTAATGAATACATTTTGAATATTTTTAGCTTTGGGCTTTCACAGCGTGTAGTGGAACCTTGACCTGATATTTAAAAATAAATTGGGAAAAAAAAATCAATGTCAGTAAATAATGAAAAATAATTATTTGCAAAATATCTTCATAAATATCTATTTTACCTGGTTTATGGGGCTTCTGCTCCTGAACTTCTGCGCACAGCATCTGCAAATCGGGGCTGTACCGGCTCCTGTTGATGTGACGTTTATTTTGAGAGTCGAAAAATAAAAATATAATTTTACTTTAATATTTCAAGATCACAATAATCTTCCAATTTAGAATTGAAATAAAAAAAAAAAGGTACCAACACAAATAAAATACACTTCATTTATTTTCCCAAGCCACTCGGAGCCGCAGTGTAAGGATGAGAGAGCCGCACTCCTGTACTAGCTCTTTACGCAAAAAAAAAAAAAGTTGATGACGACATCAGAGCCTTCTAGCAGGCTACAGCAACGCCAGCGTATTCATGCCCTCTGATTAGATAGTCAGAGAGCGGACTAGTGAATTAGCAAGGAGAAACCGTACTAGCTAGCTTCTAACAGAAATATAGTTATGTTTGTTTAATATGGGTTTTGTCAACTCACAATGGCTGCAGGAGGAGAAGAAACGGGTTTAGTTGCTGATAAAATGTTAAAGCTATTTTCTAGATGGAGTTTTGAAGAAAAGCTGGACAAAGTAAAGAACGACCGAGCAACTCCTAAGCTAGCAAACCTGTCACAACCAGGAAAAGGATTGGTCCGATTCGTCTTCTTCAGGAAAGAAAGGAGGATGGATTTCGTCTACAAATGGTCAGAATTTTTGGTGAGTAAAATGCTGCTATTTTCCTAAATAATACTGCAAGGTTATTATTGCTGCTTTTTATGTGTCGCAGCTGTTTGCTATTAAGGCATTTATTGTGGCTACTGTCCTTTTTGTGGCTCCTGCATGAATTTTAACACTACCTGAGTTATCTGTCCATGATGCACCTCTCTTTATACTGCATTTCTGCATAATATATACACATTTGAAGATAAAATGCTTTTTGCCAACAAAATAAATTTCTCGAGTCATTTTCATTTTCACATTATTTAAGTTACGGACAAATTCTTAAAAGATAAAATTGTAAAATATACCCTGCTCCAAAAAATAAAGAGAACACTAAAATAACATCCCAGATGTGAATGAATGAAATATTTTGATGAAATACTTTGTTTTTGACATAGTTGAATGTGCTGACAACAAAATCACTAACAAAAACAACAAAATCATTGCGTTATGTCTATTTGTCGCTTTTTTTTTTTACTTTCTCGCTTATCCACCCAGATGCACTTGTCTGTGCAATTTTTCAATAATCATATTTAAATCACATGAACAAATCTTCTTAATCAGTGTTGTAATTTGTCTTGTAAATATTGTTGTTTGTGAATCCAATCTGCAATGAGGTCATTGACTTATTTTCTTAATGCACAATCTGTGCATAAAATGGTTGGAGAGAGGAAAAAAAACAAAGTAAAGGTTAAATATCTGTTTTTGTTCATCAGCTGTTAACAAGAACAAGGATTGACTGACTGTTTTCTCTTATGCTTAAAAGATAAATGTTTATTTTTATTTGAATAGTATGGTCATATTAGTTGAAGGCATAATATAAGTCTTGTGACATAAAATAATATTATTTGACATGTGCAGGTATTATAAGATGAAAAGAAAAGAGGGGTTAAGATAAGATAAGATACATTTTTAAAAATAAAAAATGAAAACAAAGAAACAAATAAATAAACAAATAAATGAAATAGAAACTGAATACAAATAAAATATAAACAAATAAAATAAATATGAACATAAATCACATTGAGAAAACATTTTTTTTTTTTATTTGAATATTATGGTCGTGTTAGTTGAAGGCATAATATAAGTCCTGCGACATAAAATAACATTATTTGACATATAAAGGTATCATAAGATGATAAGATACGATAAATGTACAAAAATAAAATAAAAGTGAAAACAAACAAACAAACAAAATAACACAAATAAAATATAATCAAATAAAAATAAAATAAATATGAATATAAGTCACATTGAGAAAACATTTGTTTAATTTGAATATTATGGCTGTGTTAAATCACATGGACAAATCTTCTTAATCAGTTTTGTTATTTGTCTTGTAAATATTGTTGTTTGTGAATCCAATCCGCATAAAGTTGCATCTTCTCTTTTTTTTACGGTGGTTTGTGGTTAACGCAGTGCGTTGTTGGTTATTTAAATAATGTGCCTTATTCTGAAGCGTGCGTCTTCTGAAGTTCATTCTGCATTTTTCCAAGAAATATAAAGAATCTTTCTTCTCATGGAGTTTCAGATCTGTTGAGCAGATGTTGCTCTGCAACAAAGAACTGAGATGTCAGAGGAGGAACTTTGTCGGGATTCAGGACGTTGCTTTGCTGCGAGAAGAGACGTTGCAGAGCGAGAAGAGGGAAGTGAAGCAAAGATATGAGGATACCGGAGATATTCTTGCATGTTCAGACTCGTTGTGGCAGCAAAATTCCGACTGCTCGAATCCCAAGTTCCTCCCGCCGATGAAGATGTTTGTAAAGTGATTCTACGTAGCCTGCGGGAGAACACAAGTTCATATTCATTGGCAAATTAGATGAGATAAACTTCCTTGGTCACAGAAGCGTAACAGTGATAATGACAAAAAATAAAAGTAAAATAAATATGAATATTAATATAAATAGAAAGGCAGAAGACAGATGATAGCAGGACAAAAAAAAAATCCATTAATAAATCGACAGCAGATAATTGAAAAGCAACAACAATATCATCAGGGATAACAATAAGTAATTATCCAAAAAAAACATGAAATAAAAAATTGAAAAGCTATTTTCACAGTTCTGAGTTGTAAAGTTCAGATTAGTGATGCCTTGCACAATTATTATATTTTTGTCCGTGTTTGTCAGTGATAACATGAACTTAAAATAAAACCAAAAGTAAAATAACTATGAATATAAATATAAATAGAGAGACAGAAGACAGGAGATAGCAAGACATCCATGTATAAATAGACAACAACAACAAAATCATTTAGTGGATAAAAAGTAAAACCCCTACAACCTTGTCATAAATTCTTCTTGTAACGCTATTCATATTTTATTTTAAGGCTTTTAAGATTCTGAAGGATATATGTAAACCCTCACCATGGTAGGTTTGTGCTCCAGCAATAAATTGAATATAATAAACTACTGATAAAATCTCCATTAATGCATCCATCCATCATCTCCTGCTCATCTTGCACTTTAGCTGACAGGAATGCCGGTGTTTTTCCCCGCTGGCATTGGACGAGAGGTGGTTTACACCCTGCTGACACATATTTTATTAGATAAGAATATAATATACATAAATACATCTTAATTCATATCACATGTGACATGAAGTGATGTTTACCTGCACATGGTAACTCAACATTTCACAATCTGCTATTTGATAATACCGTGCAAAGAAACAGTTCTGGCTTTTTTATTTTTGTGCATGTTTTTCATGGAAATGCCGGCTGATGGGCGAAAGGCGGGAGGCTGACGGTGTGTGTGTGTGGACGGTGTGTGTGTGTGTGTGGAGGTGGAGCCATCATCTTCACCCTGTGTGTCAGATGAAGAAAAACAGGTAGAGAAACAGTGAAGAAAGTTCTTCTGCTCTTCAAGATCCAACAGGCGTCAGGTATGTGAGGAGCTCTTTGGGCGTCGCCTTTCACACACACTGGTTTTTAACTGGGGTGTAAAGAAAGATGCAAAGACATTAAATAGAAACTAAATAAAAAAATTCTAAATAGCAATTTAAACTATAAGAATGGGATTTAAATCATATTTTGCTGTGTTTGTGTGTGTGGCTCATAGCTCATTTATGTGTGTGTAAGCATGCATATACATGTATGAGTGAATGTGTGTGTGTGTGTGACTTTTGACTCACTTTAATGGATTCTGTGTACTATATTTGTTTTAATGGAAAAAGTAGTTTTACCCTTGAAATGACAATATTTTCAGTTTTCAGTCTTTTTAACTGCATTTATGTGATTACATTTAGTTTAAAAATGCATCCTTTGGTTTGATTCATTTTGAAAAGAGAACATTTAATATTTGTAAAGAAACCCTGGCAACCAAGGCCAGTCGCATGCAAGCAGTGTTTTATTTATGTAGTTTTATTCAGTAATTAACTGAAAACGTGGATGCTGATCTGCTCAGCGAGTCACAGTCAGCGTTATTATCGATTTCTCCAAATGTACTGGACATACGGTAGAGGAATAATCATCAATGTGATGTATTTTACATTATAGGACAAACCGCTACAGTATATTATCACACTACTCAGAAAATACAGGTAACACTAAAATAACACCTCCCAGATCTGAATGAAATAAAAAATAAAAATAAAATATATATATGCATATGTATACATGAAATTATCCTTTTTGTAATTTTTCTTTTCTTTTGTGTGTGTGTGTGTGTGTGTGTGTGTATATATATGTATATATATATATATATGTACATGTGAATATATATATATGAATATATGAATATATGCATGTGTGTATACATAAAATTCTCTCTGGAAAATAAACAAAAAAAGAAAAAAAGAAAATTTTATATATACATATATGTATATGTAAAATGCATATATAAATGTACATGTTTATAAAAATATGTGTATATGTATATATATATAAATATATATTTATATATAAAAAAGAAAAAAAAAAGATAATTTTATATATAAATATATGTATATAATATTATCTTTTTTCTCTTTTAATTCATATAGAATATATATAAATTATATATAATATTATATATATATATATAATTTTACATATACACACACACTCATATATATAAAATATATATATATATTTTATATATATATATATATATAAAATTACCTTTTTTCTTTCTTTTTTTTTTTGTTTAATTTATTTTCATTTAATTTATTTATTCATTTATCCAACGTTGATGTTATGTCCTTAAAATGAGCTGCTTTATTTTCCATATAATACAAAACACTTAGTCTTCCATGCATGACGTTTCGAGCCAAAAATAAGCTCTTCCTCATATGATTACCAGAGATATGTGTTAACAAATATGTTATTATTAACACATATCTCTGTTATTTTTTTAGCTGGAAACATCATGATCATATTAATAAAATAAATGTCAATATATAATATAAATAGTAAGGCAGAAGACAGAAGATAGCAAGACAAAAAATCCACAAATAAATAGACAGCAGGAAACAACAACAGGGATAACGATAAGTAATTAACAAAAAAAACATTAAATACGCTGCCCGTTAAAGTACTGGAAAATTGAAGTTATGAATTATAAAGTTTAGATTAGCGATGCCTTACAGAATGAAATATTTGTCTTCCTTGGAAAAACTAGGCCTTCCTGTTTTTTGAAATGTTTTATTTTTCACAGGCATTCAAATGATAAATGAAATTAAAAAGGAAAATAATGTGGTGTGATGTCTAAAAATGTACTACCTTTAATTCACAATTTTCTTGACTTGTGTTCCTTTATACTATTTACCAGATTTCAGAATGTCGCAGCAAATCAGTGATGAGCAAATGGAGGAGATCAGAGAAGGCTTTCAGAAAATTGGTGAGTAAAGTGTTCAAATAAATTGGTTTTCAGGGTTTAATACAGAGTCACATCTGGAATGTTGTGATTTTGTTGCTTCCAAAAGTGTAAAGTCGTCTTCGTCAACGTGATTTCTTGTCCAAATCTTCGTCTTGTGAAATTAATTCATTTGAAGATGTTTTAGTTTTCCAATATAACCTGCTGGTTTTTTTTTATGTATTTATTTTTTATTTTTTAAACACAATTTTTATTCAAGTTTTTGACAGGTACATATAGTGATCCCCCCCAAAAAATTAAAAAATTGGAAAAAAATCGCGGAATTAATTAACTTGAAGATGTTTCACCCCCTTTTCATCATATATTGGAGTTTTCCAATATAACCTGCCAGATTTTTTATTGTCATTTTTATTATTTAAACTCAATTTTTATTAATTTTTTTGACAGGTACATATCACGATCCCCCCCCCCTCCACACACACACACAAAAAAAATGTAAAAAAATCCACTCCACTTAGGTAATCTAACAAGAAATGATGCTTTTGTTCGTCTTACCTCAGTCTTACCTCATTGAATTCGTAAAGACATGGCAGGAGCCATTGTTTAGTGTAAGTAGGCGTCTTAAGCCTTAATAAACATGTAATTTGCTCCGCCTTGTAAATGTCCCATATGTTTTGGATCCATGTATTATATGTATACGTGAATAGAATATATGTGTGCGGTGGTCAGTATCTTTACCTGCAAGAAGTGGAGCCATCTTGGCTTGTTATTTCCGGTGTTCTGAAAAACCTTGTAATTACTTTCCACTTGAATTCCCTCCAGGAGTTTGAATTCTGGTGTTTCTCAATATAATCTCTTCCCAGGCGTCCAGTGATATGTCCGCGTTCGTTTCCGCCTCCCATCTCCGTCTCATCGGTTGGGAGTTCTGTATATTCGAAGCTAAAAATACATTATATAGCTTACCCGTTATTTTCTTTATTAGTGCTATTTAGGAAGCTTTCTATGGAAGTGGCTCTTCTAAGTTTTTCCCACTCCTTGTTTGTTGGATCAGAACTGTAGATATCTAAAAAAGTCTGTCGTCTGGAGATCAAATTCCTTGTTATTTAGGTGAGGAAAGGTCTTCTGGCAAGGTACTTAGTATACAGTATCTTAAAATAAAATAAAACGAAAGAAAAAAAAACAAACATATATATATATATGTATATATATATATATATACACACAGATATGAAAATGAAAAGTATGAAAATGAATTAATAAATACATAAGTAAAATAAAATTATAATCATTAAATAAAAAAACAAAAAGAAAAAAGAGAACTTTATATATCTAAAATTATCTTTTTTCTTTTCTTTTCTTTCTTTTCTTGATATACATATATATATCACTTATTATATTTATTTAATTTATTTTATTATTTTGAAAACCCAGACACAAGGAGAATGCGCAAACTCCTTGTGTAGTAATTTATTCATATATATGTATATACAAATATATGTATATAATTTTCTTTTTTCTTTTCTTTTTTCGTTGTATTTTATTTTATTTTTTATTTTATTCTTGATGTTCACAATACTGATACTGCTCCTTGAAAAAATCCACACACGAGGAAATGCTCCAAAAAGAAAAGATGATTTATTTTAAATATAACACAAAACGCTTATTCTCGCGTGCATAACATTTTGAGCTAAAAAAAATACCAGAGATATTTGTTAATAATAACATATTTGTTAACACACATCTCTGGTAATCATTTGAGAAAGAGCCTAATTTTGGCTTGAAACATCATGCATGTGAGAATAAGTGTTTTGTGTTCGATTTAAAATACATTAGCTTGTTTTAAGGACATTACATCAAAGTTGGATGAAAATAACAAATAATTAAATAAATCAAATAAATTAAAAATAAATAAATAAATAAATAAACATGCAGGAGGAACTGGCATGAATTGGGTAAAATTGCCCAAATGTGTGAATCAGAGAGTGATTAAGATAAGATAAGATAAGATAAGATAAGATATACTTTATTGACCTCCATAGAGGAAATTGTATACTCACAGCAGTGAAACAATTACAGTTTTGAAAAAATAAATGTTATTTTCACGTATTTTCGTCCGCCTTGTCCGTCATGCCGTCTTTATTTGTCTCCCTGGAACTCATGCAATCAGAAATATTCTTCAGTTAAAGCACACTTAAAATGTGTTCATTTTTTGGAAACGTCCTTTTTTTCTGTAATTATTTAAATGGCTGCATGGATGGAAGTTCCATCCTTATCAAACCAAAACGTTGAGTTCTCCTTCTGGTGTCTCCGTAGACGTGGACGGCAACGGCTACATATGCGCCTCTGAACTGGGCGACCTCTTCCGTGAGGTGGGTCGTTCCATGGCTGGTTACCAGGTTAGAGAACTGCTTCAGACGCTGGACCGAGACAACGACAGTCGCATCAGCCTGGAGGAGTTCATCAGCGTAGGTGTTCTTGCTGACTGACTCTGTAATGAGTGACTCTCATTGGTGAACTTTTCTTAAAGCTAGATCGGTGCTGGACGTCCAAAAAGAAGCATTAAATGAGGTCATTGACTTATTTTCTTAATGCACAATCTGTGCATGAAATGGTTGGAGAGAGGAAAATAAAACAAAGTAAAGGTTAAATATCTGTTTTTGTTCATCAGCTGTTAACAAGAACAAGGATTGACTGACTGTTTTCCTAATGCTTAAAAATGAATTTTTATTTTTATTTGAATAGTATAGTTATATTAGTTGAAGGCATAGTATAAGTCTTGTGACAAAAAATAACATTATTTTACATGTGCAGGTATTATAAGATGATAAGATAAGAGAGGTTAACATAACATAAGATAGAATAAGATAAGATAAGATAAGATAAAATAAGATAAGGTAAGATAAGATAAGATAAGGATAAGATAAGATAAGACAAGATAAGATAAATGTATAAAAACAAAGAATGAAAACAAACAAATAAATAAATAAATAGATAGAATAAAAAATAAATACAAATAAAATATTAACAAATAAAATAAATATGAACATAAATCACATTGAGAAAACATTTTTTTTATTTGAATATTATTGCCTTGTTAGTTGAAGGCATTATATTTAATGCTTAAAAATGAATTTTTATTTTTATTTGAATAGTATGGTTATATTAGTTGAAGGCATAGTATAAGTCTTGCGACATAAAATAACATTTGACATATTAAGGTATTATAAGACGATATGGTTAGATAAGATAAGATAAATGTATAAAAATAAAAATGAAAACAAACAAACTAATACATTACATTACATGTAATGTAATGTAATGTAATAAATACATAAATAAAAAGAATTAAAATACGTACAAATAAGATATAATCAAACAAAAATAAAATAAATATGAATATAAATCACGTTGAGAAAACATTTTTTTAAATTTGAATATTATGGTCGTGATAGTTGAAGGCATAATATAAATCTTGCGACATAAAATAACATTATTTGAGATATAAAGGTATCATAAAATGATACGATTCGATAAGATAAGATAATATAAGATAAGATAAGATAAGATAAGAAGATAAGATAAATGCATAAAAATAAAAAATGAAAACAAAGAAACAAATACATAAATAAATAAATAAATAAAATAATAAATACAAATAAAATATAAACAAATAGAATAAATATGAACATAAATCACATTGAGCAAACATTTTTTTAAATCTGAATATTATGGTCATGTTAGTTGAAGGCATAATAGAAGTCTTGCAACATAAAATATCATTTTTTGACATATAAAGGTATCATAAGATGATAAGATACAATAATATAAGATAAGATAAGATAAATGTATAAAAATGAAAACAAATAATAAAATAAAATAAAATAAAAAATAAATACAAATAAAATATAAACAAATAAAAATAAAATAAATATGAATATAAATCACATTGAGAAAACATTTGTTTAATTTGAATATTATGGTCATGTTAGTTGAAGGCATTATATAAGTCTTGCGACATAAATAACTGAATTTTTTTTTAATGCATTTATTGATATTTTTGAATTCCTTTTGTTGAGCCATTTCAGTCTTTATCTTGGCACTTGGACGTTACATGATGTCATTATTTATGTAAAGTCTTGATTCGTGTTTTACTTTGTCTTTTATTTAATATCTCATAATTTCTCTTCAATTTTAAATCTTTACCTCGATGCATTTAGAATTTCCTTTGTGATCGAGCTGGAAAATGTCAAGTTGATTTGAGTAAAGTTGCATTGTAATAATGAGCAATGACGTAAGTAAAGTTATTTTTTATATCATTACAGAAGACAAAACACAAACAAGTGTTTGCTCAATTATTTCAACCGTTCCTTTGCCGAATTATGTCGCTGAAGGGTTGAGATTCCAAGTTGGTTTTTAATAATAATGAACTCTATGCTGACATCAACCACTAGACGTAGCAAATGCTAAATACTTCTATGACCTGCGAGTGTGGTTTGTGTGAACATATCCAGATTTTTAAGGACTTGAAGAATGACCACATTGCCCAGAGTTTCAGGAAAGCTCTCAACAAAAAAGAAGGTATATTGGCCATTGGAGGCACCAGCGAAATCTCCAGTGAAGGAACTCAACATTCAATCTCTGGTTCGTACGGCTGAATAACATAATATCATAGATTAGATACAGCGACCGTAACAATAAACTGCTTTATCACATCTTTATTACTGACATTTTGACTGTCATGAGAAGGAATATAACACTTGCATGGACTGTTTTCCAGAACAGGAACGCTTTGCCTTTGCCAACTATATAAACTCCTGTTTGGAGAAGGATCCAGACTGCAAACATATATTGCCCATCGACGCCCACACTGAAGATCTGTTTGTAGCCCTGGCGGACGGCATCGTGCTTTGGTAAACCTTATAAAACTTCTAATTCTGCATAAAACATGCTGCCTCCATAGTTGGGATGCTTTTTTTTAAGAAAGTATGTATGTGTTCTGAGACTCCATAATGCATGTGCTTTATTTATTATTCCTCAAATGGCTCTATTTACAGCAGGGGGTGGCAAACGTACGGCCCGCGGGCCGGTACCAGCCCATTAGGAGGTCTAATCCGGCCCATGGAATAAATACAGAATATGAAAAAATACATAAAACTCATGAACTAAAATAAAGATACAGTTCCTGTTTTGTGTGCGAGGAGTTCACTGTTTCAGTCAGTGTTAGCAACACGGTACGTCATAACTGGCAAATAGCATTTTTAATTCTTGTAAGAAATTGACCTGCTTTCCCGTTGCACCCTCGTCAGCAAAAGTGGACATGGAGTTTAGGGTTTACCGAGAAAATGGATCAATTCTTTTTTTGTTGGTTGAGGTTAATAAGAAAGCTGTATGCTCAGCGCGAATGTGGCAAGTTTCGGCGCCACTAAGAGACTCGCCGTGGCGGAAAACACAAAACAAAATGACCTGAGAAGACAGAACTGAGGCAGTGTTGTTGAAATACGGTACTTTTCTTAACCAATCACGTATTTTTTAAAGCAGCTTTGTATCGTTTACCTGTTCTCCTTCACACTAAAGCAAAGGAAAAATACGGACATACTGTCACTTCTAGGTAATTACGCTATGATATGACAAATTGAGTCGTATGTGACCCCTGGACCAGAATGAACCCCTGGTTTACAGGCTTATGAAGTCCTTCTTTTAAGTGTTCATGTCATTTCTGTCACCAGCTCCATCCAGAGTCAAATGATTTCAGGGCAATTTTAGATAATATAAATATAACCAGCTGCTTCCTCCTTCATGCCTGCAAGTCATTGAGATGGTTTTCAGCCTCGCTGCTTTTGCACAGATGTTTCCAGATCCTCGGAATACTTTGACGTTGTTATTATGGACCGTCGATGGTGAAATCCCGAAATTCCTTGCAATCCTACGTTGAGAAATGTAGTTTTTAAACTGACCCAATTACAAAACTCACCTGTGAAATATTCCAAACAGGTGTTGCAAGCTTTTTTGGAATGTGTTGCAGGCATCAAATTCAAAGTGTGTAAATAATGGCAAACAAAAAGAATCACTTTTATCAGTTTGAGGATTAAATGTATTGTCCTTGAAGTGTATTCAACTGAATATAGGTGGAAATTGATTTGCAAATCATTGTATTCTGTTTTTATTTTACATCTTACACAACGTCCGATCTTCGTTGGTTTGAGATCAATTCAACCCTCAAGATTGAATCTCAATGATTTGAAGCTCAACCTTCCTTCCGTCTTTCTGACGCCGTCTTTATCTCAATGTTTTTTGCAGTAAACTTATCAACCTATCAATTCCTGAAACAATCGATGAGAGAACCATCAATAAAAAGAAACTTACAGCCTTCACCACACAGGTAGGGTTGTTGTTTTGTCTTGTAAGATAAGATAAGATGAGATGAGATGAGGTGAGATGAGATAAGATAAGATAAGATAAGATAAGATAAGATAAGATAAGATAACATAACATAACATAACATAACATAACATAACATAACATAACATAACATACTATACGATAAGATAAGATAAGATAAGATACGATACGATACGATAAGATAATATAAGATAACATAAGATAAGATACGATAAGATAAGATAAGATAAGATAAGATAAGATAAGATAAGATAAGATAACATAAGATAAGATACGATAAGATAAGATAAGATAACATAAGATAAGATACGATAAGATAAGATAAGATAAGATAAGATAAGATAACATAAGATAAGATAAGATAAGATAAGATAGGATAAGATAAGATAAGATAAGATAAGATAAGATAAGATAAGATAAGATAACGTAAGATAAGATAAGATAAGATAAGATAAGATAAGATAGGATAAGGTAAGGCCTTCAATCTACTTCCATTCTTTGGGTTTTACTTGAAAGTCATTTATTTCCCACTTTGACGTTTCTTTGTGCCAACAGGAGAATCTTAACTTGGCTCTGAATTCAGCTTCATCCATCGGCTGCCAAGTTATCAATATTGACGCTCAGGATCTGAAGGAAGGAAAACCCCATCTGGTTCTCGGTCTTCTCTGGCAGATCATCAAGATCGGACTGTTTGCCTCCATTGAGCTGAACCGCAACGAAGGTGCACCGGACAGGAATGTGGCTAAAGGCCGTAGCAGTATTTGGATTGATGTAAATATCTCACGTTTGCAAACTGTGTCCTGCTCTTCCTTTTTCTGCTCAAAGCAATCGCGGCGCTGCTGGAGGACGATGAAAGTCTGGAGGAGCTGCAGAAGCTCAGCCCGGAGGCTCTTCTCCTGCGCTGGGCAAACTTTCACCTCAAGAAAGTTGACATGAACATATCCAACTTTTCCGGAGACATTAAGGTGAAAACATAGAACCGGGACGACCGCTTTGCCGGTGCGACGGGTGAAATATTTTATTGATCGTCCACTCGGGGTTTTAGTGTCGTATTCAAACGATTAAGCTGGAGTTTTTCATTCAGCGGCAGAATTCATTGAAGGAATTGGTTTATTTGGCGATTATGTTTCTGAATATTGGTGCGCTGGTGTAATCGCACAGGACTCGAAGGCTTATTTCCACCTGTTGGACCAGATCGCACCCGATGGCAGCCAGGAAGGAAATCCTCCCGTTGAGATCGACATGACTGGTCTTTATGTAAGTCAATCATATTGGACATCCCTCAGTATCGTCATATAATGATTTGTAACATACCTCAATATCATAATATAATAATATTTAACATCCCTCAGTATCATCATATAATGATTTGTAACATACCTCAATATCATAATATAATAATATTTAACATCCCTCAGTATCATCATATAATGATTTGTAACATACCTCAATATCATAATATAATAATATTTAACATCCCTCAGTATCATCATATAATGATTTGTAACATACCTCAATATCATAATATAATAATATTTAACATCCCTCAGTATCGTCATATAATGATTTTTAACATCCCTCAGTATCATAATATAATAATATTTAACATCCCTCAGTATCATAATAATATTAAACATTCCTCGGTATCATAATAATATTTAACATCCCTCAAAATTACAATATAATATTTAACATCCCTCAGTATCATAATAAAATAATATTTTATCATAAAATAATAATGTTTAACATCAATCAATATCATAATATAATATTTAACACCCCTCAGTATCATAATATAACATTTAACATCCCTAAATATTATAAAATAATAATATTTAACATCCCTCAGTATGATAATATAATAGTATTTTATCATTATATAATATATATAAAATCCTTCAATATCATAATATAATATTTAACATCCTTCTGTATTATAATATAATATTTAACATCCCTAAATATTATAATATATTATTATTTAACATCTATCAGTTTCATAATAATATTTAACATCCCTCAATATTGTAATATAATAATATTTAACATACCTCAGTATCATTATAATATTTAACATTCCTCAGTATCATAATAAAATAATATTTTATAATAAAATAACAATATTTAGCATCAATCAATATCATAATATAATATTTAACATCCCTCAGTATCATAATATAATATTTAACATCCCTCAATATAATAATATAATATTTAACATCCCTCAGTATCATAATGTAATATTTAACATCCCTCAATATAATAATATAATAATATTTAACATCTCTCACAATCATGATATAATAATATTTTATCATAATATAATATTTAACATCCCTCGGTATCATAATATAATATTTAACACCCCTCAATATTATAATATAATAATATTTAACATCCCTCGGTATCATAATATAATATTTAACACCCCTCAATATTATAATATAATAATATTTAACATCCCTCAGTATCATTATATAGTAATATTTTATCATAATATAATAATATTTAACATCCTTCAATATCCTAATATAACATTTAACATCCCTCAGTATCATAATATAATAATATTCAACAGCCCTCAGTATCTTTCTTGTATTTTTTTAAATTATGGACACAAGTTATTGAATACAAAACAGCCCTATGTCAAATTTGGGATTTGCAATTTATCAATATGAAATACTGAAAATATTTTTATTTTAGTACAGAACATTGTAGCTTGAGTACATAGTGAGTTCGTCTTAGCTTGTTTTTAGCTTGTTTTTTGTGACTATCCTTAGCAAAGGTAAAAACAAAATAAAGAAAATGGTAAAATCAGCGATCATGCATATTGTTATTTATTTTTCATTTATTCATTGACATAGATGTTTGCGAAAGGCTCCCCAGTTTGGAAAAATCAAAGAACCAAACCAGAGAGACACTAAATGCTGGGCTGTGCATCCGAACCCACAAGAATTATCCATTAAATTACATGAACTGATTAAATAACAGGGTCAATGACGTCCAAAAGGGGAAAAGATGATCTTTAACCAGGGGTCGGCAACCCGCCGCTCTTCCATCTTTACACCGCGGCTCCGAGCGGCTTGGGAAAATAAATTATAAATATTTAATTGAAGTGTATTTCATTTGTGTTAATTCCTTTTTTTAACTTTTAGTTCCAAGTTGGAAGATTATTGTGATCTTGAAATATTAAATAAAATTATATTTATTATTTTTTGCCGCTCAAAATAACGTCACATTCGTGGAAGCCGGTATAATAGCCATCCAGTAAAGTCCCGATTCGCAGATGCTGTGCGCAGAAGTTCAGGAGCAGAAGTCCCATAAACCAGCTAAAATAAATATTTATGAAGATATTTTGCAAATATTTATTTTTTATTGTTTACTGACACAGTGATTTTTTTCCCCGATTTATTTCTAAAATTCAGGTCAAGGCTCCGCTACACGCTCTGAAAGCCCAAAGCTCAAAATGAGTTCATTACATAAATTTAATTTTCTCTGTAATACTTTGTGAATTTCAGGAGCAACACACGACACACTTGTTTATACAAAGTGTAAAGGTAATAAAAAGCAATATATACAGTGGTGCTTTTATTTTAAACGTCATAAAGTAATTGTGGCTTCCAGTGTTTTCTTTTCCGAGGAAACCGGGTCCAAATGGCTCTTTGGGTGTTACGGGTTGCCGACCCCTGGACTATATGAACCCATTGAATAAAATACCAAAAAAAAAAAAAAGTAATAATAAAGTGTTGTTGAAATGTTCCCTTTATTTATTTTTTTTATGTGCATCACCAGGAAAAGGATCTCACCAAGCGAGCGGAAAGCATGCTGGAACAGGCCGACCGTCTCGGCTGCAGACAATTCATCACCGCTGCCGACGTCGTGTTTGGGAACGCAAAGCTAAATATGGCTTTTATAGCCACGCTTTTCAACAAACACCCGGCGCTGAACAAACCGGAGAACCAGGACTGGAATCTCCAGAGTGAGAAGGTTTTCACATGTTTCACAAATCCTGCTCTGTCCTCGCGTGGTAAGATTGTTTTTCTCTGTTTTCAGGAGAGTCCAGAGAGGAAAGGACGTTCAGGAACTGGATGAACTCTCTGGGAGTCAGTCCACATGTTCATCACATCTACGGGTTTGTATCTTTTCATCCCGATCCACTCGTTTTGTGGCGTAAGAAGTATTTATTTTTGATGTGAATTGCGGATGCAGCGATCTGCAGGACTCCATGGTGATTCTGCAGCTGTATGAAAAAATCAAGGTGGCCGTAGACTGGGAGAGCAGAGTCAACCACCCTCCCTTCAAGAAAATGGCTGGAGGGCATTTGAAAAAGGTAAATATATTGAAAAAGAGGCATGGAATTTCACATTTATATTGATTTCTATGTGTGTGTGTGTGTTACAGATAGAAAACTGTAACTATGCAGTTGAGCTGGGAAAGGAAAAAGCGGGTTTTTCACTGGTGGGAATCGGTGGACAAAACCTCTACGAAGGAAACCCGACTCTGACGCTGGCGCTCGTATGGCAGCTGATGAGAAGGTGAGCAAACAAACCTCACATATTCACACAAATAATACAGTATAGTGTATTCCTTCACACTGCAACAAGTGCACAGTGCAGTAGAGATAGTTCAGTTGATGAATATAATATAATATAATATAATATAATATAATATAATATAATATAATATAATATAATCTCCTTTTGGCTTTTTCCTTCAGGGGTTGCCACAGCGAATAAAGCTTCTCCATCTATCCTCATATATAATATAATATAATATAATATAATATAATATAATATAATATAATATAATCTCCTTTTGGCTTTTTCCTTCAGGGGCTGCCACAGCGAATCAAGCGTCTCCATCTAACCCTATATATAATATGATAACATAACATAACATAACATAACATAACATAACATAACATAACATAACATAACATAACATAACATAACATAACAAACATAACATAACATAACAAACATAAATGTATATAAATTAGTATAATATAATATAATAATATAACATAAAATAACATAACATAATATAATAAACATAAATGTATATAAATTAGTATAATATAATACAATATAATATAATAATATAACATAACATAATATAACATAATATAATAAACATAAATGTATATAAAGTAGTATAATATAACATAATATAATATGATATAATATAATATGACATAACATAGTATAACATAACATTACATAACATAACATGATATAAAAATATGATCTAATGAAATATAATTTAAAAATATGATAACATAACATTACATAACATAACATAACATAATACAAACAGTGGTGTAATCAACGTCAGAAAATATAAAACATAACCACTTGTGCAAAAATGAAAACTAGCAGCACCTTTGAGTGTGTGGATGAATGAATGAATGAATGAATGAATGAATGAATGAATGAAGTCCTTTGGAAGAAGACCTTAGGTTTTCCATATATGACAAAAATGGTTATTTATTTAACTGGAACGCGGACAAAAGCGACTTTACCAGACTTCAGCAGGGACTTGTACTGTTTCTCACCATATTGACTTGAAACGTGGGAATTTACAGGTACACATTGAATGTTCTGGAGGATCTGGGACACGGAGAAGCGGCAGGAGACGATCTGATACTTTCATGGGTCAACAAGACTTTGTCCGAAAACGGCAAAGTCTCTTCTGTTAAAAGCTTCAAGGCGAGTGCACATCATTATCTAATCAAGCCTGATTCACGCCACGTGCACACCGGCTGGATTCTTGCACAAAATGTGTAAATATTTCACGTATCCCTCTGTTTAGGATAAGTGGA
Source organism: Fistularia commersonii (assembly GCF_037954325.1). Taxonomy (NCBI): domain Eukaryota; kingdom Metazoa; phylum Chordata; class Actinopteri; order Syngnathiformes; family Fistulariidae; genus Fistularia; species Fistularia commersonii. The sequence continues at coordinate 1,705,419 of NC_141296.1, forward strand.
TCACCAGCAGCCTGCCAGTTCTAGAGCTGATAGACGCCATCCAGCCGGCGAGCGTGAACTTTGACCTGGTGAAAAAAGAGGATCTATCGGATGACGACAAACTGAACAATGCCAAGTAAAAATGTCACACACACACACACACACACACACACACACACAGTATTTTTCTCCCCATCATTAATCTGCATTTGATCAAACAGTTCGATCACCGAGGAAGGAAGATATTGACTGAATAGAGATTGAAAAGCAGATTATGATTATGTGCTTGATTGTTGCTAACATGCTAACAAAGTCAGTCAGTAATAAAGATGTTTATGCATGTTACAGATGTCCTGGCATGGTATATTTCAACCAAAAATGTCCTATAAACCCTAAATCTTAAAGAAAAATCTCTATTTTAATTCGGGGCGGGGGTTGGAGATCTAATCAAATATCAAAATACAACCAAAAAAACAGATTTGATTTGTGATTTAATATTGAAAACTAGGTGGAACATGATCAGAAATGACACGTTTGGAAATTCTAGTCACAAAATAATATTTTTTTACATCTTAAATGTCATTTTTGGACACACAGACTCTAATTCTGACCCCGTCCTTCACCAGATATGCAATTTCCATGGCCAGGAAGATTGGAGCAAAGGTCTACGCCCTTCCTGAGGACCTGGTTGAAGGAAACCCTAAAATGGTGATGACCATCTTTGCTTGTCTGATGGGAAGAGGCATGAAGAAGACTTAAAAGAGAAAACACACACACACACACACACACACACACACATGTCATATGCGCCAGCCAGTTAATGGTTTTAATGGAATAAAAACATCATTTTTATTGTGCAAGTCCGAAGCTTTGCTACATGATAAATGGTATTTCATACCAATTTTTATATTTTTGTCATATTAATATAGTCATATTTTGTCTTGTTTGAGGGTTTTTTATGTTAGCGTCCATTGAAGGGGAAATGAATGAATAATAATAAGCATTTAGTTTGTGGGTTTTTACTGGCTGCGCTGTTTTTTAACTCATTATTTGGATCATTTTCTGAAACGGGAGCTTGTGAACTATTTTGCTGTTTCTCTGGTTTTCCTTCGCCATTAACTTTATCGCGTTATCTCTATTTTTTTGACTGATTTTATGTTTTTTTTCCCTTTTTTCACTCCCTGCTTGATTTGAAACCGTTTTCCAGCTGTCATTGTTGAAAGCTGTGAATTAATCATTGCTATCACTGGCGTCTGGTGACAAATTCACTTTTTATTTCTGCCCAAAATTGTTTTGTTTTTTCATGCTATTCCTGATTTTAAAATCAAATTTCTTATGAGTTTGGTGTTTCTTCTGATTGTTGATATTATTGTTTGATGTATCCATCAATTTGACATCTTGGTAACTATATAGTTGTTATATTTTAAACCTGATGTTAAACCCCGTCCACCGTTCAACTAAAATGTAGAGCTCAATGTCAGATTTTAAAGAAAGTCGAACCAATATTATTATTTTATTGAGCCATGGAACATTTAATGCGGTGAATTTTTGACGTATGAAATGAAATACGCAGCATCATTTGATGCTTGCTGTATTTTTAACAAAGTTTGCATCATTCCATGCAAAACTCCAAACGCGTAGCCGAACATCCAACATGCATCTGGCTACTTCTGATTTCTGCTGATATAGATCATAATATAGATTATATCGATATAAAATCTCGCAAAGACGTCTGAAAAAAATCTCACCCTCAACCGGTCCTCGGCGGTTATATATTTTTCTCTGCACCAGAGGGCAAAAACAACATAAAAATATATTTCCAATGAAAGATGAACAAGACATGCATGCCTGGTGTATATACAGTTATGTCTATCTGCATGCATGTGTATGTATATAAGTATATATATGCAAATAATAAAAGGCAAAAGTACTTTTTTACTCTTTGACATGATGCAGAGAAGAAAAGTTGATATACTGAGTTTCCAGGAGAGGTGATATTTTACCAGATCTATATCTTATCTAAGACAGTGTTTCCCAACCTTTTTTGAGCCACGGCACATATTTTACATTAGAAAAATCACACAGTACCACCAAATAAATATGTCAAAAACATTTTTTAATGAATTACAATGAAACCGCCGTCTCAATTTACTTTGAGTGTGAAATCTAACATATCTAATATCTGTAGATTTGTCAAGTTGCAATGCAAATTTCCCACTGATGTGCAACTTTTCCAGAACCCTTTTTTTCAATATCAGAAGACATGTCATCAATATGTCTGAAAATGGTATTATTGGAGAGAACTCTATTTCTTTATCAACGCCAGAGCCGAGCATTTCTTCTATAATGATTTTGCCGGCAGGTCGTATTAATGTTTTGCTGTTTGGATTTAGAGACGAGTTCAGCAACTTTCTAGCAGCTTTCACTGCTTTCTCACTCGTCTTGGTCGTTTTCAACAACGCTGCCTGTTTGTTTACGCAGATACAAGTACTTTTTATTTTAAAAATGTATCACGCAAAGCCTCACTAATCGCTCTGATGCACAGACGCACAGGTTCATTCACTAGCCGTCGCCATGGAATGGACACGCCGCCCACATAGACATAGAAAGACACATTATTTACGTCGGATAAATAATTTTCGGACCAATCGGGTGAAAGTGGGCATTTTTCCACGGCGCACCTGATGATCTCTCTCGGCAAAACACTGATCTAATCTATAATCCTCTGCTAAATTACAGATTTGATTAGATTCTGTCTCTCACAGTGGAAATGCACCAACCATGAACATTTTAGACCCCCTTCATGATTTCTAAGTGAGAGAACTTGCAAAAACAAGCGCTTATTGACCTGACTGTATATTTACTGCCCCAAAAAATAAATAAAACACTTAAACAACACAATGTAACTCCAAGTCAATCACACTTTGTGTGAAATCAAACTTATAAAGCGACACAGATTGATTGTGACTTGTTTTAAGGACACGACATCAACGTCGGATCAGACTGGCAGTATTTATATTATAAGTATTTTCAATCAATATAGAATTTAGAAATTCCTTATTTATTTCTTTTTGTTTAATTTTGTATGGACTCGTGGCCCTTGGAACAATATTTTGTGGCCCCTTTGCTCGAAATCACATCTTTGTGTTAGTGCAGCCACGCGTTTTTTCTCACATTTCTTTCTCTTAGGTTTTTATACAGTGGCTTTAAAATAAAATGGGCAAGGAAAAAATGAAAAAGCAACTTTGCAACACATTTTTTGCTTCTAAATTTGAAAACAGAATGATTTTTTTTGATGAAAAAACATCTACTGAGATTGTTAAAACAATCTTTTTTTTTTTTGTTTCTATAAAAAAGACAAAAACAATAGCGAAAAAAAAAAACTGCGCAAAATAAAAAAGATTGATTTAATAACCAGAATGTAAACATGATACCTCCTCTTCTACATGCTAACAATCCATTTTCTAATAAATTCTAGTGGCAAATTTTCCCACAGTGACAAGATTTTCTCTTTTAACTCAACAATATTTTTAGGGTGTCATTTCATTCTTTTTTTAATATTCATTTTAACATTAATTTGTCATGTATTTTTTTAGAGGAACAGTTCAATACCTACAAAGATTTTTATAATTAAAAATTGATTACACCAAATGAGTTTCACACCCTTGATTACATACAAAATAATGTCGGTACATTTAAATCCTCATAATTGATTTTAAAGTTGAAATAAAATGCCAAAAAAAATTAGTATTTAAACTGCAATTTTCATTTTGTTCAATTTCTATGATACCTAGTTGGCCGGGACATAAAAATGAAATAAAAAATATGGCCTACCAGCCCAAATAATTGCAACCCCTGCTCATGTGTGTGTGGAAACACACACACACACACACACACACACACACACACTCTCCATGAAGCTGACGGTCCCTGCAGATACTGGAGTTCAATGATATCACGCTGTCACTTTCACTCACATTTATTTGTGTTTTTCTCCCATCACCCCCCCTTTAAGTATTTATTTTCTGCTTTTTAAGCACCTCTCCAACATCTAGCGTGCTACTTTTTGAAAGCTAAAAAATTAACAGAGATTCACTTTGTTGTTTTTCTTTCTTCATTTGTGCAGCTAATATTTTCATTCCCATGCGGATATTTGCAGTAATAATAACCTCCTTCCTGTTATTTCCTCATCCTGGTCAACAGCGGACGTTGAATGAATGCATCTTAATAAACGCGTGAATGTTTTTTCTCAAGAGATGACTTTAAAAAATAAGTAAATAAATAAGTAAATAAAGCCCAACATAATCCGATCTGGTATGACAGCAACATGATCTGCCCACACAGCAACACCAACGATGTTTATCTTCAGGGTAGAAATCTGTGGGATTATGAGCAGCCATATGTGCATTGGCGTGGGTGCATGCGTGTGTGTGTGTGTGCGTGTGTGTGTGTGTGTTTTGCTCATGTTCTTAAATAATCCACTGTGGTGAATCACGGCGTCTTAAAAAAACAGCATTTTGAATGAGTTCATGATGGAGGCACAAAGAACAATGGAGATTACATTTAGCGACACTCAGCCAGCTTCTGTTTAACAATGTATACATTTTTTTTTATTTTGGGATTTAATTTGGAATAAATCATGGCCCCAAAACTCGCATTAGCATTTCATTACAAATCATAAAAATTAAAATGAAGCTCTTCCAGCGACATGGATCAAAAGTGCGTTCGAATATCTACCCTTAAAATAAGGCACATTTTAAGTAAGTATAGTTTAATACTGCTGTTACATTTTTGTTATTAACAGATATATTTCTGTAAATATAATCTATTGTCGTATAATTGGTTAGATATAAATCGCGGTGCCCAAGACGAGGCTGTGAATGGTTTGTTTTGTCGGCAATTAATTTATTTTTCAGCCCCCAAAATAGATAAATGCATAAAAAAACAAGTCGGCCGCTTCACTAAACAGCTTCAACAGAGACTGTTTAGGGAAAAGACTGCAGAAGCTCATTTTCTCCAAAAAACACCAGCAGGAACCCAAATCGGCAGTTGACTGGTCAAGTAAAGCAAACAAAGGAGGAACAACAAACAAACAAACAAACAAACAAACAAACGAACAAACAAACAAACACAGAGACATTCCTGACACACACACACACACACACACACACAGCCCCATCTCAATTACGCTCCACCTGATCCGTCCACCTCTATTGTTTCCAACCACTGGGATCCTCGTTGCCATGGATTCTGTTGCCACGGCGACAAACAACGACGCAGACGTGCAGGAAGCTGACAGGGGTGACGGGCCGAGAGACGAGGTCTTTCCCGGAATGACGGGAAGGACAAAGAGGCACTCTTTTTCATTTGTGTCAAATTATATATATAATTTATAATATCTATGATATAGTATAAATACATAATTAAAAACACACACATATACATACATAATTATATATTTATAAAATTATCAATCCATAAAATAAATGTATAAAACTTAATGGTATAATTTTAAAATGATATATATTATTATTATTATTATTATTATTATTATTTTTATTCTTGATGTTCACAATTTTGACGCTGCCACCCCAGGTGCCCACCGACAAAGAAAGAGATTCTGATTCTGATTCTGACCCCCCGTGTGATGATCTCACTAATTCCATGGTTGAACCAACAATGAGGTTCACTCTTGACTTTTTGTTCTCTCTTGATTTGACTCTCTTGAACTAGTTTTAGCACAGAACAGCTGGTTCAGAGGTCGGCAACCCGCCGCTCTTCCATCTTTACACCGCGGCTCCGAGCGGCTTGGGAAAATAAATGATAGATATTTGATTGAAGTGTATTTCATTTGTGTTAATTCCTTTTTTTAACTTTTAGTTCCAAGTTGGAAGATTATTGTGATCTTGAAATATTAAATAAAATGATATTTATTATTTTTCGCCGCTCAAAATAATGTCACAAAATAAAGTCCCAATTTGTAGATGTTGTGCGCAGAAGTTCAGGAGCAGAAGTCCCATAAACCAGGTAAAATAAATATTTATGACGATATTTTGCAAATATTTATATTTTATTGTTTACTGATACAGTGATTTTTTTCCCCGATTTATTTTTAAAATTCAGGTCAAGGTTCCGCTACACGCTCTGAAAGCCCAAAGCTCAAAATGAGTTCATTACATAAATAATATTTAATTTTTTTTCTGTAATACTTTGTGAATTTCAGAAGCAACACACTTGTTTATACAAAGTGTAAAGGTAATAAAAAGCAATACATACAGCGGTACCTTTATTTTAGACGTAAAAAAGTAACTGCGGCTCTCAGTATTTTCTTTTCCAAGGAAAACGGGTCTAAATGGCTCTTCAGGTGTTACGGGTTGTCGACCCCTGGGCTAGATTGTTTATATCTCTGCAGATATACTAAGTACCTTGTCAGCAGATCTGTCCTCACCTAAAGCTGCTGCCGTGGGTCTGCAGAGACCAGAACCAATGGCCAAAAGCATTTGCTCACCCATCCAAATAATGGGAATCAGGACTTCCAGTCCCTTCCACGGCCACAGGTGTATAAAATCGAGCACTTCTGCATGCAGACTGTTTTTAAAAACATTTGTGGAAGAACGAGTTGCTCTCAGGAGCTCAGTAAGTTCCAGCGTGGAGCTGTGATCGGATGCATCCTGTGCCACAAATCCAGACCTAAATCTTCTGGAGTCGACTGTCGGCTGGATTAGAAGAACATGGAAGTGTTTGGGAACGACAGCAACTCAGTTACCAAGAGTTAGGCCACGTAAACTAACGGAGCGGGGTTAGCGGACGCTGAGGCGCAACTTTCTGCAGAGTCAATGGCTCCAGACCTCCAAACTTCCCGTGGCCTTCAGAGGAGCTGAAGAACAGTGCTCAGACAAATCGCGTTCTCCACCTGGCCATCCGGTGGACCAAGTGTGACGTTCGGTAGAGGGGAGATTATGGAGTGTGCTTGTTTTTGGCCTTTTAGCTCCAGTGAAAGGAACTCTGAAAGCTTCAGCATACCGAGACGTTTTGGACAATTCCACGGGAACAGCTCGGAGCCGGACCTTCCTTTTCCAACATGACTGTGCACCAGTGCACAAAGCAAGATCCAGAAAGACATGGATGAGTCTGGTGTGGATGATCTCGACTGACCTCAACCCCATAGAACACCTTTGGGATGAATTAGAGACCGAGAACAAGGTCTTCTCGGCCAACATCACTAATGCGCTTCTGGAAGAACGATCCAAAATGGCCATAAACCCCCTCCTGAAGCTTGTGGACAGCCTTTCCAGAAGAGTCGAAGCTGTTCCAGCAGGAAAGGGTGGCATATTGAACCCTATGGATCAGGAATGGGATGGCACTTATATGCCAGTCAAGGCAGGTGAGCCAATACTTTTGGCCACATCCTGTATATCCTAAATCTGTATATATACTGCTCAAAAAAATAAAGGGAACACTTGAACAACACAATGTAACTCCAAGTCAATCCCACTTGTGTGAAATCATAGTGTCCACTCAGGAAGCAACACAGATTCATTTGGACTTGTTTTAAGGACATTACATCAAAGTTGGATCAGCCTGGAGTTTGTTTTTACACTTTAATTTGGAGTGCGATTCCTAATCCAGACCTCCATGGGTTGATACAATTGATTTCCATTGATCATTTTTGTGGGATTTTGTTGTCAGCACATTCAACTGTGTAAAGAGCAAAGTATTTCATAAGAATATTTCATTCATTTAGATCTAGGATGTGTTTTTTAAGTGTTCCCTTTATCTTTTTGAGCAGTGTATTGACATAGAACTATATATTTCTTGCTATGCTGATAACGCTGTTTACTTTGGTAACTCTACATCCTGTAATGCGTGAATCTACTTGGCTGCAACCACAAGTGAATTATCTAAATGAATCTGTTGAACGTCCTTTTTTGTGTAGCTTCTTTTCGTGGATGATCGGAGTCAAAGAAATGAACCTCATGCATGTTAGAACGGCGCCCGCCGACGCAGCAGCGAAGGTTTCAAGCACAGCCTCGCCGAGACTCAGCCGGTGAAGGACCCACTCTGGTAAAAGACCAATTACGGTACTCTCCATTTATAATAGGGTGCCTCTCGAAATTAATACGGTGAAACTTTATTTCTCACAATAACAGTCCGGACCAATAATACGGGAACCGGACCAAAGTCAGCCGTGTCGGTCCACATCCCGTTTTCCAGAGAGGTTAATCACAGATGCGCCAATGGCTCCATCTTGTGGCTTCGCCCAACGACTGAAAACCCAACCGGCCGAGAAGCTTTTAGCGCCGCTCTGGGGTTTTTAAGGGTTCGGAGAACCGGCTGAGACTGTTTCAGGAGTTATGCGGCCACATATTCGGTTTATGAACGATAAAAATGTGTTATTAACTCAATAAAAGACGTATAAATAGTTCATGAATTGGGATTTGGTGCGTTGTCTGCCTGAGGACTCGGACCATCCGGTATGAGACTTGTAGTTTTAATTTGTATTTAGTTTTGGTCCAAGTTTTCCACCGGATGTCCTTCCTGATGCAGCCCTGGGCTCACAGAGACACTTCGTCCATGTTGTTTGTGCTTGAACTCAATCAAAAAATAAGGCAGACAACAGATTATAAGATGTTTTAAGTGCTTCCATAGAAAGCGGAGGTCATAAATCTGTGCCACTTTTTTGGAGGGAGCGCTCGCGGCGGACAAACAAGTCAACATTGGGTCGGAACGTGCAGGTCAGAGGTCGGCAACCCGCCGCTCTTCCATCTTTACGCTGCGGCTCTGAGGGGCTTGGAAAAATATATCATAAATATTTAATTGAAGAATATTTCATTCGTGTTAATTCCTTTTTTTTAACTTTTAGTTCTAAGTTGGAAGATTATTGTGATCTTGAAATATTAAATAAAATGATATTTATTATTTTTCGCCGCTCAAAATAATGTCACAAAATAAAGTCCCAATGTGCAGATGCTGTGCGCAGAAGTTCAGGAGCAGAAGTCCCATAAACCAGCTAAAATAAATATTTATGAAGATATTTCGCAAATATTTATTTTTTATTGTTTACTGACACAGTGATTTTTTCCCCGATTTATTTTTAAAATCCAGGTCAAGGCTCCGCTACACGCTCTGAAAGCCCAAAGCTCAAAATGAGTTCATTACATAAAAAAATTTAATTTTCTCCGTAATACTTTGTGAATTTCAGAAGCAACACACTTGTTTATACAAAGTGTAAAGGTACTAAAAAGCAATATATACAGTGGTGCCTTTATTTTAGACGTCAAAAAGTAATCGCGGCTCCCAGTGATTTCTTTTCCGAGGAAACCGGGTCCAAATGTCTCTTTGGGTGTTACGGGTTGCCGACCCCTGCTGTAGGTGCAGGCGGTTCAAGCCGGATGCTGTTATTTATTTAACGGACTTCATCGAAATCATCCTTTCAGATTTGGCGCTTTTACGTCCGCAAAGATATTTTTAGCGGATCTCATCGCATGAATATTCGGCAAAGATTATTGAGTTCATGGCTCACGCTTCACAGTTTGTGCCCACGGCCTATTTCTGTGCTCGCAGTTCTATGCGAGCGTCTTTAGGAATGAGTCGTACTCTGTTACACTGCGGTCCCTCCCTCAGAAGCGGCGCTAAAGTAACAGCTGATGTCAGTCTAGAACACACACACACACACACACACACACACACACACACACACACGGAGTCCTTGTGAGTCCCGATTGCCGTCTACATTAAGAAGAGCGGCCAAAAGAGAGTCCCTGTAAATCCACGAGTCAAGGCCGACCCTTGAGCGGGTGTATCTGCGGCTCCGAGCTCATTGGATGATGGATCTGCACTTCCCTGCTCGCTTGCAGAAGCAGATCCCACGCGTGACAACCGCCCACCTTACGACCGGCGAGGGAGAAGGGAAGAGGAAATTGAAAATAGAGTTCTGCATCCAGTTGTAACCGGACTCCCCCGCAGCCCGGCGCTCGGTCCGGCCCCCGTCGCGGCGGAGGTTCCCACACCGGCGGTGGAGGGAAGAGGGCCTGGAACCGGTCCAGATCCCAGCCGCCGCCGCCGCCGCCGGAGAGCGAGATGGATCCGAGGGGGAGCGAGCCGGAGGGGAGCCGGGGAGCCGATGGGGCTCGGAGCCCCGCAGAGCCGCAGAGCCCGGGGCAGCGGAGCGCTTTGTCTCTGTACGATAACCTCTCTGACGGGGAAACCGGCTTCCCGGAGCCGCCGTACGAGCCGGCGTACAAACCCCGCGCCTCCCGGCGGATCGGGGGACCGACGGCGGGGGGGGCCGGAGACGGGAACCCCTGGCGTTCGCCTGAGAACGCCCTCGCCGGTGGCACGGACCAGAATCCGGACCTCGCGTCGGACCCGGGAACCGGCGGATTTATCCGAGAGGGCCGGTTTGCGCCTCGCAGGGTGTCGCCGGTCCAAGCGGAGCTTCTGGACCGGGTTCCCTGGAACCGGACCGGAGATCCGGGCCCGGAGCAGCGGCTTTCCCACGCCAAGGCGCCGCCGCCTCCGCTACCGCTCGTCGACCCCTCGGCCCGCGCCCTCCGAAGCATCCTCACCAACCTCCAGCAGCAGATAGTGAGGCAGCAGGACAAGTACGAAGCCCAAATCATAAGGTAACTTATTATTCGTTTTAATTTTAAGTTTAGAAATGCAGTGTTGCAACGTTTCGGAGTTGGGGTTCTGTGTTTATTTGTTATTTAAGCCTCATGACTCAGTTGACCTGCAGCTTCACCCCACATCCTGTTCAGTTCCCAGCGCACCGACGGCGGCTTGTTTTCTTTTTCCTTAAACTGAACAATTTTTTGCCGCGATGCCATTTTTAATGGTTCGTGCGGCTCCAACAGCAGATCATAAACGCGCGTTTTCTATCTGGGAAAATTTCCCTTTTCCGCCGAGCTTGAACAGAAGAAGCCCGGCCGAAAAAGAACGCTCTGCGGCGGAGAGAGCGAGCTAATTTAAGGGGTTATGCTGCCGACCTCGACGCGACGCATACCTCATTTACTGATATAGATAGAGCGGGTCCGGGTGTGATGTCGAACATTAGCCGTGGCTGCGAGGACGAGGCGGAAAATGACTCGCGTCACTTGACACGGAGGTTCACGACGCTACGAAATTAGAATTATTAATAACACGGCCATCAAATGTGTTACCGAGACTCTTTCGGCGGGGTTGAACGCGACGCAAACCGACAATCTCGCGTCTTTGCCTCCTTGTAGTTTAGAGCAGAGAAACAAGGAGCTGCAGGCGGAAGTGGTTCGGCTGAAAACCAACCTGGCGCAGCAGCGGCTCTGGTACGAGAACGTGCAGGACAAGATTCGGGAGTGCGAGAGGGACCGGGCTGCCGCCGAGGTTCGCAACTCGGCCCTGCAGAAGGACATGGATCAGTTCTTTGACACCTTCGGAGAGCTCACCAACGAGGCGAAGAAGACGGAGTACATCGTCAAGAGCTTTTGAAAGAGAGAGAGAGAGTGTGTGTGATGAGGGGAAAATAGGAAATTTTGCATGCGGAGATTGTAAATAAGAAGATGGTGTGTCCTCGCACGTGCGGTTATATGTCCTGAAAACACATTTCTCTGCATAAATGAAGGAAACCCCAAACAGTGATGTCAAATTTATTGATTGCGCACGGGCAAAAAGGATGTTGGCCGAATTCTAGTGTCGTCATCGCGATCGCACAGAAGATCCGCGAGGATAAATGGAGTCAACAATCTTGACAAAAACATGACGCTGTACATTGAAAACAAAACATGACACAAACGAGACATTCTGAGCGACGCAATGGTCGTTTTTTTCTCGGCGGATCGCGTTCCGCTCTGCAAAGTGAACTCTCAGGTCATTTGAGGCAAGACTGAGAAAAAAAAAAAAAAAAAAGTGATTTTGAACAAAATAAAAAGAGTGAACGATACGGAAATCTTAGGACTTCGGCGACTCTGCTTCTACCAATCCAGCACATTGTGCAAACAAGGCTCCGCGGTCCACTTAGAACAGGGGTGTCAAACGTCCGGCCCGCGGGCCGGTACCGGCCCACCTGCGGGTCCAAGCCGGCCCTTGGAATTAATTTACAATTTGAAAAAAATACATAAAAATCACAAACTATTGTTTGCTACTGTCTGTACTGTTTGAATCCGTGTTAGCGACAAGGCACGACTCAGAACTTCCAGCAGATGGCAGCAGTGTGGCTTCAGGGTCTGGAAATAGCATTTTTACTTATTGTTAGAAATTTACCTGCTTTCCCGTTGGATCAGGAAAAAAAAAAAAAAAAAAATAGACATGGAGTGTAGGGTTTTTCTTATTTGTCCATTGAGGTTAATAAGAAACCTGTACGCTCGGTGGGGTCGCGGCAAGTTTCGGCGCCACCGAAAAGACAGAAGTGAGGCATAGCTGAAATTGCGCTTACGTCTCTTCATGAATCTCAGGTTGTTAATCATGTATTTTTTAAAGTAGCAGTTAATTACATATAAAGATTTGTATATTTACCAGCTCTCCTTTACACAAAAACAAAGGAAATGTGGTGTTAGTGTTACTGCTAGCTAATTACGCTATGATTTTACTGGTCCGGCCCCCTTGACATCATATTTGGCCGTTCGTGGCCTCGGACCAGGATGAGTTTGACACCCCTGACTTCCAATATTCATCTTTGAGTTTTCCATCTCGACGTGCGGATCGTGTTTCGGGAGAGTCACGCCTTCGTTTGTCGGCGGCCGACGCGTCGCCTTTTTTTGCGGACGGGGAGACGAATGCTTTTTTTTTTTTTTTTTTTTTTTTAATCCCCCGACTTGAACATGTTGCGCGGTACATTTTGACTTTTTGAACACATACACAATTATATAGGCTTATGTCTCTGAAACAGGCTTTCAGAACTGGAAAAAACAAAACAAAACATCAAGGTACTGTTGAGCAAAGGAACTGACCTGAAGAACTTCTACTTTTTAATGAAAAGCATCTTTAATGCCTTCATGCAGGTTAGACAGAATTTGTTTTGCTGCCTCGTCTATTATTTCTACATAACGTCTGATTCATGGCTGAGTTCGATATCGTTCCAGTATTGATGGAATGGTTTAGTAAGAGTCGCCCATGCACTGGTTGATCAATAAAATGCTCGTAAAAGAGGCTAAAATCTTTTTGTTTAATGGGCCTCTTTGTGTGTGCAACATTTTGCAAATAACAGAAAAACAAATATCACATGTATCTCTTTGCCTCCCCAAACTTACGATCATCTTTGATATGCACACTGAAATGAATCAGTACAGTACCTTATATAAAATGGGGATGATTGCAACATACATTTCTACATGTATGTTGAATGTTTTTAAGAAAACAAACACTTTTCTTTCTTTTTTTTTTTTTTTTAAAGAAAGGGTCTACAGCCATGATGGGGGTCAGAATCTTAACCCCCTTCACATACAGTACAATAAATCTGTAATTAAAACACTGCAACCACAGCCTCCCCATGCTTTCAGGAGTAAAAAGCTCAAAGTCCACAAAATTCAAGCCAATTGTTTTTTAAAAAACAAAAAACAAAAAAAAAAACAAAAAAACCAAAGGGATCCGCAATACTTGAAGCGCGCTAGAGGAGCGATCGGACTTTGTTTTGGTTTTTGATAATCAGGCTTTTGTTCACTTAGGCATAACATGCATCGGAGCAGCTGGCAGCTGTGGTCTATATTCAGTGTGTTTCTGCTTTAAACTGATGACGATAACCTCTGGTTTCAACTCAACATTCGCTAAAAAAATAAAACTATTAAAATACAGGTGTACAGAACAAACGACAATACCCCCGATTTCTCCTTATTTCCTGAAAAACAATATGGATGCATGCATCATACATACTAGAGAGCGGTAAACCTCAGACCCATCGGATAGCGTCGCTTCGACCCGGACGTCGCGGGAGATCCGCCGGAAAAATAGAAAAATAGACTTATTCGTTAAGTTTCGAAAGAAACGAAAAAAAAAAAAAAAAACGGATCGAAAGAAGGGAAACCGAAGGGGGAAGTGAACAGAAGTAACGGCGTGGATGGTTGATGGAGGGGGGCTGAGGCACGCAGATGGGCGACACGTGGCCTCCGACCGGGTTCACTGACTCTCGTCCAGCGGCCCGGTGAGTGTGTCGATGCTGCTGCTATCTGTGTCCGAGGCCAGGGTGTGTTCGGTCGACATGGACGAGATGTCGTTGGCCGAGGACGACTGGGAGGCCGAGCCCGACGCCGCATCTGAGACGCCAAACAGGATGCATGTGGAGACAACCGAGAAAAGTTGAGTCGGTCGCACAAATGTGAAATAAATCAGTAGCACCTATGCTAGGATTTTTGTTCTGGTTTCCACGCCTGAAAAGACATTTCCTTTTCATGGTGTGTATTAATCTACACTGCTTTTACTGTAATTTTACTGTAAAAGTCTGTACATAAATATTGAGGAAACAAGTTTCGCTTGTGACTCCATATTAGAGGCACAAATATGAAATAAATCAAATTTTTTTTTTTTTAGCTCATTCAGTGACGGGCAGGGCTGCTGATTTGCACCTTTGCTAGGATTTTTGTTCTGGTTTCCACGCCTGAAAAGACATTTCCTTTTCATGGTGTGTATTAATCTACACTGCTTTTACTGTAATTCAGGCCCACGTACAACGTCTGCACATGAATATTGAGGATATTGTGACTCCATATTAGAGGATACATGCAATAAGCGTGCAGACGGGAGCTGAGAAACAAATGCGAGTCCCGCGATGATTCGTGAAACATCATTTTTGTTTAGCTGAGTACAAACTGACACTGACCGGCCTGTTTATACGTAAATACATGCTCTGACGTGGTCATATTAAAAACAAAATTCTCCAGACGTAACAATCCTGCCTTAAGACAAGCGTTGCCGAGATCTTTAAGTATTTACGTCTCTGCGTCCCGACGCGCGGTCCTATTTGCAAATTTGTCGCTAACGGACGTGAAGTGAGTAAAAGTGGCGTTTAGATCACGGCAGAAACCCGCAGCTGGCGAGCGATCGCATTTAAGAATAAGAACAACTTTATTTATCCCGAAGGAAATTGTTGTGCCAGGGTTTCAATTTAAACATAACAGTAATAGATAATAGCACTTTCAACTTGCAAAATTATTGCCTGTTTATATATTGTATAGTTATTTTATTGCCTATCTGTATATTTTATATGTATTGTCTATTTTATACAGAGCTATATTTGTATTGTACAGGACCACAGATGGAAATTAGCTATGAGCTATAATCTGGTACAAACATCTCTGCCTCTGTGCTTCATGTATTTGTACACTGTCTTAATAAACTTATAAACAAACAAACAAATAGTAGGAAGGAGGGAGAATAAGAAATACGAATAAAATATACTGCTCAAAAAAATAAAGGGAACACTTGAACAACACAATGTAACTCCAAGTCAATCACACTTGTGTGAAATCATAGTGTCCACTCAGGAAGCAACACAGATTCATCTGGACTTGTTTTAAGGACATTACATCAAAGTTGGATCAGCCTGGAGTTTGTTTTTACACTTTAATTTGGAGTGTGATTCCTAATCCAGACCTCCACGGGTTGATACAATTGATTTCCATTGATCATTTTTGTGTGATTTTGTCGTCAGCACATTCAACTGTGTAAAGAGCAAAGTATTTCATAAGAATATTTCATTCATTTAAATCTAGGATGTGTTTTTTAAGTGTTCCCTTTATTTTTTTGAGCAGTGTATAAAGTGTCAAAGTTAAGGCTATAAAGTGTTTTGAGGTCTTAAAAAGTACAAAGATTTGAATATTCCCTTCGACTGAAGGAAGAGGAATTAAAAAATCAAAATGAAGTGAATTAAAATTTCCCCGCTGTCCTTCGCATACGACCGTAATAAATCAGCGACATACCTGAGCATTCTTCTTTCATTAGTCCATTCTTATTTCTCTCCTCCCAGTCAATCACCTCTTCGTAAATGAGCTCTGAAATAAACGAAGGCATGGTGTGGGTAAGTCTGGAGTTGGACTTCCGCTCTCCTCCTGCGGGTGGCGGTGCGTCCTACCCTTCCACTGCTCGATGCTGTGCTCCCTCTCCTCCAACTGCTTGTCCGAAATCTGGGGAGGCGGCTATGAAACAAAGGGATACACGTTTATCTCGCGAGGGGTTAAAGCACGGCGCCGTCGGGGGGGTCGGACGACGTCCTCACCGCGTCGGCCTCGGCAGGGTCGTACCACACGTGGATGTAGGGGTGATTGAGCGCTTCCTCCACCGAGATGCGACACTCGGGATCGATGACCAGCATTTTAGAGAGCAGGTCCCGCGCTTGCACTGCTGTTATGGCGACAGAGGGAGGGATCTGTTACTACGGAAACAGGAGTACGCCGTCATTTCATTGAAGCGGCCTTTATGAGAATGAACGGCTTCCCGTCGTGGTTTTAGGTAACGTCTCCGGTTAATGATGATAAATTCCAAGTACTGGACGTTTCGGCCGAAAGCCGGTTGAATAAGATCTCAGTATTTATACTGCAGGTCAAAGGTCGGCAACCTGCGCCTCCGAGCGGCTTGGGAAAATAAATTATAAATATTCAATTGAAGTGTATTTCATTTGTGTTAATTCCTTTTTTTTACTTTTAGTTCTAAGTTGGATGATTATGGTGATCTCGAAATCTTGACCGCCGTGCCCTTTATGAAAGATTTGGATCTGATAACCGAACGAACGGCCGATAAATCCAAGATGTTCGGGGGCGACTTACTCTTTAACTTGTCGAGCTGCGAGTCGGAGGGGAAGGTCCAGTCGGGGAAAAGCTCGGCGAAGCTGACACCCGGATACTGCGGCTTGTTCATGACATAATTCCTAACGGTCTCCATCAGACGGTTCATAAACTCCAGACTGGGCGTGCCCAGAACCTCGATAACCTTGTTCCACTGGTCGATATCTGGACGCATTCGCTGAGCGAAAAATGCGACTTCATTACGAGGATATGAAATGTAACCGGATCGGCGCGGTAAAACACATTCGTCCCGCAAAAAGGAAAAAGACAGATACTGAAATTCACATTCATGAACCCAGACGACCCCTTTGCTTCGCCAGCGTGAAAACGTATCCTCGAATAGCTCCGCGCCCTACATTTACCCAGCAAGTGAGGTGTAAATGGACAGTGGCGCCGACTGAGCGAGGCAGAGAACAAACCCATTACAGAAGAGAAATGAAGCTCGCGTAAATACAAAATGAGTCACAATCGCTCCGATAAGGATGCTTTGAGAAACAGCGAGGAAGGGGGGGAACGTAAAAATTACAATTCCACAGGAGATACTGCACGATACCCCGAACGAAATGGGTTTGAAAATTTGACATGTAGGCCGGACCGGGAACAGATGGACGGGGTATTTGTGTGAACTAATATTAGCGATATAGACAGAATAGAAGTACATGTAAAATCCAATTCGTAAAAGGATTTGGACATTTTTTTCCAGCTCATCAGTCTGGAGTTAGTTTTATTGTGACTATTCTCAGGATGGATCCGAGGCGTCGGACAGTAAAATTGCATCTGTGACGGGCTTTGTTGGCGTTTGTAGGTGGAACCGAGCACCCTCAGCATCTTGTTTACAAACATGGCTAATCGCTAATTTGAAGGCCAGCGTAAAACCCGCTTCGGTGCTCGACCCTTTTATCGCCGTTTGTCGGTGAAAACATTTTGCCGACTCTGTAAATTAGCCGTCAATCTGAGCTGCGGTTGCCTGTTCTTGTGTTGACTGCTAACTAGCAGAGTTAGCATAATGATATTGTATTCTTTGAAAACGACAGCAGTTTCCGTATCAGGCATTGGACTACAGAGAAAAAATATTTTGTTGTCCAGTCCTTATTAAACAGTCGGCACCAGCTGTCCACTTTCCGCTTCCTCGATCCGCTCATTTTTACAAAAGGATTCAAAGGGCAAAGTGGAAAAGTGACATAAGAGTAACATACCAATGCGTTTGTGGAACATGGGTATTTCAGAGAAAAGGTCCAGAAAATGAGATTTGATTGTGTAAAATTTCAAGCTCAGCGGGCCGGATTAAAAAGCCCACCGGGCCGTTTTTGGCCCGCGGGCCGTAGTTTGCCCACGCCGGCATTAAGGGCTTCGCGAGCGAGATACCGGGAGGGGTTGGAACAGGAACACTGAAGGCCGGGCGGAGGAAAGGGAGATGACGCGAGCCGTGAAGGATACGATCTGTTCCTTGGAAGATGACGCCACCTTTTACCATCTCGCCCATGATGCAGCCCACCGACCAGATGTCCACTGTGAAACAACAACACACATGCAAGCAGAAACACATGGCAAATTCAAGATAGCGCGACCCCGAGCGCTTCGTCGGCTCCACGTGAAACAAGAGAGGAAACGGCATCCAATGGGCGGCGCCGATTTGACAACACCCGCCGCCACTCCATCTTAAATAACACCGAAAACGCCGAACGCTGGCGCGTTATATTTTTGTCGGCGCTGCTGGCTGTGCAGTGGCCTGGCGCTTTCATCAAATTCATCTTCCGGCGGGCTTTTATTCGTTTTTTTTTCTTTTTCCTCTCTCCGACCCGGGAACCACGTGCAGCCTCCGAGCCTCGGCCGCACGGCTTATCAGTTTACACAGCTGTTGCTGCCAGAACGTTCGCCGAAAAGAGCGGGATGTCGTTAGTCGCCATTTCTCATTTGTGCGAGTCGAATAAACATCCTATCTTTCCCTTTTCCCAGTTCGGTCCAAGACATCCGACCCGGTGACGAGGGTTAACAAATCCCGGGATTCCTTTTCCTGTTTGTAGGTTATTCACTGTTCCTTCATAGATGCAGCAGTAAAAAGAAAAGGTACTAATGTTTCTCTCGGGGAGCTGCGCTCCAGGGAGGTAAATAAATCTGTCGGTTTAAATACATGGAACATCCTCACCCGACCCTGCTATCATTTGGAGGCAGTTAAGTAAGAATACGTTTTTTCTTTTTTTTTACTCCCCGCAGCAAGAATTTTATGAGATGTTATTCGGTCGCTGCGGCAAATGAGTGTCGATGTTTAAACATTAGCTTTCACAAATGGTTAACATCAACCGTAACGAGCACTTAAAGCCCAACCGGTAGCAGGACGGCCTTCGCTGCAGAAAAAGACGAAACCTTAAGAGGCCGAAACCTCTTCAAACGATCGGGTCTCTCACCGTAGGAGCGGTGAGACCGGGTTTTTAGAGCTTCTCGCATTTTACTTCCACAATGAATCTCTGTCTCGCTTATTCCTAAATCAAATTAATGCACGCAGAACATGTGATGCTTTACATTCATTTTTGACGTTCTCAAATTCAACACGGTGAAGTCAAAGTCAGATTTCTAACGTGTGTGGTTTTAAACGCGCTAACAAATAGTACCTCCTACGTCCGTACTTAACCGACGGGAAGGCAACTGATTAAATGGCTATTTATTATACAGGCGCGTTGTGGTTAAAACAGATTATAAATGGTCGATTATGAGAAACATTTTAAAACCTACAGGCAGGAATCCTATACCGCGGAGACGTTTTACAACGACAAACTGCGAGGTTTCAATCCAAGACGTCATTTAAGGACCTGCAAAACCTGCTAAAGTTTCACCTCTGGTTTTAAAAGACGATGTCTTTTATTCCTCGGCGTTAAATAATTCATCTCTTGCTGAAAAAATATTCCGGTAAACCCGTTTTTAACAATACATTTGTTCATTTCAAAGTCATTTCTGCGTCAGCAGCATTTCCTCGCCTACTTCCACTGAAATTTAAGATCTGGCAACTGCGTCCGTCTCTTAAGTCATCCTCACCGTTCTCTTTATACTTCATTCCCAGAATGACTTCCGGAGCTCGGTAGTATCTGGTCACCACGTACGGGGTCATCATGAAGTTCGTGCAGGCCGTCCTCGCAAGGCCAAAGTCCAAAATCTTCAGAGTGCAATCTGACTTCACCACAATGTTACTGGGTTTCAGGTCCTGATGAGACAGGAAAATTTAAACGCGTGCGAACGCAAAAATAAGATAATAAAAAAAAACAAAAAAAAACACAACATCCCTGCACATAGCATCGATTTCTAAAGAGGAAGGATTTGATAATGAAACATTAGAATACGCTTATTTCATTATCCAGACATGCACGTTTGAGCAAACTTACAACACATCTGGATCTCATTCACATCCACCAAAACAACCAGACCGAATGTTTAAATACCTCCAGAGCAGCAGCGTCAAACTCATTCCGGTCCGGTACGGCCAAATATGATGTCCAGGGGGACGGACCAGTAAAACTATAGCGTAATTAGCAAGATTTAACACTAAATCCACAGTTTTCCTTTGTTTGTGTGTAAAAGAACAGGTAAATGATATAAATCTTTATATGTCATGAACTGCTACTTTGAAAAATACATGATTAACCACCTGAGATTCATGAGGAAAAGTGCAATTTCAACGCTTCACGTTGTATTTTCCTTTGTGGTGAATCTCATAGCGGCACCCGAACTCACAACGAGCATACAGGTTTCTTATTATCCTCAAAGAACACGTTAAAAGTCGTCCATTTTACTTGGAAAACCCTACACTCCAAGTCCACTTTTCTTTTTTTTTTGACGACGACATCTTTCTGATGAGAGTGTCGGGTCCAACGGAAAAGCAGGTTAATTTCTAACAATAAGTAAAAATGCTATTTCCTGACCCGGAAGCCCATAGCTGCCAGTTTTGAGACACATAGTGTCGTGCTATGCTGCTAGCACTGAAACAGCACGCCCCAAGCAGACAATATAGGAACCGCATTTTCATTTAAAAAAAGTCGTTTATGATTTTTATGTAATTGTAGATTTGTTCCACGGGCCGGATTGAACCCCCTGGCGGGCTGGTATCGGCCCGCGGGCCGTACGTTTGACACCCCTGCTTCAGAGTAAGATAGCAAGACTACATTCTGGACCGAACAAGTTCCACGGTGCCATTACGCGTTTCCGAAAGCAGCTCAAATTTGAATTAAAAAAGGCAGAGGTTGATCTGGTCTGACAGTTTTTCTGAAAAACAAAGCGATCGGCGCTCGGCGCTCACCCTGTGGATGATTCCAGCCGAGTGCAGGTGCCTGATACCGCAGAGGATCTGGTAGAGCAGGTAGGACATCCTCTCGTGATCCAGATCCATGTGGATCACCTGGCAGAGGCTGGCATCCATCAGCTCCATCACCAGATATCTAAAAGAAGGAAAAATGTGAGTTTCAAATTTAAAAAATAAAAGAAGACAGAAACCAAAATGTGAAGATAAAAGGGCTTTTTCAGAAACTAACAACTGGTAAAGTGGATCTATGAAAGAACTACATGGCTAAACAGATAGAAGCAAGAAAACACATCGGGAATAATAATAATAATGGAATAATAATAATAATGCTCCAGCCGAAATGTCTAAATCTAAAACAAAGGCGAAAGCACTTCACTGCGACTCACAGGTCCTGGAACTCCTCCAGCGACTTCTGAGGCGTGAACACATTGATCAGACGGATGATCTGCAGGCCGACAGACAAGACATTAGTCCACTGATTTTCTCGTGCACGTCCACCTCACAGTGAAGGATACCAAACCAGGAGTGGGGCGCTTACTCTCGCTCCGCGTAGAAATTGTCAATAAAATCACTACATATATCCAAAAATAATCCACGATTTTGAATTTTTGGACAGCGGCTCTTTTCAAGGTCTTAGCAAGAAGTTTACGAGTGCGTTAAAAGACGGTGGGATGTAAATGTTCTGGCCAGAAGAATTTATACAGTAACATTTTGGCGCAGTTTGACGCAGCGGCTTGTTGAGCCGCATTTTGTAATAACGGTGCATTTTGTAAAAAACATCCAAAATGTAATAACTTTTTCATTTCATTTTGTAATAAAGCCGCATTTTGTAATAAACTGCCGCATTTTGTAATTAACTGCCGCAACGCATTTTGTAATAAATTTTGCCGCATTATGTAATATGTAATGTAATATAAATAAATACATAAATAAATGTTATGTAATAACATGGAATTTATAGAATATTCTCTGTTAAAGCAACCTTTGAATAGTGTACTGATAGTAATTGCTAAGTACTGCTACTAGGCTAATACAGTGATGCTAATAATAGGCCTAGCTTTTACAAATACTTTCAAGTAAAATAAAATACAATTCACAAACTTATGCTTTAGAATTGTTATTACATAATGCACCATGTTATTACATTTCCTAGAAAATAAAAAAGTTGCAAGTGCATTTTGTAATAATCTTCTCAATATGTAATAATTTATTACATAATGCGGCAAAATTTATTACAAAATGCGTTGGGGCAGTTTATTAAAAAATGCGGCTTTATTACAAAATGAAATGAAAAAGTGATTACATTTTGGATGTTTATTACAAAATGCACTGTTATTACAAAATGTGGCTCAACAGGCTCCCGAAGTAATCTGTAACTTTGTCTTTTTTTATTATTTATTTTTTAACTTTTATTATTAGCTGGTCACCGTCTTGTCCTTGTATGTCTGCTGGTAAACAGTTTCCCAATCATGGGATCACGAAAGTACATCTCACCTTTGCACGTCGGTATCAAAGAAAATGGTGAATCCCAGGCGGAAAGAAAAAGACATGGCTTAACAGAGGGTTCTTACATTTTTGTGGTTGACACATTTTAGCAGCACCAGCTCCCTGTATGCACGTTTAGCGTGGGTTTGGTTCTGGAAGGGCCGACACAGCTTTTTCACCGCCACTGGTATATCGAGGACCGTATCTAGGGCAGAGCTGATCGCAAATAACGTCGAGGAGGAAACACAGGGAGACGGATTACAAACAAAACAACGCTCTCGTCCAACAGGTAAGAAAATCAATTCGGTTTGTTTTGTTTTCTCTAAAATTAGAAGACCACAAGTGCAGTTTATCATATCTGCTCATTTACACAGCTAGTATTACGGTTTATTTGCACACATGTAATTGTTGGTGACATACTATTGAGTCGACCGTGAAAATACAGTTAAGAGTTTAAAAAAAAAAAAAAAAAGGCAAAGGTCTCGGTTATTTCTTTCATCCCTTCTCATGCATGCGACTACTGCTGTCAAATAGTTCCCTTTTCCTCAAAATGCAGACAAAATTCAAGAGCCATTCACAAAATTCAACATCAACAGATCTGCACATCTCTTGCATTCATTTTTTTTCCAACATTATTGCAAATAAAAAAAAAAAAATCATGATGTATTTAAAAAAAGAGAAACAAAGTTACACCGATGGTACAAAACCCCACGCACATACGATACCGCGTAATTGAATTGATATGAGTTAAAGTTCGTGCTGTTATAGACCAGGAAATGAATGTAGTCTTTACAATATTCAGCAATATTAATGTACAACATGAATATTCTTTAATTCAAAATGAACTGTTCGCACAGGATGTTATTATTCAATTTCAAAATGACACTTCAGAATCAAGTCACAATAAATCACAGCTATTTTCCAAGAACTCCAAATCACCCAAATGAATAGAACTGTATAGAGTGTTGCAAGCCGTGTATCATTTTAAATAAATTATACAGAACACAGATGCACCCCCAGACCGCACTCACTTTCACTGCAAGAGAATTTGCATGCTTGCATGAACGCGTGCGTGCATGTACGTCCCGGTAAACCAGCACCAACAGTGGACATCGGCAAGAGAAGATGAGAAAAGTGGGGCCGCTCACCAGACGATGCCCTGGGCCCCGGAGCCGATGGCCCGCAGCTGCTGGTAGCGCTTCAGCACCGTGAAGGTGGAGTCGCCCACCTGAACGCTGTAGAACTGGCTCTCCGCCTCACTCATCCTGCTGAACAGTCGGGACCACCGGCACTGTCTGCGGAGAACCGGCAAACGAAACCGAGGTCCGATCAAATTTCGGAATAGTGATAACGTGTCTGAAAGCTCGCAGCGATTCGACCGACGAGCTCAGATGAACCTCGCAAACTTTTCAACCGCTCCATCCGTCGGACCCTGACGGGCCTACGTTCTTTACGCTCCACAAATGCGAGTTTCAGGTGAGGCTCGGACTGTTTGGTTGTGTCGGGGGAGATGGAGGACGGATTTGGGGAGGGAAAAAAAGGATGCATGATATGCTAGAGCAGGGGTCGGCAACCCGCGGCTCTTCCATCTTTACACTGCGGCTCCGAGCGGCTTTCGGAAAATATATTATAAATATTTAATTGAAGTGTATTTCATTTGTGTTAACTGCTTTTTTTAACTTTTAGTTCTAAGTTGGAAGATTATTGTGATTTTGAAATATTAAATAAAATTAAATTTATTATTTTCGCCGCTCAAAATAACGTCACACTGGCGGAAGCCGGTATACCCGCAAGCCGGTAAAGTCCCAATTTGCAGATGCTGTGCGCAGAAGTTCAGGAGCAGAAGTCCAGGAGCAGAAGTCCCATAAACCAGGTAAAATAAATATTGAAAAACGATATTTTGCAAATATTTATATTTTATTGTTTTACTGATACAGTGATTTTTTCCCCGATTTATTTTTAAAATCCAGGTCAAGGCTCCGCTACACGCTCTGAAAGCCCAAAGCTCAAAATGAGTTCATTACATAAATAAAATATAATTTTCTCTGTCATACTTTGTGAATTTCAGAAGCAACACACGACACACTTGTTTATACAAAGTGTAAAGGTAATAAAAAGCAATACATACAGTGGTGCCTTTATTTTAGACGTCAAAAAGCAATTGCGGCTCCCAGCGTTTTCTTTTCCGAGGAAACCGGGTCCAAATGGTTCTTTGGGTGTTAAAGGTTGCCGACCCCTGGTCTAGACAAATAGATATGCTAGACAAATAGATATGCTTGACAAATAAAGCCTAAAAAAATACTAGCGCCAATCTTCGACGTCAAACATCAAGCGTCTCAATCAATCGGCTGCACCTGATCGGTGGCTTTACACAAGAACCAAGACGGTTGACGGTAAATCCATCTGGTGTGAGTTCGGAAGGTTTCTGTTGCGAATGAACCGGGTCACAGAAAGAACCGAGAGAAAACACCCCGTCAGTTTTGGTGTTGTTCACGTTAGCCGGCCCGTCGGCGAGCATCGACACCCTCCTGCCGTTTCAAAAACACCATCAGCAGCTCCATTTTTGTCCATCAAGGGAAACGTTTTACTGATGCATCACTTGTCATTTTTAAACTCTTTGCACTTTTGCACCGTAGTTCACTTCTACAGTCATTTTATGTGCACGGGGGGCTCCTTAGGTGAAGTAAAGCCATCCTCAGGCTCCCGATGCAGTGGACGTGATCTGCAGAGAATGAATCCTTTGCAGCTCCGTCTACTTCCTCTCTGACCTCAGTGGCTTTTTTTCTCCTCCTCCTCCTCCTCCTTCTTCTCCTCATCACATGCTCTTCTTGCAGGCTCCATTACCACCACACAGACATACATGTTGATGCAGCTTCACTTCGGTTCCCTCATCCTATTTACTGTTCTTGGGGAACTTCCTGCTACACCATCCCATAATGTATATTAAAAAAAAAATTGGGGAGAAATTGATTTTTTTTATCGGTCAAAAATTAAATAAATGAGTGACGTAATCTCCATCCCCACGTCACATGGCGGAATGGCAGAAACAGATTCGAGGAGGTCAAGTGTGGAAAAAGGCCTATCCTACTGAACAATGACTCGGTTCTTTCCATGCTGGACAAAATGAAACCTTAAAAACACAGAAACAGAAAATGATCCCAGGTTTTTTTGTGTTTTTAATGTGCTCTCATGCAACACATAAACACTGAAACACAATTTCAGCGTCAGCTGGCACAACGTATGAGCAATCACTCATTCGTGATCAAGCTAAGCAGCGCCGCAGGCTAAATCTCTGGCTGACTCAGCACAGGTGGAGAGAGGAACGGATACCAATAATCAGAGAAAACCGTGGGGAATCTCAAGAGAGCAAACACAGTAACAGACAACGGATTTGAAACGATCTGCTGAAATTCAAAGGGGACTCCGGAGATGAAAAGACGAACGTGAGCCGCTACGGGGAGGCTCGCGTGGATATGTCGGACAAACAGGATGTTGGTAAAACATCCAGGTTACGTGTACGTTTTTAGCAGCCGGACGAGCTGAAGGGGGAAGTTTTGAGCGTGACCGAGCTAAAATGTCACATTCGGCGATAACAAATTTAGCTGATACACCGGCTCGAGATCGGAGGCTAGAAACAATATTTACATCAACTTGTAATGGACCTGAGGCTGTTTCATAAACTCTTATGATGGATTTTTTATTACATACAGGTTTTTTTTTTTCTTCAACTTTAATAGACGTATACAAACTCTACGTTAACCGTGTGTATATTTTAATTTGATGGTTTTTTTTTTCAATATCAGCTTTTTTTTTTTTTTTTACAATAGCAGCTTGATGTTTTTTTACAATAGCAGCATGATTTTTTTCGTTTTTTTTTTTTCAATAACAGCATGACGTTTTTTTTTTCAATATCCGCATGATTTATTTATTTTTTTATAATATCCGGATGATGTTTTTCTTTTGGTGACAAAAAAAGTGTTAATATTGCGATATATTGTCATTGTTCCTTATTGCTAAATCCTAAACTAAGGGTCGTCCAAAGCCTTGAGCCTACGTTCACACACAAAGAAGCTGTGTCGGACTTTTAAGATTATGTGAATGTTTACGTCTAAATCCAAGTAAAGCGAACATATACGCAGCAGGAGCTATTTGAGATTCAGCATGCTGTAACTAACATTAAAATCAATCCGGCATACAATATTAAATATAAAGGACTTAAGAAAAACGATATAGCCCTCATCTCGCCAAACAACTATATTATTCATCTTCTGAATTAAAGTTTTATTCATTCCTTATGGTTCAGTGGATAATTGAAAATAGCATTTTCAACATAATACGGCAAACCGTTGACATTTAAATGAAAACATACGGAGTGAACAAAGTGAGCGTGGCGTCTCTCCGATGGCAAGGTTGGGGAGGTCGGTTACCAGATTCTCTGCATGCCAAAGTGTCCTCGTGCAAGAAACTGTACCACAAGTACAATTTAAAAGTAGGTTGGTTTATTTTTTTGTATGTTTTGAGCTCTTTGGCATGAATTTGTTCATTTTAACAAGGGTGAGTGTGTGTGGGAAGAGCTAATATGTGGACTGGCGACGTGCAGATGGGGGAGGCAGGAAAGGCCGTGCCTCACTTTCCGATCTTGGGAAGAAAAAAAAATATAAAAAGCGAAAATAGTGAAATAGTTATAATTATCAGTGATTGGCACTATGAAGGTATTTTTCATTTCACTTCACCAGTTTTAGATTGCTTTTTATTCAAAAATTGCTTGGATCTCCACATTTACTGTTCAAATACCGAGGAGAGACGTGCAGTGAGGCTGCTGACTGTTGAGCCTCAATGACGGCTGACTGCTGGCATGCTCTTCACTCAGAGTGTATCGCTGTCTCTCTATGTGTGTGTCACTTTTGAAGCGTTGAAACACTTTAGCTATATGAACTACATTTCCAATGTACATTGTTTTTTTGTCTTGTTTCTAGGTATGTGCGGTGAGGCTGGCAACTGTTGAGCCTCAACATAGATTGCACAATGACGGCTGACTGCTAGCACGCTCTGCACTAAGACTGTATTGCTGTCTCTGTGTGTCGCTTTCAAAACGTTGAAACACTTTTGCTATATGAACTACATTTCTAATATACACTGTTTTTTTGTCTTGTTTCTAGGCGCTTACGGTGAGGCTGCTGACTGTTCAGCCTCAACGTAGATTGTACAATAATGGCTGACTGCTAGCACGCTCTGCACTAAGACTGTATTGCTGTCTGTGTGTCACTTTTAAAAGCGTTCAAACACTTTTTTCTATATGAACTACAATTCCAATGTACATTGTTTTTTTTGTCTTGTTTCTAGGTGCGTGCGGTGAGGCTGGCAACTGTTGAGCCTCAACGTAGATTGCACAATGACGGGTGACTGCCAACGCGCTCTGCACTAAGACTGTATTGCTGTCTCTGTGTGTCGCTTTTAAAAAGTTCAAACACTTTTGCTATATGAACTACAATTGCAATGTACAATGTTTTGTTGTCTTGATTCTAGGTTAGTGCGGTGAGGCTGCCAACTGTTGAGCCTCAATGACGGCTGACTGTTAGCATGCTCAGCACTAAGAGTGCATTGCCGTCTGTACGTCGCTATTAAAATGTTTAAACAATTTTGCTATATGAAGTACATTTCCAATGTACATTTTTTTTTTGTTAACAACTCACTAGTTTCTAATGCTGAGCGATCATGAGGCACATCAGTCAGTGCCTCACCAGCCGTGAACTTTACAACCCGTCACTGATGTGGACTGACCTTCATACAAGCACAATCATCACCATCCTCATCCTCATCCTGACGACTGTCCAGCAGCAAGTCCAGCCTTGGGTATTTCTTTTTTTTAGGGAGCTGGATGGGAGAATCAGTGAGCTGGGGATGATGTCAGATTAGCATCGGCCTGGAGACCGAGCATCTCCCCCCGGGTGGGGCGGGTAGAACCGGAGCCACAGCTGCACACTGCACGGTCCAATAAAACGGTAAAGGACGCCGGAATCTATGTGTGTGTGTGTGTGTGTGTGTGTGTGTGTGTGTGTGTGTGTCTCCCAGCAAAGATAGCATGACTAGACAGAATTCTGTCTTGTGCGTGTAACGTTCAAGGCACCCCACGTCACGGTGTTTACCCACCGTGGGGGGGTCAGCCGAGCTCAAGCGTGGCACCTGAAGCACCGACCGGTCTGCGTTTGCCCACCACGTTTTAACCCCCCAAAATGAGGGTTGTCACGACGTACACACTCGTGTTTGGCGTGGGGTTGGGGAAGCTTGAGTGTGTGTGTGTGTGTGGGGGGGGGGGGGGGGGGGGCTAAGTTACCTCAGCACTTAGCCAAGCTAATTGCGCGGATGGATAGGTGACGCTAAAGGGCGAAACGTGGAAACACCTTGTGCGCTTCGTCTCTTTAAAAACACCCACGGTCATTTACCCACGCTCGAAAAACACACACTTTACCACGCACACACACACACCATGAAGTCACCCACGGATGACACGCAACGGCCGCAGCACAGCTGGCACTCGGCGGCTTAAAATACTCGGGTTAGCCCACTTTATGTCACCCTCTCACCGGGCCGGCGAAAGTCGCATCGCGGTCGGCGGAGCGATCCGGCCGCCGCCGCCGACACACCGACCCGCCCATCCTCTCACTTCGGCCGGCTACAATGCGGCAGCGGGGCCGGGGAGCTCCACCGAGAGCCGGACGGAGCTCAGACCGCAGAGGTTGGGGGGCGGGCGGGGGGAGCGACGACGGCGTCGGCGGCGACGACGGCGGCGGATACATACCTTCGCCCTTCGCCGCTCCCGGGGCACTCCCACGCATCGAAAACACGAAGATAGCCCCCTCTCCGTCCCGTGGGCTCCGGCGAGAGTTGAGGGAAAAGTTTCGGCGGCCGGCCGGGCGGCTGTCACGGCGCGGATCTTCCCACAGTTCCTTGCTAACTCCAGCGGCGGCGCGGGGGGAGGAGGGGGAGGAGGGGGAGGGCACGGTCTGCCGGTGACGTCATCACGCACGGTTTACGTGGCGCAAAGTTCACACAAAAACTTTCGGGATTATTTTTTTTTAATTTTTATTGTTGTTATTTTTTGGTTTATAATTATCATAATCATCATCATAATAGTGATTATTAATCATTATTATCAGTTGAGAAATACATTACAGTATATAAGAGGTTAAGCTTTTTTGCAGATGTTCATTTATGATGCACGGTTTACGTGGCGCAAAATTCCCCTCGAAAACTTTTGGGATTGCCTTTTTTCATAATTGCTATTTTTGTTAATAATAATCATAACCATAACAATAATAATTATTATCAATAATTATTAAAAAATGAGAAATACATTACAGTTATTAAAAAGTTAACCTTTTTTGCGGATATTAATTTATGATGCAAAATGCAAGGTTTACGTGGCGCAAAATTCCCCCTAAACACTTTTGGGATTACCTTTTTTTTATAATTGTGATTTTTGTTAATAATAATCCTAATCATCATCATAATAGTGATTATTAATTATTATTAAAAATTGAGAAATACATTACAGTAAATAAGAGGTTAAGCTTTTTTGCAGATGTTCGGGTTTACGTGGCGCAAACTTCCCCAAAAACTTTTGGGATTACCTTTTTTTATAATTGTTATTTTTGTTAATATACTCATGATCATCACCATACTAATTACTATGAATAATTATTAAAAATTGAGAAATACATTGCAGTTAATAAAAAGTTAACCTTCTTTGCAAATTCATTTATGATGCAAAATGCACGGTTTATGTGGTGCAAACTTCACAAAAAACTTTTGGGGTTACCTTTTTTAGAATTTTATTTTTGTTATTCTTGTTCATAATAATGACTATTAATAATTATTATAAATGGAGAAATACAGTACAGTAGATAAGAGCTTAACCTATTTTGCAGATGTTCATTTACAGGACTGTCTCAGAAAATTAGAATATTGTGATAAAGTTCTTTATCTTCTGTAATGCAATTAAAAAAACAAAAATGTCATACATTCTGGATTCATTACAAATCAACTGAAATTTTGCAAGCCTTTTATTATTTCAATATTGCTGAATATGGCTTACATCTTAAGAAAACTCAAAAATCCTATCTCAAAATATTAGAATATCATGAAAAAGTAAAAGTAAAGTTTTGTTTTTTAAATTGCATACACTATTCTAATTTTCTTAGACAGTCCTCTACGTGGCGCGAACTTCACAAAACCTTTTTGATTAACTTTTATTTTATTAGTTATTTTTGTAAATAATAATAATAATAAGAAGAAGAATGATAATGATTTATAATATTAATCATGCATTTACTAAAGAATAGCTGATTTCCATAATGTTTTTTTACTACCACCCCCATAAATACAGCAGTCTTCTCGTAGAAGTGGGTCATTTCCTTTCAAATTAATTCCACTGTGAGAACATAAGAGTGAAAATGGTTTTATTCTGTTTTGGAATATTTTTGTTCTTTTCCCCCTCTAATTATATATATTTTTTTCTCTTCTTTGTGTCTCTATATCCCTGCTATCACTTCAAACAGAACTGGTCAGCTTGTCTCTCCGGCTTTCAAGGTTTTCAATATGAACCAGATTAACTCCCAACACACACACACACACACGCACACACACACACACACGCACACACACACACACACACACACACACTGTGTGTGTGTTCTGCACCAGGGATTTGTTTAATAGTTTTTTTCCGTTCTAGTATTTCGGTTTATCGAGTGAATTGCAATCAAAAGTTGACCACCTGAACAAAATTGCGTGTTAAGGAGACAAAATAAGGCAGACTTGGAATAGAATATTTTGTATTGATTCATAAGGCACTTTGATCAATGAAACAGACATAAAACCAAAGTTGCTGAAATAAATCAAACCATCTCTTTAGCCCTACAAAAATCAGATAAATATAGAATATTATTATCACTATTATTATTAAATATGCATAGTTGAGATTTATTGAAAGTCATCATGCATTTATTTCCAGCATGATTGCCCCTTAAATAATTCTAAAGGATGTCTAAGCTTGGCCAAGAAAACATGTTCAAGCTCTGAGAGTGTCTGATGATGTAAACTATTTTGATAAACATAAAAAACAAGCAAACAGTCAATTAAATTAAAAAAAACAACAAACAAAAAAAAACAATATAAACGAAGCAGAACAAAATACAAAATAAAATCAAGTCAATATGAGAGCTACATGGAATATTTACCTTCTATTTGCTTCTGATAAATTATTGCGTAACGGCTCATTTGGCACAATATGTGATTTAATTTGCAATAAAACACGGAATTTGATATTCACAATTTAAGAACATCTCTCAAATTAAACCGTAATGCCCATATTGCAGGAGGATATGAAAGAAACCTACAATAGGCATTAAAAAGACTTCAAAAAGAGCGAAAGCGCGAAAAAAATCACACCTTTTCGTGATTTGGTACATTCATAATACGCATTTGGCGTCTATATTGCACAACTAGAATCACTTTGATTTACCGTATCTATGACTTTCTATAACAATGATGTTTTTGGCTCATCTTGATTGAAGAAAAAGGCACAATACTTTGGTATTTGGTCATCGTTGTGGTTTCATAGATAGTTCTGCATGGGCCCAGTGGACGGCACCGACACTCCCTCAGCAGTGAATTGGTCTGACTTCACATTTGAATTATACACACACACACACACACACACACACACACACACACACACACACACACACATACATACACACACATCCACAAGGAGACTTCAATTGCACTGTGAATCTATGAGCAGCCTGTCTTCTCCCCTGTGTTCTTTGGACCTTATTTACTCCACAGTCACACTTTTGGCCAAATTTCTGGGACAGTCAACCTGCAAAAATAGACATAATTTAGTTGCAACAAATTCATTTTCTGCAAGACCGTAAAAGAAGAGGTTTAGAAAAGAATGTTTGGTTTATTTCCAGTAAAGGATTGGCTCTTGCAGAAACAAGAAACAAAATAAGTTTATGTTTAGCAGGTGAAATGATGTATAATTCACCACATGGCAATGCAGGGAGAAAATTGCAAATCTGCCCTGCATGTAAAAATATTACCCAACATTAATAACAAATTGTGAGTATAGGAAGTTTGATAACACAAATAGGTACCGTTGCCTCATTCGTCAAAAAGCTGAAAATAATGGCATTTTGAATTTCAAAAAATGAACCCAGATATCATAAATATCTTAAAATATAATACATTAATAGTATTTCAATATTAAAATATTATAAAAGAATATAATGACGATATGAAAAGATTGAGCGTCTGCATGTGTGTGAAAGACAAAATAGTATCTCTTAAATTCTTTAAACATGAAATATAAATAAGTTCAACGTACTGCTGGGTTTGCACACTCTGGTTTGCGACTACTCGCATACTTTAATTTTACGAATCGCTGACATGGGCGAAGTTGAATGTAACTGTAATGCAGTGGCGTGCAGTGAGGCACTGACTTCCTCCGGAACAATATTTACAATTGTAGGAACTCGAAAGAGTTTCTTATTCCCGAGAGTCTCATCTAATTTTTTTCAGAAAATTGAAAACAATTTGTGGTCTTTATTTCAGTACGAAGTCCACACGCATAGACGTCTCCACGAAAAGCTCTGTTCCATTTTTGTAAACTCCTTGTTTTCTTTTATTTATCTTATTTATTTAATCTGACAACTCGCATCCGCCCCCTTCAGGTGAGGCACAGTATTGTCTGCCTCACCTCACGACTGTTCTCTAAGATTTCTCTTCTTATCAGCGTGAATAATTATATCGCACACTTACGCTTAAGACATTACACAGCTTGTAGAGGGTTCTGGTGTATAATATAATAAATCCAATATTCCCAGTTTGTGAAGGACTGGGTGAGCAGAGGTGTATTTGACCAGGAAATGCGCAAATGCAGCGATTCGTACTTATTTAAAACATGATTGGAATCATACAGAAAATGCATTGATAAATCAGCCCGATGGAACAATGTAAGTATTTACCTCACGCTATCACTGTTTTTTTTTTTTCAGAATGACGGGTGAGGCAGAGCCTCCCCTGCCTCCCCTGACCTCAAGTCACCGCTGCAATGTACCTGAAAGTCACCTAACACTTGAAGGTGTGTTTCTATAATTGTTTAAACCCGTTGAAAAAGAAATATGGGTCGCTTACATCGTATCCTCGGAGCACGGCCAGGTGGAAGGATAGGAGCTGCAGTGGGATCACGCTGAGGACGCCCTGCAGACAGTCCACGGTCTGCGGCAGCTCGATGGTCTGATAAGCGTTCCTGGTCACCTCCGGGTCGTCTTGGCAACACAAGATGATCGGCCGTCCCTGAGGGGGCGACGATAAGGCCAGCTCGATACGGAGAAGGACTCCAAACTGTGACGGGGGAGTTTCTCCGCAACCTACCGATCTAGCGGTAACCTGTTGAAGAGCGTTCTGGCACTTGGTGTAGCAGGCGTCCTTCATGATGATCATGATGACCGGCATGTGTTTGTCGATGAGCGCCAGCGGGCCGTGCTTCAGCTCGCCGGCCAGGATGCCTTCCGAGTGCATGTAGGTGATCTCTTTGATTTTCTGCAGAAGATAAGTAAAAAACAAAAGGCTGAATTTACCGAATAAAAGGCTGCTCGCCGGGGGGTCGGCCCTGGACATCCGCTGGACGGAGGGGGTTCAGTCAGAGAGGGGAATTAGATGGTTATTTTAAAATTTCAGTGGTGATAAATCCATTTTTGGAGGCTCACCGCACTGCAGAGGCGGTTGTGAGCCCGTTATTTATTTGACAAGAAGTACAATTTCTGTCTAAAGAAATGCTACTTCTCCACATCCCTACATTTCCTCCAGTCATAACTAGTCTTTTCTATTATTTTGTGCATCTGGATTAATTCTTTTACCTACTCGGGTCGGTCAATAGCTCTAGAACGGGTGTACCTGTAGCTGGGTAAATATTTTTGAGTTAAAAAATCGTTATTATTTTATTTTTCTGAACGTTCTCAAGATATATGTTTTTTCTGTGCCTCAAGACTGCTTCAGCACTATCTTTGGATTTTTTAAATTTTGTATGTTAAAATGGTTCCACACACCCGCAGCTTAATTTGCAATGCATGTTATTACTTTGTGAACGAGGTTTAATTTCATATTTATTTTAATTTACCCTTTTTTTTTTAATTAAACAGAGAGTGAAACAGCGAGTGAAGCGAAAAAAATAAATATGCAGAGCCCGATAAACGTTGCTACAAAACTACATTTTTTTTTTGGATGAAATTTAACAAAATATTGACGTGTTTCATGCAGATTACTATCGCATTTTCAGTCGCAAACTGTGAAATGTCATTTTCAAAATTGAAACGAATAAGAAAGTATCTGTGTAAAAGGAGCGGCTGAGCAACCTGGTTTTAATACGCATTGAAAAAGAATTTCTCCCAGCTGATGTAGAGAGTCAAGTCGTCCAGTTGTTTTGTAAGAGGAGGCGTCATTTGGTGAAAAGAAGTTCAGAAATTTGATTTAATGTATTTTCCCGACTACTTTTGTCCCACGCTTTGAACCCTGCGGCTTATACAAACATGCGGCTGATCTGTGGATTTTTCTTCGGTAACGAAGAAGACGACGCTCGAAGCAAAACGCAGCACGACGCGCAAAATATTTTTCACGCTCCCTCATTTTGGAAAGCACACGAAAGAAATGCAAATGATGCAGCTTTTAAGTCGAGCTCCATCGATGACCGGCGGCGAGGAATCATTCACAAAAAAGTGTCAGCGTGCGAAGAGCAGCCTCTTCTGAGGTCTGGCGGTGGAGCGCGGCCTATATATGTACACATCGATTTATTTAGCAATTTCTATTCTATTTCATATTTTATTTATTTAATATTCATTTATATTCATTCGTAGACAAGTGCAGCCTATATGTGTACACATAGCATAATTTAGCTAATTCTATTTTATTTAAATTTTATTTATTTTCATGGTTATTTATATTTTTTATTGATAAGCGTGGCCTATATTTGATGACATAGATTTATTTAGCCAATTCTGTTTCTTTTTATAGTTTATATATTTTCATGTTTATTTATATTTATTTATTGACAAGCGTGGCCTATATTTGTTCACATAGATTTATTTAGCTAATTCTGATTTATTTTATAGTTTATCTATTTTCATGTTTATTTATATTCATTTATTGACAAGCGTGGCCTATATATGTACACATCGATTTATTTAGCAATTTCTATTTTATTTTATATTTTATTAATTTTAATCTTTATCTATAAGTGCAACCTATATATACGCACACATAGATTTTTTTTAGCCAATTCTGTTTTATTTCATATTTTATTTATTCATTCATTATTCATATATTCATTCATAGACAAGTGCGGCCTATATCTGTACACATAGCATAATTTAGCTAATTCTATTTTATTTTCTATTTTATTTATTTTAATCTTTATTTATATTCATTTATAGACAAGCATGGCCTATGTATGTACACATAGATTTATTTAGCTAATTCTATTTTATTTTATACATATTATATTTATATTTATGTTTATTTATTAATAGATAAGTGCGGTCTATCTATGTACACATTGATTTATTTATTCATTTTCAGCCGGCTTGTGCGGCCTGTACTCAGGTGGCTCAATAGTCCCGAAATTACGCCCCTTTTCCTCGCGTCTTTTCCAAAAAGCCTCCAGAACAGGCCCGGGCACTTTACGGCCCGCGGGCCACATCCGGCCCGCCAAACAATTTTCTTTGACTATTTTGAACAAATATTTTTAATCAATGATAAATTCAGAAACTCCCTATATTTGTCCTTTTGTTTGATTTTGTATGGATGATTGCATTCAAAATAATGTCGGTGCATTTATATGATCATTAATGACTAAGTTGAAATAAAATGCCGAAAAATGTAAATATTTAAATTACAGTTTTTATATTGATCAATTCACATGATATAGAAGTTAAATATAAAATGTGGCCCGCTTGCCGAAATAACTGCCCACCCCTGCTCCAGAACGTCTGCGCGCTGTGAGATGTTCAACTCACCAGTGCCCCCTCCAGACAGGTGGCGTAGTTAAAACCTCGGCCCATGACCAGAAGAGATCTCTGCTGGTACAGCTCGTTGGCGATGGCCTTGATTTTGTCGTCCACTGACAACACCTTCTTTATCAATTCTACGAAACAAAATTCAGGGGAATTCTCACGTCACGGAGGTACGTGGACGTCGTCTTCAGCAACGGTGCGAAGGTGCGGTCACTGACCGGGTAGCTCCCTGAGGCTGGAGATGATCTCCAGTCTCCTCTTCTGCAGGGAGAGCCTGTCCTCGCTCATCATCAGGCCGAACATGATGAGAGCCACGAACTGACTGGTGTACGCCTGGACGGTGCGAGACGGTTTCAATCCTGCCCGTTTTTACAGACGCGCAAAGTCGCGGCGACGTCACGAGCGCTGGCTACCTTGGTGCTGGCCACGCCGATCTCGGGTCCGGCGTTGATGTGGACGCCGCAGTCGGTTTCTCTGCAAATCGAGCTTCCGACGGTGTTGGTGATTCCCAGCGTGAGCGCGCCTCGGCTCTTGCAGTAGCGTAACGCCATCAACGTGTCCGCCGTCTCCCCTGAGCCGGCAGAAGGGAATCCGAAGGTTTATTTTTTAAGGTGTTAATCGAACGCGGCGCGATAAGGGGACGGGTTTTTTTTATAGCGACACCTGACTGGCTGATGAAGAAGCTGACGTCGTCTCGGAAAACGGGCGTGTTGCGGTCCAGGAAGTCGCTGGCGAGCTCCACCATGACGGGCAGCTCCGTCAGCTCCTCCAGGATCTGACGGGTCTGAAACGTGACAGAAGCGGCTCCGTCGACTCGTATTTGTAAGAAAATATCATATTAATCTCTTTCCTGATCATTTCCACTCACAGCCACCGCCGCGTGGAAGCTGGTGCCACAGCCAATCATGATCAGCCGCCGGCAGCGCTTGATCTCTTTCAGATGCTCCTTCAACCCTCCGAGAACCACTGGGGACAGAGAAGGGAGATGTTTGTCATTCTTTCAGGTGACGGGGCGTCGCTGATGCCCTCTTTTAAAGTGTTTGAAAATAAAATGAAAATGGGCGGTAAATAAAATAAAATACAATAAAATAAAATAAAATAAAATAAAATAAAATAAAATGAAAAAAAACTACAACAAATAAAATAGAATAAAATGAATAAAAAAAATAAAACAAATAAAATAAGATAAAAAAAGCTACAACAAATAAAACAAAATAAAATGAAAAAAAACTACAACAAATAAAATAAAATAAAATAAAATAAAATGAAATGGAAAAAACTACAACAAATGACATTAAAAAAAACTGCAACAAATAAAATAAAATAAAATAAAATGAAAAAAAAACAAAACAAAACAAAACAAAACAAAACAAATAAAATAAAATGAAATAAAATAACATAAAATAAAATAAAATAACATAAAATAAAATAAAATAAAATAAAATAAAATAAAACAAAATAAACCCTCCCCCTTCAACCCTCCAAGAACCACTGGGGACAGAGAATAGGAGACGTTTGTCATTCTTTCAGGTGACAGGTGTTGCTGATGCCCTCTCTTTTAAAGCGTTTGAAAATAAAATGAAAATGGGCAGTAAATAAAATAAAATAAAATAAGATAAAATGAAAAAAAAACTACAAAAAATAAAACAAAATAACATAAAATAAAATGAAATAAAATAAAATGAAAAAAACTACAAGTAAAATAAAATGAAAACAAAACTACAACATATAACATAAAATAAAATAAAGTGAACTAACATAAAATGAAAAACTACAAGTAAAATAAAATAAAATGAAATTAAAAACTACAACAAATAAAATAAAATAGAATTAAATGAAAAAAAACTACAACAAATTAAAAAAAAATAAAATGAAAAAAACTACAACATAAAAAATAAAATGAAATAAAATGAAATAAAAATAGAATAAAATAGAATAAAATAGAACAAAATAGAATAAAATAGAAAAGCCCTGCTATGATAAAAATCTTTCTGAAGCTCCATCAACCCTCCGAGAACTACTTGGGACAGAGAAAAGGAGACGTTTGTCGTTCTTTCAGGTGACGGGGCGTTAGTGATGCCCTCTCTTTTAAAGCGCTTGAAAATAAAATGAAAATGGGCAGTAAAAAAATAAAATAAAATAAAATAAAATAAAATAAAATAAAATAAAATAAAATAAAATAAAATAAAAAAGCTCCACTGTGATAAATTATTATTTTTATTTACTATTAAATGCTTTTGAATTTTAAATTCATGATAATTGATGCTGGCCCTTTTTCATATAAATAACCTTAGAATAAAATTAGAATATATAACCTTAGAATAAAGAGGTCAGGCTCTTTAAATATATGTTTGAAGCACGTAAAGCCATTATTTCGCTGCGAGTGTGCTTTTACATCAATCTATTTGGATATTTTATTATAAAACAGCACCATGATAAGAAAATAAGTCTTTTTTTGTGCAGCTCACCCTTGTTGGACTCGAAACAGATGCGTCCTCTCATGGTGTTGACCACGGACTCGGGCTGCTCAAAGATCTCCTTCTGCATGAAGGCGTCAAAGTTTCCTGCAAGGAAAACAGACGAGGTATGAGACAGCCGGCAGCCTTTTGGCTATTTTGTTGTTTTTATTGGAATTAAGAGCAGCGTGTTTTGCTCTATCCTATCCTGCCAGTAGAGGGCAGGCCGGACCAGATTTCAATGAAAACAGTGCGAGCGTTGAGATCGCCAGCGATTGAACCTAAATCAAATAATCACCGTTGTGACGCATCTCCTCACCTTTCATGATCTGCTGCAGCTCCATTTGGAGGGTCTGGATCGCCCTCACCGGATCTTCACCCGCCTGCCGGTTGATCCTGTGGATGGAGAGCCTGCCGTCGCTCACCACCGCGACGTCGTCGTCTTCCAGATACAACACCTTGTTGGTGTGCTCGATAATGGCGCTACGCGGATTAGGACGTCAACAGAAAAGCGGCGGTTGTATTTATAATAATACATTATGATAATATAATAACCGCGCTGGACGTGTCGCACCTGGCATCCGAGGCAAAGAAATACTCCACGGCCCTGCCGTTCCCCACCGAGTTGATATCTTCGGAGCAGTCGGATTGGTTGCGGTTGTTTTTCTCCTGGACTCCCTCCTTGTAGAGACCTACGGGGTCAAAAACAGAACCACGGGTCAGAGGTCAAAGGTCACCCGGCGTGTCCGAATCGCAAATAAAACCAAGCTGTCGAGGACGTTTCGATCCTTCCGCTGGGACGTCCAGATGTAGAACGATCGCTTCCGCGGCTCAGAGTTTCATGAGGAAATAAAATCAGGCTGTCTTTTTCACCGTTTAAATTCTAAATATTTGACAAACTCATCGGCAGTTTCCTCTTTAGTTTCCCTTCTCTGTATGTAATTCTCATAAAGCATGTCACATATGAATAAATTCTTATAAAAAAATTCCTATAAAATAATAACATTAAAAATATTAAGATAGTAATTATAAAATTATAAAAATCAATATAAAATTATAATAATTATTTTAAGTCATCATCCCATCAGCAGCTGCGCAGCTGCTCTTCCGCCGGCTGTAACACATCTTGCAGCAGCCGCAACCGAATTTGACCGATTCCGCAGTCCGTGTGTTCATCTGTCACTCGTGCACGAAAAAAAAAGTCCATAGTCATAAAATGATCTGTCGTAAATTGAAGGCCATTGATTGAGTTATTTTTGCAAGAGCAGATGAGTGATGGGAAAACCCGTTTTATACGATTCATTCACTCGACGCAGCTTTTCAGTCGATCACAGGGTCGCATATCCAGACGTGCAACCGTTCACATTACATTACATTACATTACATTACATTGGATTATATTACGTACATTAAATTCCAGTCATTCGGCAGACGCTTTTATCCAAAACGACTCACAAAAAGTGCAATTCAGGCGTTTTAATAAAACCCACCCTTCCTCAAAGTCAATTTGTCTGCATGAACTGGACGCACAGAAGAATGGAGAAGACGCTTCTCACGATCCCACAGAGACGTAGAATTAATCAAATGATAATAAGAGAGTGCAAATAAAACAGTGACGTGCACTGTTACATTAAACAGTAAACATTTAGCTTTAAGGTATGAAGTTCACGCAGATACAAACTACTTGTGTGGTGAAAAGATAACTGGATGGCTTGAAGATATGTATAAAAATATCTCACTGAATATAGAGTAGCAGCAGACGTTTTGTTTTTGTTTTTGTTTTTATTTTTTTGTGCAGTTTAGTGCAACAGGTCAGTATATATTACCATAATGGTGTATGGTACAATAGCAACATGAAGGTTTTTTTTTGTTTTTTTTTTGTCAATAGCAACATGATTTTATTTTTTTGTTTTTTACAATAGCAGCATGATGAGTTTTTGTTTTTTCTACATAGCAACATGTTTTTTTACAATAGCGGCATGATGTTTTTTTTTTTATTTCAGCTTGATTTTTTTTTTCCAATTGCAGCTTGTTTTTTTTTTTTTTTACAAAAACAGCATGACTTTTTTCATTTTTTTTACAATAGCAGCATCATGTTTTCTTATAATTTCAGCTACTTTTTTTTTTTTACAATAGCGGCATGATGTTTTTTACGATAGCAACATGTTTTTTTTACAATAGCAGCATGATGTTTTTTTTAAATTTCAGCTTGATTTTTTTTTCCAATAGCAGCTTGTTTTTTTTTTTTTACAAAAACAGCATGAATTTTTTCATTTTTTTTTACAATAGCAGCTTGATGTTTTTTTTGTTTGTTTTTTTCAATAACCGCATGACATTGTTTTTTTTTGCAATATCCGCATGATTTATTTTATTTTTTTTATAATATCCGCATGATGTTTTTTTTTTTCATTGACAAAAAAATGTGTGAATATTGTGATATATTGTCATTGTTCCTTATTGCTGGATCATAAACTAAGGGTCGTCCAAAGCCTCGAGCAGCTCGTACCGGCGGCAGTAAACCCGTCTAGCTTTGGTGGATAACAACAAAATCTTTCCTTTCCCCCCAGATGGTGGACTTGAAAAAAAAAGGCACATGGAAGGAGACCAGCAGTGAAACATGTTTTGGATGCCATGGCGTTCCTTCTGCTACAGTAGCTAAGGAACATGACAAGGCTCAACCAGATCCAGCTGCAGAACCACCAAACCAGCATAAAACAAACCCGAAGCGGCCGTCAGATGACACATATCCACACGTAAGGATCGACGATACAGTGGGTTTAGGTTGCTAACTGTGCAACACCGCCAGCTGCAGCAAGAAGCTAATATGTCAACAATGCAGGAAATCCATAAAATATTTTCTAAAAACACAGAGTAGCTTACGAACCGTGTTACGCTGCCGTAGGCGTGTTTGTATTTCTTATTTTTCAGTATATATTTGTTCAATTTTTGTATGCTACTGTTTCAACTCATGATATTTATTCCCACATGAATGACTTTAAATAAATCTCTATTCTAGGCTTACTCTGCTGAGGTATATCCCTCCATGCACGTCTCCTTATCCTAATATTTCGGCTCTCGCTCAATCTTTCCCGTCCAACCGGTCGAGGCAGAAGGTCGAGGCAGAAGGTCGAGGCAGAAGGCCGCCTGCACGGCGTCGGCATTTCTGCCCGGTAAAAGGCGATACTTCCGTGTCACGATTGACGCCACGTCAAAAAAATCGCACTAAACTTGGCTTGTTTTTGTACTCGGACGCTTTGAAAACCCTCTTTTCCACCCCGGCGGCCGTGAAAAGGCGCAAATTACAACAAATTACGAAACCTCAAACG
The DNA here is from genome assembly GCF_037954325.1 of Fistularia commersonii. Lineage (NCBI taxonomy): Eukaryota > Metazoa > Chordata > Actinopteri > Syngnathiformes > Fistulariidae > Fistularia > Fistularia commersonii. The sequence continues at coordinate 1,747,770 of NC_141296.1, forward strand.
CAAGTTCGCTTTGTGATAAAAGAAGCAGCAGGAAAAAAAAAAAACACTCCTATATGAGGTATGTAAGGAAAGATCCTTGAGGTTTTACAAGGATTTCTTCCAGTTATTTAAACGACAAACCCAGGCTTGTTCTCGCCCTTCCTCACATCAAATTATCAAACCCCGCCTTGAACTTTGTACGCGTGTCACTTAACCCATATGAACCATGGCTATTAAGTAAACAGGCGCCGCAATGAGGACAGTCAGCTGCACAACCCACGCACAGCCACGACTCTGCAGGTAGCAATAAACAAACCAGACCAACACGGCCGGCCTCATCCCTTATTCTTAAGAGTTTCCAGAAAAATACCGTCATTAAATTTGACACCACGCACCCATTCCGGTCACGCATAACCAGTGAGGTTGAAGGCCGACGAGGCTCTGACTTCATTTGCAAACATATGAACCCTGCAGAGTAGCTTATTCACCATTTGATTGGCAGCAGTTAGCGGGGCCATGTTTAACATCAGCTTTCGCCACACATACAAACTGTAGCACACACAAAAAAAATTATTATGCTTTTAATAAAGCTCTGGCTTGGTTGGATGTACAGTCCAATTTATAAATTGTCCAAGTTTGGATCTGTAATCCTCCATTTTGAAAGGGAGGAGTGTTTGCACTTGACTCGCTAACTCTGTAGCCGAGGAGTCGCTAAAAGACTCCCTGGAACCACGAGCGCCCCCCGATCGTGAGGCAGGAGAACTGCGTGCCTCACCTAGCGGCTCTTGGCAGCCGTTTTACAATCGCTCAGCACAAGAAACTAGTAACACACGCGCAGTTGTTGACAAATTGGAAATGAAGGTCTTATAGCAAAAGTGTTTAAACGTTTTAGTCGGGACGTACAAAGAGAAACGATACGGTCTTAGTGCAGAGCATGCTAGCAGTTAGCCGTCATTGAGGCTTTACATTCCACAGCCTCGCTGCACGTCTCTGCTCAGTGTTTGAGCAGTAAATGTGAAAAGCAATTTTCAATTCAACGCCGGTGAAGTGATATGGAAAATATGTTTTTTTAGAGCAAATCACAGAGAAATATAACCATTGAATGGCAAGTGAGGCACGGCCTCTCCTGCCTCCCCCGGCTGCATGTCGCTGTGCATACCTTCCAAAGAGCACCAAACCAGCGCCTGGATTTCCTTTTACTTCTGCTTGTGTTTATAATCTCATTAACGTCGAGAGTCACTTTGGACACGAAGAATAAAAAATTGAAATTAGTTTAAATCGGCCGAGGAATCTCACACACGCCGTTATTTAAACAAATTCCCGCCTACTTTCACTCGTGCTCGGACCATTCCGGCGCTTTATCGAGTAACCGACGGCGTGACTGAAAGGGAAAAAAAGCTTGAAAGGCGACCGAGGTGAAAAATGTATTTAAAAAAAAAAGGAAATGAACAATCGAGTCGTCTCATTTACATTTTATCACTGATCTGAGTTTGTCTAGTTAAAGCAAACACCCGCGGACAAATGTAGTATATGTGAGTCCTTGAAGAGCAGTGCGTCACCGGTGAACAGGCCATTTATTCTCCCCGTCTTCACATAAATCATTACGTTTTTTTTTTGCCATTTTTTTTAAAACAGATCCAAAATATGTACGTGGCGCTAAGTATTGTGCGCTAATTTAAACCGCAATGTTAAAATGCGTCGTAATAGACCATTTGTTCCTGTCCCAGAGGAGGGTTTGAGGTCCATCAAAAATAATCGAACTTTATTCCCTTTTTTTTTGCTGCTATCAAATATTTTTATCATCTATTTGTGTCTATTTCGTCACGTTTGGGGTCAAAACGCTTCTCGAGTCTCGACTTCCGAGACAGAAAGCCTCCCGGACGCCGCCGCCTAGCGCTCGCTCCCGTCGGGTTTCTGCGAACTGTTTTTAAAAGACGGCGCCGTCGCACCGCTTCAGGAAGTTGCTGGATCGACGGGTTCCGCTCACCGTTGTTGTACTGGATGGAGATGTGTTCGGTGGACAGGACGTCCTCGCTTCGAACCCCGATGAGCAGCGGGCTTCCTCTCCTGCGGGAGGAAAAACATCCCGTCACGTCGAAAACCAAACCGAAAAAGGGGGTTTCCGGGGCGCTCTTTGGTTTCCGTGGCGATCGACGAGGTCGAACCTCACCTGGATTTAACAGGTTTTCACGCGGCAAATCAAAAAAAGTGTTAAATGGCTCGTGCGCTCGGCCACGTGCGGGTCACTTTCTTTTTATTCTGAAGTAAAAAAAATCCCGAGACGGTCCGAAGAGGCCTCTCCTTCTTCTTCCCCCTCCCTGTTTTTTCTCGCTTTCTCCGGGGATCAACTGGATTGATGAGAAACCGTGGGTTGTTTTAAGAGGCGTGGGCCTCGTGAAGCCAGGCTCGCAAACACAAACCCGCCGTCCCGGTACAATATTTACCCTGAGGGAGGGATAGAAATTAAAATAGAAAGAAAAGCCGCGGATCGACACGTTTCGAACGTTTTCCGGTAGAAAGCGAAGAAAAGCGGGTCTTTTATTTGCCGTTTTGCTCAAGAAGCAGACGAAATAACACCGGCGCGCCGCATTTCGTCCTCGGTTCCTGCCGACCCGTCTCGCTCTTTCCCCCCCCGCCCTCCCTCCGATTCTCGTACTCTTTGCCCCGAACCCACGATGCCTCACTGACTCAGGTAGGGTGCAAAAGCGAAATAAAATGATGAGAAGAGATTAACTAGGAGTCTTGCTGGCAGGGTCATTTCCCGGAGCTGAAACAGGAAACTCTCTAGTCTCCGTTAATGAGTCACAGAGAAGCCGGCGTCGGGCCAGAAGCCCAGAGGCCCAGGAGGGAGGGGAGGGACCGGGATCTCGGGCCCGGACCGAAGGCCAAGACCGGCGCAGACGCTTGCGGTCTGACGGAAATTTACTCGCATTTCCGCGCTTGCAAACAGTAATCGGCGATCGAAGGAGTCGATGGAAATCGCACGTCGGGGCTGGACACCGTCGTAGATCATATGGGGAGGTGAAATGATGTGTTTTGGTGTGTGTGTGTGTGTGTGTGTGTGTGTGTACTAACCTGGTGGACACGGCCTCGCCGGGGAAATGACGGCTTTTAAACACCAGCGCGAAGGCGCCCTCCTAAATCAGAGGGAGTTTGGTGAGTTTCATTTAGCGTAATAACACGGAGACGGGAAAAATGTGAAAATTCAAAATAAACACGCGGATCAATTTAAGATAAATACTTGACGAAAATATTCCCAGCGCAAACCAGACTCCAAGATGGAGTTGTACGGCTGCGGTGGGAGAGGAGGATGTGGGAAGTGTGTGTGTGTGTGTGTTGGGAGTGGGGTGATTCTATGGTGAAATATCAAGTGTGTTTTTCAGAAACCGCTGACTGCGACGCTGCCCGTCGTGGTTAGAAGAAGAATTGACTGGGTGTGTGTGTGTGTTTTGTGTGATGTCGAAAGCTGGGAGTGGGCAGGCGTGTCACGGTCTGGTTCCCATTATTCCAAACTCAAAATGTTCGCTTTTCTTTCGGAAAAGACGACCCCGAAAAGTGTGAAAAGCCCGGAGCGAGAAAATAACATCGGTGGAAAACGTTCTCGTGTTGTTAACACCCTGAAAAATCTGTCTCTCCGAGCGGTGATGTCACCTGTGATGCCGTTGGGGCGGTTGTCATGGTAACCGGTTTGTGATGTTCTTTTTTTTTTTTTTTTTTTGAATTGGAAAGGAAACCCAGTTTTTCACACAACAGCCTGAGTGTACTTGTGTGTGTGTGTGAGTGTGTGTTTGTGGGTGTGTGTGTGTGTGTGTGAATCAACACTGAGCTGAAGAAACTTCTCTCATAATAAGACGACAAACCAATATTCTGCAACGCAACATTAACATTCATTTACATCACAATAGTAATAACGTTTAATGAAATAAGATAAGATAATCCTTAATAATCCTTGTTATAATAATCGCAGCGATAATTATAACAATAACAATAATAATCAACATGATCATCATAAAATTGTATATAGTAATGTATTAGTATAGTAATGATAATAAAAATAATAAAATCATAATAATTGAAATAATAAAATAATAATTCATAAAAATAACAAATAATAATAAAAATAATATTGTAGTGTAATAATGGTGAAAATAATAACAATATAGCTTAATAATAATATCAATAATAGTACCGATATATCAATGATGATAATAATATAGCCCTTTTCGGGGTCCTCAAGGATGCTTGACATTTCGTATATTTAAAAAAAGAAAAGGTTCAAGTGGACAGTTTCAGGCCGTGTGTGTGTGTGTGTGTGTGTGTGTGTGTGTGTGTGTGTGTTTGGGGGGGGGCCGAGGCGGAGCATTTAAGGGATATCTTTAAGTAATGCCTTGCACGGTAAAGACCTCTGGTGTCATATAGTGTGTGTGTGTGTGTGTGTGTGTGTGTGTGTGTGTGTGTGTGTGTGTGTGTGTGTTACCAGTTGCTGAATGACCCTCTCCACCAGCGTGGAGAAGGTGACGCCGTCATCCTCGCGGTTGTCGTACAGATACTTGATCAGCTTGGGAATCACCTCGGTGTCGGTTTCGGACTCGAAGGCGTATCCCTTGGAGATCTGCGGGGAAAACATGGCGTGTTCAGCGCCTTCGTCACGCATCCGTTTATTCTCTTACAACACGGAGCGGTAAAACCCGGCGCCCCCGAGGGGCGTGCCGACAAATTTACGGCGAGGACCCGGCCGGCGCCGCCGCCAGACGCCGCACTCACCAGGTACTTCTTCAGCTCTTTGTAGTTGGTGATGATGCCGTTGTGGATGACAACAAACTCTGCAGGACAGATTAGATAAAGGGGGCAAAGGTCAGGAGTAATTACGCGACCGGTTAAAAGGTTTTCTTCTTCCTTGTTTCCGTAACCACGTTCATTTGCGATCGTTTGCGGCTACGAAAAGCCCGACGATCGGCGACGATTCGCGGGTGTTAGAGGGTTGCTAGAGAAGACACACAAGCAACAGGAAGTGCTGGGATAGAAAAAAAAAAACATGACGGGGGAGTTCTTTCTGAATGGGGTCATTAGTCATTATGTAACACCTTTTTTTTTTTTTTTTTTACAGCTAAACCATAATACAATAAAGCAAGATATACGATCTACACGCCTCTAAACACAACAGTGAGGACTAAATGTTTCCCCTCAAGTGTGTGAGAGGGCGTGTGCTAATGGAATATAACCAGATATCCACGCTAAGATAAACGTACCAATCATTTTGCAAAAAGAAAAAGCTCATTTATTTATTGTTTTGCACAAGAAATATTGATATTTTTATGATATGTATCCAATTTCTGTGACTATTCTCCGCATGTCTTTGGTTTCTTTTCAGACGTTTCGGCCATTACCGTTGTTCTTGTCGGAGCGGTGAGGGTGGCTGTTGAGGGCGCTCGGCTCGCCGTGCGTGGCCCAGCGGGTGTGTGCGATACCGAAGTGTGTGTAGAGCTCCTGGTCCAGATTCAGCGCTTCTCTCTCTGGAACCAGGGGGGAAAAAAAAATGCGTGGTATATTTGTTTTAGACGGGAACGGGCCGGAGACGGAGGAAAGTCCTACCGTCGAGCTCCTCGTCCAGCGCCTTGACCTTCCCCGTCTTCTTGATCAGACAGATGGAACTGCCGCTGATTTCGGTGCCGGTCTTGTTTGGGCCGTCCACGGCGATTCCTGCCAAACCGCCACGCGAGGGAGTTACTTTCCGGGAAGCTGTGCGACCGAAAGCTAAGCTACGTGATTTATCACAGGTTCAAAGTGTCCCGTGTGATATTGGTGAGAGGTCGCGTTCAGCGGCGTCTGCGTCCAGCAAACGATAGCGGGGGGATGCTGATGATAACACCACGCTGGCAGATCCAAAGGGCTCATAAACGGTCACTTCCAGACTATTGAGCGCAACTGAAGTTGCTAAATACAACTTAATAAATATATGTGTGCATATCTAGGCCGCACTTATCTATGAATAGATATAAATACAAATAGAAATAACAAATAAATAGAACTAGCAAAATAAATCTATTAGTACAGATATAGGCTGCACTTGGTATAAATAATTAAAAATGCAAATAAATGAAATAAAAAATAGAATAAAATACAAATAGTTAAATCAATCTATGTGTACATATACAGGCCGCACTTGCTATAAATAATTAAAAATAAATAAAATATGAAATAAAATAGAAATATCTAAATAAATCTAATTGTACATATATATATATATATATATATATATATATATATATATATATATATATATATATATATATATATAGGCTGAACTTGTTTATAAATAAATGCCAATAAGAATAAATAAAATATGATATAAAATAGAAATAGAAATATCTAAATTAATCTATGTGTACATATATATATAGGCTGAACTTTTCTGTTAATAAATAAAAAAAATAAAAATAAAATATGAAATAAAATAGAATTCAAAATAGCTAAATAAATCTATTTGTAAAGATATTATTTATACCGCACTTGGTATAAATCATTAAAAATGTCAATAAATGAAATAAAAAATAGAATAAAATACAAATCGTTAAATAAATCTATGTGTACATATACAGGCCGCACTTGCTATATATAATTAAAAATAAATAAAATATGAAATTAAGTTGAAATATCTAAATAAATCTATGTGAACATATATAGGCTGAACTTGTCTGTAAATAAATACAAATGAAAATAAATAAAATATAAAATAACATAGATATTAAAATATCTAAATAAATCTTTGTGTACATATATAGGCTGAACTTATCTATAAATAAATACAAATAGAAAAATAAAATATGAAATAAAATAGAAATATCTAAATAAATCAATGTGTACATATATATGGGCTGAACTTCTCTATAAATAAATACAAATAAAAATAAATAAAATATGAAGTAAAATAGAAATAGAAATATCTAAATAAATCTATGTGTACATATATATAGTCTGAACTTGTCTGTAAATAAACACACAAAAAAAAAGATAAAATATGAAATAAAATAATATTAAAAATAGCTAAATAAATCTATGTGTACATACAGGACTGTCCGAAAATTAGAATAATCTGATAAAATTCTTTATCTTCCGTAATGCAATTAAAAAAACAAAAATTAATTTTTCATGATATTCTAAATATTTTGAGATAGGATTTTTGAGTTTTCTTAAGATGTAAGCCATAATCAGCAATATTAAAATAATAAAAGGCTTGCAATATTTCAGTTGATTTGTAATGAATCCAGAATGTTTGACATTTTTGTTTTAGTAGTTGCATTACAGAAGATAAACAACTTTATCACAATATTCTAATTTTCTGAGACGGTCCTGTATCTAGGCCGTATTTTTCTATAAGCCGCAGGTGTCCAGCGTGTAGCATGAGATATTTACACAGGAACATTTTATTCAAACCTTTAATTAAATACCTGTAATCTCCACAAACACATACTGAAAATCCTTTTTCACGAACAATGACACGACGGATGAAAAAGAATAATATTGGAATTGAACGCCCTCAGAATTCCACGTCATTTCATCGATCTGATGTAAACAGGCTAAACGTTTTGGCGGCGTGAAGCTCATTTGCCCCCAAAAATATGTAAAATAGCCACATCGTTGTGGAAGCTGCAGTTTTCCAAGCGCGGGAAAAAAAGTAGCGGCTTCCAGTCCGCCGATGATGACAATTAAGCAAATCTGATGCTAAAATGCTCGCAGTCATATTCCGATTTTTACATTTTTTTACATCTAACATAAAGGGGCATTCCAAAACCAAAATAACAATATGACAAACAGAGGCGAAGGGCGAGTCGCCGTGTGATTGGGCGGTGCAGAAAACGAGGAAGTGATAATGAAATGTAAATATCTCTTACAGAAAAGACGCCGACATCGCTCGGTTTAATCACCGGGATTGGCGAGGGGGATTTTGGGCGGGTGCTCATTTTCTCTCGGCCACCAAAACCCTCGCGAGAAGCTCGGGCGCCTGCGTTTAGTAAGTGGGATGTCATTTTCTGCACACACACACACACACACACACACACACACACACACACACAGGATGATGTTTGATCATCCTGTTGGAGGAGGATGGACAAACACGGCACACGTTGACAAAGTTTGTGTTGACTTAACAAGCGTTTTTAGGCGTTTCTCGCCGTTCACACACACACACACACAAAGCGGCGAGTTTGGGGTTCACCGAGCCGCCCGGACACACTCGGGGTGTCGGGGTCTCGCCCGAGGTCGCTTCGGCACGCCGGCGGGACAGATGGGTGTGTCTGTGAGAAGCCGGCGTCAACGTGGAAACCATTAGTGCGCCGTTATCGGTCGCGTTTCTTCATTTGTTCATCCTCTATCGCACATTTGAGGTTGTAAGTTAAAGGAGACCAAGCTGGGATTGGACGGAAAACGGGGTTCACTCTGAACCGCAGAAAACCCCTGCACCTTCTCCAAGTTGGAGGATTTTGAGTCCAGGGAGGTCCAGAGAGGAGATCTACAAACTGACAACGACCAAAAGACAGGAGGCAGAGCTGGAAGTTGAAGAGATGAAGATGTTGAGGTTCTCAGAATCCTCCTGTCTATGTTCAGGAGCATCCACAACGTCCCTCTCCAGCCTCCAGGTCCACCTTAGGGAGCAGATCGGTCGGTCCTTCTGCTCCAAGTCGGAAACACCCGTTCATTCCCGCGCGTGAAATCACGAATCAATGGTTTAAAATGACCGTTTCCACCTGACGCCGCTCGCTTTTAGTCATTTATGCACGTGTGTGTGTTTTGTTTGCAGATGACATTGTGATGTGTAGTGAGAGCAGGAACAGGTGGAGGAACATCTAGAGAGGTGGAGGTATGATCTGGAAAGGAGAGGAAGGAAGGTGAGTCGCAGCAAGACAGAATATATGTGTGTGAAGGAGAGGAACTCGGGTGGAACGCTGAGGCTACAGGGAGTGGAGATCAAGAAGCTGGAGGATCTCAGGTACTTGGGGTCAACAGTCCAGAGCGTAGGAGAGTGTGGAGAAGAGGTGAAGAGACGGGTTCAAGAAGGTTGGAATGGGTGGAGAAAAGTGTCAGTGGTACCAAGAGATGGAAGAACATCAGCCAGAAGGAAAGGAAAGGTGGAGGAGACACTGGTGAGATGATCTACAAACTGACAACGACCAAAAGACAGGAGGCAGAGCTGGAGGTCAAAGAGATGAAGATACCGAGGTTCTCTTTGGGAGCGACCAGGATGGAGAGGATCAGGAATGAGTCCATCACGGTAGATGTTTTGGAGAGAAGGTCAGAGATGTTGGGTCATGGACAGCGAAGGGAGAGGGAATATATTAGTAGACGGATGCTGGAATTGGAGCTTCCAGACTGGAGGTCCAGCACAGAGGTGGACAATCAATTTCTCCAAGGAACCACGTGAGAAACCTGGACGATATCGGACGGCCGAAACCAACGACAGCAGAAAAGCGGAATCGTATATTTTTCGTTCATGGATGCCCAAAGGGCCACATGGTAGAAGAAGACCAACCAGAAGGATCCAGAGAACAGGGTTAGATGGAGAAGGTTGATCGGCTGTGGAGACCCTTGGATATGAGACGTCCAACCGTTCACGTTTCATAAGAAAAATACAACAATTCCCACATCGGGGTAATTTTGCAGACACGGGGAGAACATGGCGAGGAGAACATCATGGTGCCTCCATACAGGAAGATCTCCGGTTCCAAAACCGACCAGGGAGCTTCGACAAAGACGGCTAAAATCGCACGACAGTCAAAACGCCACGTAATAAAAGTCCTCCAGGCACCCTTGATGTTTTACACACTGACACACAGGTGCTACCAGGCTTCTGTGCAAGATAAGTGTGTGTGCACGTGTGTGTGCGTGTGTGTGTGTGTGTGACACGGGTGGAAGCTGCCAAGCCTTACCTGCTGAATCGTAGCCTCTGTACTCCAGCCTCTGCAGACCCTTCACCAGCGTGTCGAATATCTCCTTCCGGGTTCGAGGGACTCGATAATTCAGGTAAGCGAAAATCCCTTTTGGGGGTGGAAAGCGGGGTTATTACAGCGTTATAAACAGGTCACATTTCAACCTTTCATTAAAGGGAGGGGGGGGGGGCCTTCTAGCAGGCTGCACTTTGTGATTTCCACTCCGTGTTTCATCTTCCTCAACAGGAAAACACTCAAAAATATATATATATATAGGATGACATCAGATTCCAGTTCAATAGCAGAGGAGAAAACTGAGGAAGATGCCTCCTGGATCACGTACACGGGTGGGTTTCACACACAATGAGGCCAGTGTGTGTGTGTGTGTGTGTGTGTGTGTGTGTGTGTGGGCTCTGGGAGTCGGGGGCCCATTCTGCCCAATGCAGGAACCCGCAGGTTTTTTAAATGGCTGTTTAAGGGCGAAAACTTGGCTTAAGATAGCAACGTCTACCGTGTGTGTGTGTGTGTGTGTGTGTGTGTGTGTGTGTGTGTGTGTGTGTGTGTGTGTGTGTGTGTGCGTGCGAGGAATGTTCCTGCTCCCGTGGAGCACAGAGCTGGCCATTGACGGCTGCACATTACGCGCAGTGTTGGGAGGGTGTGTGTGTGTGTGTGTGTGTGTGGAGGGGGGAGTCAGCAGGTAGGCAGGTTTAAAGTTAAAGATTGACTCCGGGTTGGGAGGGTGGTTGTAAAAAAAAAAAAAAAAAAAAAAGTTGTCAAAAGATGCCGATTCTGCGCGTGAAAGTTTGCGCAAAATGTAAAAAAAAAAAAAAAAAAAAAAATGACTCCCCTTTCACGCTCCATTCGGTGGCCGCGCGTTAAAACGCGTCTGACACGCAGCAGCCCACGCGTGAAAAACAAAACAAAAAAAGAAACAGAACCCGCGTTTGTAAACACCCCCGAAAATAAAAACCTAAAATAAGGAAAAACTTTGGAAACGCAGCCGAGAGAGTCGCGAACACACACCGCTGGAACTGGAAGAGGATTCCGATCACCACACACACACACACACACACACACACACAGAGGGAGGAAGATTGAACGCAACTAAACAAAAAGTGAGAAACCCCTACCACACATGGCTCCGGTGCTCTTTCCGTCCCCCCCGGTCTTCTGTGCGTGTTAAGAGTTCCCCGGTTCCCGGTGATGCTGCCGCGCCTCCGGTGCTCCGCCGCTGGACTGGCCGCCGCCGCGCCGCCGCCGGGCATCTTTATGGCGCAGCAGCGCCTCCTCCGCCCGCACCTTCCGCCTCTTTTGCCAACGTGCACCCTCTCACTTCCGACTCTTTTCTATTTTTTCTTCTTCTTCTTCTTCTTCTTCTTCTTCTTCTCATCTCTTCCACACGTCAGCAGAGCTGCGATTCTATCGTTTTTTTTTAGTTTCGCTTTTCTGATCGGGTTTCCTGTCTTTTGGAGGAGGAACATGTAGAAGCTCTCCAGGAAAGGAAACATCCTGCTCCAAAATCAGCTTTTTCATCATCACACCCAGCAATAATGTAAAAAAAAAAAAAAAAAAAATTAAATTAAACATTTTAAAATGCAAGAAAAAAAATGTCAACAGTGATCAATTTATTGGTAAGGAAGGATAATACACAATTAATAGCAGAAATATGGTGCAGTTTCTTTCCCAGCACAAAGAAGGTTTGTTGTTATTTTATTTATTCAATAAATAAAAAATGAAGATCAAACTCTATCCCTTGCAAATCGGCTTGAATGCAAGCTGGGAAATTAAATAAAATAGAAAAAAAAAAAAATGAAACAGAATAGAACAAAATGCGCAGATACAGATACAAAAGTATCATTAAATGAAAAATAAAAAATACCCCATAAAAACAGATGGCAGGGCATTTTTTTTTTTTTGCATAAATGAAGAAAGCAAGATAATAAAATAATAAGTGACAATTTATGAATAACACGGGGTTCTGAATACAGCGAGGTTTGAACACTTGGATGTTTTAAAAGACGCTTTTAAAGGATAATTATCTTTGAAATGCAATCAGGAGCGCGTATTCCTTATTCCTCATTCCTATCCGGTCCGTCCTTTCGGTTCTGTCGGAAAACGAGCGCCCGATCATTTGCAGATGTCAGACGGCCTTTTGAGAAGGAGCACGAAGATCCTTGGAGGTGATGCACTTTGGCCCCGAAAACAAAACAAAACAAAAAAAAAGTTTACTTTAAACGATCGTCTTGCCGCCGAACCGTTTCATTCCCTCTTTGAATGAGATCCTCTTGAGTAAAAAGAAAAGAAAAGTCAGTAATGTGAGAGTGAATGACTTTATATTCCTGAAAAACAAGCGGGGGAGGGAACGTGAAAGAGTAAGTCGACCGGGAATCTTGTTTTTGTTTCTTATCCCGCCTCAGTCAAGCCGACGCCGCTATCGTGTGCCGATATTTCATTTCTTACTTCGCTTTCCTCGGGTTCCTCCGAGCCGCCGACCACCGGGGTCAAAGGTCGCGGATTTCTCCCGTCTGATTAATAAGTGGGTCGGAGTTTTTTTTTCCGCGATAGCGTTTTTTTTACGACGCCGTCGTGCTTTCCGACCCCGGAGCCGATATCGGACGCGCGGGTTCGTCGCGATTAAAATAAAACGAAGCGGCGTCCGAGGTGAACTCATCGCTATGATATTTGGTCTTATCACCGCTTCCTCCTGCAGGCCTCGTTCCCCCGAGTGCAAAAGTCAAATGCGGCAATCGAAACAAATAATGCGACCGACTGACAGTCATATGTCTTTCAAGGGATCTTAAAAAAACCAGCTCCGAGGTCAAAGGTCGGCAACCCGCGGCTCTTCCATCTTTACACTGCGGCTCCGAGCGGCTTGGGGAAAATAAATTATAAGTATTTAATTGAAGTGCATTTCATTTGTGTTAATTCCTTTTTTTCACTTTTAGTTCTAAGTTGGAAGATTACTGGGATCTTGAAATATTAAATAAAATGATATTTATTAATTTTTTTTATATTTATTATTTTTTTATATATTTATTATTATATTATTTTATATTTTATATTTTTTGCCGCTCAAAATAACATCACACTCGCCGGTAAAGTCCAGATTTGCAGATGCTGTGCGCAGAAGTTCAGGAGCAGAAGTCCCATAAACCAGGTAAAATATATATTTATGAAGATATTTTGCAAATATTTATTTTTTATTGTTTACTGGCACGGTGACTTTTTTTCCCGATTTATTTTTAAAATTCAGGTCAAGGCTCCGCTACACGCTCTGAAAGCCCAAAGCTCAAAATGAGTTCATTACATAAATAAAATTTAATTTTCTCCGTCATACTTTGTGAATTTCAGAAGCAACACACGACACCCTTGTTCATACAAAGTGTAAAGGTAATAAAAAGCAATTTCTACAGTGGTGCCTTTATTTTAGACGTCAAAAAGGAATTGCGGCTCCCGGTGTTTTCTTTTTAGAGGAAACCGGGTCCAAATGGCTCTTTGGGTGTTACGGGTTCCCGACACCCTGCTGTAGATGAACATTGTATAATTAGCGCACCGGAGACACGGCTTATCTTAGTTTCTGGGTCTTATCTAACGGTGGGCACCGAGAGGGCGGTAAGAGCGGTGACATGGGATGGCGTAAGCAAACAAACAAAAAAAAAAAATGCAAATAAATGAATAAAAATAAATAAATCCCGACCGTCTGGCGGTGTGTTTTGCGCCCGTCCGTGTCTCTTGCTTTGAGGAATGCCCGGCCGTCTGGCCAAGTCACATGCTTCAACCTGGCCGCGTCCAAACAGCTTCACCTCTTCATGCGAGGACGACGGGGAACGGCTGTTTTTTTTTTTTTTTTTTTTTTTGTTGATTTATTTATTTATTTTTTGCTTTTACAGGAAGCTGTAAAAATAAAACAAACTATAAGACACGAGCGGACGGTTCGTCAAACTCCGATTTAAAAAATTCGAGCCCCTGGAACGTCGCCGTGACGCGAGCGGACGAGCGTTTTCTCGCGGATCGGCCTTTTGGAGTTTTCTGGAGGGTTTATTTAAGCGTCAGCCTCGAGCCGTATTTTGACACGATCAAGTGTGCTGTGGATGTGCGTGAGTAAGAACCAATGGAAGGACAGCGGCCAAAGAATTGCATTCCTTGCCAGCAGGCTTAAGGGGATTAATAAATTTAATTATGTTTAAACTGAGACTTTGTTATCCAAAGATCAAAGGTTTCCTAATCACCTCGGTGATACAAAATGATGGGCGGACGGCGAGGATTTGCCCGGGGATTTCACGGCGTTTTTGACAATTCTTCATTCGACTTGGTTCGTGTGACGCGGCGAAACCTTCAGGGGGTTATAAAATAAAATGAAAAAAATCAGCGTGGAGACATTTTTCGAATTTGTCGATTCGCCGTCGGTCACGTATGACAATCCAGGAACTATCGGAGTTGGAGCTTAAACTAGCTCCTAAACTAGCATAAACTAGAGGAACAAAGACTAGCATGTAGCATCGAACGAGAAGAACGGCGAAAGAAAAATGTTTCCAGAGAGATCTTTGCGGGGAGGACGGTCTCGCAGACGAGATCTGAGACGCCTCACTAAAGTACGTCCGGTAAACGTCGTTGCGAAATACGGTGGACGTTCCAAGACCGACCGCCAAGTAGAGACGAGATCATTTTGATGGTATTTCCAAAAATATTAACCCTCAACCAACCTCACGCAACCCTTTACCAACCTCCTGCAAACTGTTAGCAACCCACCATCCACTGGATTCCTCTTTTATATGGTACATTTAACACTTTTGGAATAATTGTTACGTACAATAAACATTGAAAATACACTGCTCCAAAAAATAACACTAAAATAACGCATCCTAGATGTGAATGAATGAAATATTCTGATATTCTCCGTACGTTTCGGAGGCGTCGGACAGCGTACGAGACCCAGCGTGGCGACAACGGTAGGAGCGAGAGTTTTCGCGATGCTGGGTATCTTTGGGAGGAGATCTTGAATTTTATCTATTATATTAAATTAATTTTGCTACATTTTTTTTACTGTTTCTGTCTTCTTAGGCCAGAATATAGCAATTTCATCAAAAAAAAAAAAAAAAAAAAAAAAAACTGGAAAAAAAATAAAAAATAAATTGCAAGAACTGAATTACAAAGAAAAAATGATTAAAAAAAAAAAAATCCCCAAGTGGCGATGGCCCGGCCACCTTGCCTCGGAAAGGAAGGTGGAAAATACGTCATTGGATTATCGGTTGTCGTTGGGGTTAAAGATCGTAATTTGCGTTTGATTTGAAGACGAAGACAAGCGTCCTTCCGCCTCTTTTACCCCCTCACTTCCAACTCTTTTCTAATTTTTCTTTTTCTTTCCCTCAAAAACTCAGCAAAGTTGAGATATTATTGTTTTTAGTTTCACTTTTCGAACCTATTTTCGTGTCTTTTGGAGGAGAAACACGCGGAAGCTCTTTGTCCTTCACATCCTGCTCAAAAATTAGCGCTGTTTCATCATCGCACCCTCCTGTATTTCCCAGCAATAGTGTTAAAATGAAAAATGAAAAAAATATGAAAATCAAAAAGCAAGAAAAGAAATGTCACTTTGGGAAACACCGATCAATTAAAATAAGATAAATAAAATTAATATTAGAAAAAAAAAAAGTAGAATAATCACCAATGGAAACAGCTAGCATCAGACTAGCATGCTAACAGCAGCAGCTGCTGTGGTTTTCATTTTATCCTAAATAACAGCCATTGAGAAACAGGAACTAATCTCTGGCTCCGTTACATTCCAAGCAACCACGTTGGGCTGCGTAAATATCAGTTTTCAAACTGAAATCACCCTGGATACACATGACGCGCACTTTGACAGCAACAGCTGAGTGAGGCGGCGGCGGCAGCGGCGGCGGCGCCCTCGCTGTTGGAAGCGTCCAAATGTCTGAGGATTGAGTGTACGGGTGGGATACGCCCCTGCTGAGCGGCGCACCTCCAGCTGACTGCTCAGAACCTATTGTAGGCTGGGCGGGCGGCGGAGGGAGGGGGATCTCCCACATCCACATCTGGTTCTTGTTAGGGGCCGGGGGCCCGACAGGAGGGCCCGACAACACAACAACCCTCTGTCTCAGCGGGGGACCGGACCAGAATTCCTGGCGAACGCCTCGGAGATTCGCGGCTCGACGGCCCGGCGTTATCCGAGGCGACGGACCGGGCGAGGAAACGTGGAATCGGTACCCGTCGGTTTTATCCAACGTCGGAGAGGGCGAACGAGAAGATAACGCCTCCCCTCGGGTTCCCGTTCACCTCGAGTTCACCCTCGGGCCGACTCACGCTGAATCAGTCCCAGATGGGGGCCGAGAGCGTCGGGTAGAAGACGAAGACGCGGAGGATCCACCCCTCCCAAGACGTCACCGGGGAGCCTCGCTCCAGATGAAACTGACTATTTATTGGGAGGAAATTGAAAAAAAAAAAAGGATCGCGTCAGACGGGGGAGGGATTGAACAACTCCGGGGGTTTGATGATTGAGTTTTTGGGTTTTGGGCGACGTAAATGAAATGCTAACATGTCTGATGTCCGCTTTTGTTTCTTATTGATCCGCGTGCACGCTTGAAATGCTGCAAACGTGCATTTGTGGAGAGGCGGCGAGACTGAGAAGGCTCTAATCTTTATCTTCTGTAATGCAATTAAAAAAACAATCAAAAATTACTTTTTTATGATATTCTAATATTTTGAGATAGGATTTTTGAGTTTTCTTAAGATGTTAGCCATAATCAGCAATATTAGAATAACAAAAGGCTTGCGATATTTCAGTTGATTTGTAATGAATCCAGAATGTAGGACATTTTTGTTTTCGTAATTGCATTACAGAAGATAAAGAACTTTATCACAATATTCTAATTTTCTGAGACAGACCTGTATCCATCCATCCATCCATCCATCCATCCATCCATCCATCCATCCATCCATCCATCCATCCATCCATCCATCCATCCATCATTATGTGCATACGTCCAAGCAGGTCTTGATAAGATAAGATAGACTTTCTTGATCTCCATAAGGGAAATTCCTTTGTCACAGCATATAATGCCAAAAAAAAAAAAAAAACAAGATAAATATGAATATAAATATAAACAGACAGTTAGAAGATCAAAAGACATCCTCCAATAAAACGACAGCAGGGAGAAGAAGAAGAAGAAGAAGATGAAGAATGGAAACAGTAAACCTCCCATCCCCCAAGCCAAGACCCTATAGTCCATCCATCCATCCATCCATCCATCCATCCATCCATCCATCCATCCATCCATCCATCCATCCGTCATCCATCCATCCATCCATCCATCCATCCATCAAATCCATTCATCCGTCATCCGTCCATCCATCCGTCCATCCATCCATCCATCCATCCATCCATCCATCCATCCATCCATCCATCCATCCATCCATCCAAGCAGGTTCTGATCCAGTAATTGTGTTTTCTCAGCTTCCCATGAAACCAGTGTGTCATCTCTCCTGGAGTCTGAAGCGCCGTCGGGCCGCTGACGGGGTTTCAGCCTCGTGACAGAACGCTTCGCATCCACCGCTTCTAAAAAACCTCGACGGACACGAACAAACCCTCATTTTACGTCACTTGCCAAAAGGTGATAAATCTTTTAACCAGAACAAAGATTAGTCATTTATGGTAGGCGTGTTTCTAGAGTGACATCGGGACACGCGAGGATGAGATTTAGCAACGTTGTAGAAGATGTCGGTCCTGATCCCGGCTCTGTGACTCAACCCGGTGCCAGAAGATCATTTGGAGTTCAAAAACCTTCAGTTTCCAGCCGCCCAGCAACAAATACCAGTAAAATACATTCAGTGCTAATATATCAGTAAATCTCCAAAATTTTAAAAGCCTACTTTTTTGGGGGGGGATTTTTTTTCTCACGCTTTTAAAACAAGAAAAACTTCCCCATAGGGGAAATTCTTTTGTCATGGCAGCGCAACAGTTAAAGTATCAATAAATATGGGTAAATAGAAAGACAGCAGAGTGAACAACAACAAGAAGGATAACAATAGAAAACAGAATAGGGGAAAAAAAAAGCACTGGAGCATTTCTTTATAATTTCTAAAGTTAAAGTTCGCTGTTAATTTGAATGGTTGATTCCTTCACATTTTATCATTGGAATCAACGCTGTAAAAAAAAACAACCTGTCTTTAGTCACATTTTGTTTAATCATTTATAATGAATTACAGTGTCTGACGATCTGGGTGTTGTGAAAGGTCCATAAACAACCAGGAGGTCGGATATGTGTCTGGAAGCCAGACCGCAGAGGCATTTGGAGAAACCGCTATTTTGAGGTAAACTGAGCGAGCTGCGGGGAAGCCGTGCAATAACAGTTATATATTTTAACTTTGGATGAGTTGGAGCTGTTCCTCCCTTCTGGAGGTGTTGTGTGTGTGTGTGTGTGTGTGTGTCTGGCAAATGACTATCTCCGTCATCTCGTCCAACAAGGAAACATCGTCGGGATCGTAAGACGCCTGTGACGTTTCCTTTAGTCACCCGGGTTTCTATATTATTCATGGTCTAAAGGGGCACCGGGTGAGAATTGGAGGATTGATTTTTTTTGTTTTTTTACAGAGCGGAGCAGATCTTCCACGCCGGCAGGGTGGTGCTCGTCGCCCCGGAGGTAAGAAGCAGGGAGCAAAAGGGGAGGGGGGTTTCAAAAACCACGTCATGTCGGACCTGGAGAGTGAGCCATCTGTATTATGTCATGAGCTACTCCACCCTCGACTCATATTCCCCATTTTCCCTCCTTCCCAGACACCCCCGCCCATTGTCTCCGCAACCCCAGCTATAATGCCTCCCCTGCCCGGCTCTTCAGGTTCCATCTCTCTCGCCTGTAACCACATCCACGGCTGAGCATTTGTCTTATTCTTGCAGCAAAGCTGTCTAATTAGCAGATTTGGGTTCAAATATCGTGCTACCGCGGCGCGCCAGACGAAGAAGCTTAGAAACCTCGGCCTTTATTACTCTTTTCACTGTGGGAGAGTCTGCTGTTGTTTTATTCAGAAGGTCAAACAGTCGCAAGAATAACTAAATATCTATTTTTTACCATGCCGACAACATCATCAGCAATAATAATCATAGGCATGCTAATAATGCTAATGCTAATAACGATAGCAACAATAATGACAATAAAGTGAGGGCACGCCCGAAAATAATAAACGGTGACACATAGTAACATCCTGCTTCTCTGTCACACTTGGTTACGTGCATGTTTACACACACACACACACACACACACGTGTCAAGAGACCATAGGTTGCTTTAAAAGGCCTATAAGCCTTTTCCAGTTCCAGAAAAAAAACATGCCGTCCTGTATATTTTACTCAATCTGGGAGCGACATCAAAACGTTTGATGTGGAAACGGGAGGCATCGCACTTGAAGAAAATGTTCTGCGAACTTTGTGCAACTGGAGGCCGAGGTTAATGAGGGGAGTGTGTGCACACATTCGGATGCCATCGTCCATCTCCCGGACTGCATTTGCTCGCATCCTGTTCCATCTGATCTCCGCCCACATGTGGGATTTTATTTATCCCGTGCAATTATTTCCCCAAGTTTCAGTTTCGCCAGAGTTGTTATCACAACTGACCAATAACATAATCTGATGTGGATTGGATTCTTCATCCATATTTGATTAAACTCTTGGGAGCAAAGAGGAGAATGCAGAAAAAAAAAAAAACATTAGGGCCGACCTGAAAAATGGTGGTTTACTCTGCCATCTTCTGGCCAGTTACCATATTTTAAGACTGAAATCCTGATTATTCGCCTGTCATAGCAAATACATGTGTATAAAGAAGCGTAAAGCATCTTGGGAGCCACTGACCAAAGTTCTTAATATTTTTTTATGAATAAATTTGGGAAGGGAGGTGTTCAAATTGTTTTTTATTGTAATTATTGTCGATCATTTTTGTGATCAACCTCCTCCGTGGATGAAACAGCCGGTCAGCAAAGACATGAGAGGCATTTGTGCTTGGAATTGTTGGATTTATTTACAGTTGGAAGAGGGTAAACAATCTTCCTTGTGCGAGGAATCAATGGATATTTGACAAGAACCGGCGAGGATTCTTGGTAGTGACATCAAAAAAAAAAAAAAAAAATTGAAAATTGAAAATGACCACTTTAGTTATTTATTAATACAAATTCAAGCATACCGCAATGAAATACAAAAATATTGTTAGTTCAAACAAAAATGGTGAATTTAACTGGACTATGTAAAAAAAAAAAAAAAAGGTTGAAATAACAAAATGAAACAAAAAAATGAAAAAAAAAAAAAAAAATTAAATTAACTAATCACTTCAGGTCAACAGTCACACACTCATCACAAAAGCAATATATTTGAAAAGGCTGAACCTATTTGGCAATAAATCCAAAAGCAAATATGCTGCTGAGTGAGAAAAAAAACAAAAAAAAAAAACAACAACCAAAACAATCACACACCCAACTACGCAGCATGCTATTTGCACGACACACCTACACATAGGTGAGCTGATGCAAAATAATAATAACAATAAGAAAAAGAGACATTATGAATGAAATGCTGGGATGAGTGACGCTCAAGTGATGCCATCACTAATAACGGACTGCAAGTCAACGCATGCCGATGCAGCTATTACTGGTGGAATAATAGGATTCAGTAACATATTAAAAGATGACATGTTAAGCATTTAAATTTGGTGTTAAGTTTGGACCAATGAGATGAGAGAGGGATGGCCTAGAGAACAACGTCGCCATCTAATCTGAGTGGGGGTCCCCCCTCCCCCTCCTGGAGGAAGAAACATCCGTCCAGAAGATAAATTCTCTCCATCTAAGGGCGTATTTGACAAGAGGCAGAGGGGACAAAGGAAGGCAGGAGAGCACGGTGGGGAGTCCGACGACCGAGAATGAAGACCGGGGAGCAAACTTTGCCGCCTGATGCGGCCTCAGAAGCCCGAGGGGGTCAGAACGTTCATGTCCCGAGGTTTGAGTTTGTGAGGCCGCGGCGCCGCTGGCTTGGCGTCGATGCCTGAGATTTCAATTTTGGGGGGCGTGAAGTGCGCGGGGTCGTCCAACTTGAGGTTGACTTGAGTGTTGGTGCCGTCTATAGTTGAGGATTTCTGAAGGCCGAAGTAGGATTGAAGCGAGAAGCCTGCAAAAGGGAGAAGAGGGGGAGGCATAACATGGCTTTCGAGACGGTTTCGGGCCTCGTCAAAAAGCTGTCCAACACAATAAATGTGAATCGTATCCAAACGCATTTCGGTAAAGTTTTCATTTCGAACGGCGGATTCGCTGTGAGCCGGAGGGGACGTGAAGATTCTCTGGCGGACCTGAGCACCCTTCATTGGTACGCACCAAGAGTCCGGTTTCACCTAAAGCCAGGAGGTACTAAGCGTGAAAACACATCGTTGTCGTTTTTTTAAAATCCTGCTCCCGCTCCGTCAGTGACACGACACCTCCTGCCTTGCGAGAGCAAAACCCGTGCTTTCCTGCCTTTCCTGCTTCACATTCTCAAGAGAAGGTGCCAGATCAGCGTGACGTGGCCAAACGTTCACGACTGGAATCCATGAAGGAATCCATCAAAGCACAAAACAGATTTGGGTTTTTCTAAAGGTGGACGAAGGTATATCAACCCAACTTGTCAAAAATGAGAGTAAAATAGCCACACAGAAGTAGAGGGTGAAAAAAGTCACAAGATAATGTAAAAACCAGCACCGTAAATCATTAACCTTAGCATCACATACAAAAGATTTTCCCCCAAATTGTACTGACAGCTAAAGGCTTTGAGCCGCTTCAGTTTCCTGTATACAGTGCCTCAATAAGCTATAAATCATACGCTGCTCAAAAAAATAAAGGGATCACAAAAATAACACATCCTAGATATGAATGGATGAAATATTCTTAGGAAATACTTTGTTCTTCCCATAGATGAATGTGCTGACAACAAAATCACACAATGGGAATCAAATGTATGAAGCCATGGAGGTCTGAATTTGAAGTCTCTCCAAAATAAAAGTGTAAAAACACACTCCGGGCTGATCCAACGTTGATGTCGTGTCCTTAAAACAAGTCCAAATCGATCAGTGTCGCTTCCTAAGTTTGATTTCACACAAGTGTGATTGACTTGGAGGTACATTGTGTTGTTCCAGTGTTCCCTTTATTTTTTCGAGCAGTATAGTTTGGAGAAGAAGTTAAGCTATAAATGGCTTTTCTTTAGCTTCGCGTTTGCAAATCCAAGGGTTTCTTCTGGCAGCTTGCATGAGGAACACGCTAATTATCACTGACTCAGTTTGTGCAGTATTGTTCGGATGCTGCCCTCTTGTGAGGCGATTGCATTATTTCTAGTAATTCAGGTCACTGTTGTGTTGCACTGTAAAAGGATTTGGATGCATCAGCTAAGATGCAAACCCCTTTTTTTTCCATGTAAAAACATGTACTTGTTCAATAAAATCTCACATTTTTTCCCATAAAAAATTCATAAAATGGTTCTTGGGGAAAAAAGAAGAGTTAAAAAAAAAAGACAGCAATAAAGATAATGAATTAAAGCGGTCTAGTGGTCCTGACATCAAGATCCGCGTGAAATTTATTATCATTTATCTCATCTGGCACTCCTCAGGCTTTTTTTATGAATGTCAACCGTCTTTTTTTAAAAAAGCCAATCCTTGAAGGGAAAGAGGGACAGACACAGAATATCACGGAGGACAAAATCTTTTGGCTTAAAAAGGCGCAGAAAGAACATGCGAACTCCACAGTCTCCTACTCTACATGGATTGAACCAGGAACCACTGCACTGCCATACTGGTGCCTTCACAACCAGTTTAAAAAAAAAAAAAAGGAAGACAATATCTTTGATTGACAAATTTATTCTGAAGCTGTGATGGGCCGACTCCCCTGCTCCCATCTGGATCACTTAAGATAACGCTAAATACGATTATTATACTCCCGGTTCTGTTGTGGATGGAAACGTGAGTATGTCATCGCAAAAACAAGAGAAAGGCAAGAGAGGGAAACCCCAAACTGTAGTTTTTGCCTGAAGGCATCAGAGTAAAAGAAAAGAGAAAGGGTGCGGAAGGAGTGCTGCAGAGACGGGGCTTGAGCTTCAAGCGGTTCAGATATCAGAGATGTGGGCGCAGCTGAAGCAGCCGATGTGGGCAAACGGTCTATCATGACGGGCGTTAGGAAGACCAACTGCAAGTGCGGCCTGCTCTTTCTCATCAGATTAAGTTCCAGACGGTTGACCTCAGTATGTGGAAAATTAATGGAAATTATTTTGGGCTACATTTGTTTCCCTTTGCGTTAGAAATAATGCCAATAATGGATTTGTCTCTGCAAAAACACCACTGATGTGTACTAATTTGAACTTTCACCATGAATCTACTCACTAGTGAGTAGTGAGTAGATGGGGGGGGGGGGCATTATTTTGGCAGGTGGGCCATTTTCCTTATTTAATTTCTTGCATCTTGTATTTGCAAGTGTTATTTGCGGTCCTTATGTCCTCTATTGTAAGTTGCTTTTCGTCTGCCAAATGTAATGTAATTTTTATGCACGGGCTAACTAGGTATCATGGAAATTGAAGAAAATGAAAATTGCAATTTAGATATTTACATTTTTTGGCATTTTATTTCAACTTTAAAGTCATTTGTGACCATATAAATGTACCGACATTATTTTGTATGCAATCATCCATACAAAATTAAACAAATGGAAAAAATAAGGCGTTTTGAAATTCAATGTTGATTGGAAATACCTTTTCAAATATTCAAAGAAAATACTTTGGCGGGACGTAAAAGGCCCCGGTCTGCACCAGTTTTTTTAAAAAACGTGAATGTGAATGAGAAACTGTATAGATGCAGCTTTTTTTAACGGTTGAACTTGTTATAAAAGTAAGCTGTGGTATTACAAAAAAAAAAGTACCATTAAGCCAGTAGCTTTGTCTGCATGAATTCATATATATATATATACTCATCTGTGCGTACACAGTACATGTAGAGATACACCACCAATTTAAAGTTGCAAACCGGATTCATGTGTGCGGTGAAACGAGCGCTATTGTATTCAGAGGGACACAAAACCCCGTCGTGTGCATTCATAACACTACTATTATGATCCAGACGGATCTACTGAGAATAAGCATCTCACCTGTGCTGGGTTCAGAGCCCGGGTGAGTGGGGGACTTCTGGACCACAGACCGGCTTCCAAAAAAGCTCCATCTCTCCCCTCCGCCGCCTTCATTTCCGCCCATGTCAGTGCCTAGATCGCTATCGTTGACCTCTGGGATTGCAAATGTGGAAGTGGGACTCAGCTGGAACCAGCTCCTGTTTTCCCACCATGAAATAAGATCATGAGAATACCAGCAAAAAAAGGGAAGGAGATGCCATATTGAAATGGAGACGGGCGACACGAAATGTTGGGAAAAACGCGGCAGACCGGCTATCGACGGGGCGCTCGTGGCCTACCTGCGAGTTACAGCCGGTGATGAGTGGGGACTGACACAGGGTGTGACAGATGGGGTGACAGAAGGGGTGACACAGGGTGTGCCACTGGGGGTAGATTGTGCTGATGTTGTAATCCTGTCCTCCTTGATGTCCCCACTTGGCATTTTCAACTTCTGCGCAAATAATGAAAACAGTGAAGATTCAACTTTATTGTCATTACACATGTAAGGATACAAAGTAAAGAAAAGGCTTTAAGCAGCTAATCGCACGTGTAAAAAGCAGATGGGCAAATGTACAGAATCTGCAGGATTTATAGATAAATGCAGAGTTAAAGAACAGATAAATGAATGCAATTTTTTTTACAGCTACAGCAAGTATGACGGACAATTATGTGCAAATTATAAACAAACCGTTAGTGATTAATATGATTAACAGATGACGATATATGGATGGAACTATAAATGTACAGATATCTTATACAGTAACTCTACAGAAGGGATAATAAAGACATGATATATGAACAATTATACAGAATATACAGATGGAGCTAAAGATTTTCAGGTGTCTTATAGAACTCTACAGAATGGATAACATCGAGATGTTACATGAACAACTATACATAATATACAGAACTTTACAAAAATAGTATAAATAGTGTAACCTAGTCCACATTCACTTCCATTAAACAGCAATTAAAATGTGGCTGACAGATGTGACTGCACTGGACAGGTGGTTTTGAACCTCAAACATTCAGCAGCACCCACAAGTTTAAAATTACACCACGAGACTGACAGAATTGATGATCTTTTTAAAAGTGCACATGTGGATAGAAATAGTGTCTGACGGGGTTCTCAGTCATGGTGTTTTGCTGTCAAATCTTGTCATTTCTGTCAAGACATTTCATCGCTGATCTGTGAGGCTTCTTCAGTTCTGCAAGATGCAAAATTGAAGACACCTTTTGGACGGGTTGATGTCCAAAAAAGTCTTCAAATAACTTGACGTGTCCAGTTGCCAGGACAAGCTCTGACTAGACGACGCAGGGGGAAAAAAGGTCAGGAGACGATTCCCGAGCCAGGGTACGCTCCAGTGAGTTCAACGCAGTTCCTGAGTGTATCTTAGGTGTTTGTGTCACGCACATAAAACAGCTGATAGTGAAATCAGTCATAAGACAATCAAATTTCGGATGAGAAACAAGGAAAATATAAACGCAAAAAGACGAATCCCTCGGAGAAGTCACAGGGGTCTCACTGCAACATCGCCAAAGTTTTGTCCGCTCTAGACGGGGCCTAAAACTCCTTGGACAATTCAGCATGGGACTGTTTTGTCCAAACAGACACCATAAACTTATTTTACTGATGAATCTATACCATATGTGTTGCTATGTTGAGTGTTTTCTATCTCTGTTTGTTTCTCTGCTGGCTGCACAACAAATTGCCCCTCAAGGGGATATTAACGTTTATAATGTAAACTCGTTTAATCCACCATAAAGCCTTTATGTGCCTGGATACTCTTTTTTCAGTCCATTAATTAAAAAGCAATGAGACAGTATAAACAAAAAAAGGAGTCAAAGTGACCCTCTGTACTGTAATGTCACAATATGCTGCTCGGTAGGCCGAGTGTCATTTGGAACTTTTAAGTATTTCGAAACAACGTAGGGTTGTGTGGCTCGTTTTAGTTGACCAAGTAAATTAATTTACACAAGCGTAACGACAGTTGTAAAGTGCTTAATCAGATAGGGATGAAGATATTGCCAATCATTGTTTTAAAATAAATAGGTGTTACGGTAGAAACCATCACGGTTCGTGAACCGCTACCGTGACTGCTCGGCAACCGCTAGCGGCTTAGTTTAGCCGACGGCCGACGGTCCGAGGATTATTGGCACTATTTTTTCGGCACATTTCATAGAAGTATAAGTTGATACGAGTTAAAGCTGACAAATTTAACCCCCAAATGATGTTAATATCGAATAGAATATGCCCGTTGACTCGGGCAAGCTCGAATGGCAGCTACACAAGCTAGTTAGCATCAAAAACGGTAGCTAGCATGAGGCGTTGAAACAAACCGTTTACAGACGTACCTTTTAATAATACGGTTTCTTTGGCGTTCAAGGCCATTGTATTTTCCCATTTTGTCCATAATAGGCCGTCGGATCAAGGTAAACGGTCTTTGGTTTTACTCGGGGACAAAAACAATCCACGCAGCGGGCCTCGGAACTGTCTAGGGCTTTTTCAGAGAGGTGCCCTGTGATTGGTCCATTTCAGAGGGGGCGGATCAGCAAGGGCGTTGCCTGGCAACGTATCTGCTACAACTTAGCATTAAATAACAGACGATGGCGTGACGTCATTTGTTTACAAAGATTCTGCTTTGTGATCGACTTAATCACTATGTCGTGTTGGAATGCGGTTGTTTAAGATCACGCAAATCTATTTCTCGTTGATGTGCGTGGACAAGCTTGTTTGGATCAGTGCGAGCTGAACCTTGGAGCGATGAGCCAACACAACCTTTGAGCAAGGCAGACGTCAATGTGACGCAGGGGCGGAAAAAAAAATAAAACAGGGTCTAACTCTCAATTTGAAAAAGGTCACTCCATATATAGTTTGTTTTGATGATTGAGTCGCTTATTTTCATTCGGTACCATACCAGCTCAGTCATACTCATATCACCCTTCATGCCACCCACACTATGTATACAACTAATTTTTCTTCTTAATCCCATACATACTCCGAGCCGGGAGTTTAATTGCAATACTGTCACTGTGTCTGCACAATGACAATTAAAAATCCTGATTCTTGCATTCTTTTATGATTTCAGAGCTTTGTTATTCATTCATCCACTTATCGCGGACCCCGACTGATTGCTGTTGTTTGTTTTGTTTTGTTTTGTTTTGTTTAGTTGCCTGGGATTGTTTTGCTGTCTTCAAGAAATGTAACATGACCATTCTGATCCTTTAGCTTCTTTTTTTTTATTTTTTACCCCGCTCATTCGAATCAATGGGAATTGAAATTTGATTTGGGGATAACGAAGGGTGATATTAATATTTGAAAAGTGCTTGTTTTGTTTCTGTAAGTTACTTTTCATTTTTCCTAGGGGACGATAAATGTGTATTATTTGAAGGTTGATGCGCTGGCAGGAGGGAAAGTAGTGATTGCGCCCCTTGGCATACTCTCTGCGGTTGAATAGATATCATTTCATAAAACCAAAAGTTATGTTGCCCTGTAACGCACCATGACGTACTGAGATAGGAGATATTTTCCTGCTTATCACTTCTCACCGGCACATCACAGCTTGTACTTGATATTTGTACTTACTGGAAGTGTGCCATCAGCCAATCTGTGAAAGCGGGTCTCCTCCGCAGAGAGACCCTTGTGCGGCGTGTACCCGGTATCAGTCAGACCCGCCTGGTGCTCAAACTTCTGCAGGTTTTGATGCGTCTGCTCTAATTAGAGATGGCAGATATTACATCACCCAATCCTATCATGTGCTGTGATTCATCACAGCACATTCACATTCCACAGATTATTCGCAAATTCACTGTTAATCTGAAACGGTAGCTCTACCGCAGTAGACGTCCTGTGATATTGTCTGAATGTTCTATCCAAAAAAAAAAAAAAAACCCAACAAAACAGACTTCTCTTCAGTTGTTTTTGGCGTACTTACTGATCATCAGCGAGCTCATCAGAGACGTTGCCTTGGCTTTCACCACTGGAACCGAAGGCTTGGCCGCCTCGAAAGCCATCAGCGCGCCACAGCCCTCCCTCTCCTGAGCCCAGACCATTGAACCGGTGGAATAAAATCCCGTCAGATGCCGAGACACACATGTGAGAACCGTCAGGCAGCAAGACAAGTACCTCTCCGTTGTCCCAAAAGCGGTGCTTTGGGATGATGGGATCCCTCCATAGGTTGTTAAGGCTGAGATCCGGAGGCGGCGAATGCATGGGCACCTCCATGAGCTCGTCGTAGCTGATGTTGTGCCGAATCATTCCCACGGGGGACGACGGGGGACCGAAGATCCCGGGCGACGTGCCGGATTCCAGCGCTGAGTATCAGATCGCAGAGCAAAACATGCTTTCCTGAGACCAGGTGTTGTTGCAGACGCTTCTACACAGCAGATGTTGGACTGAGATAAATGCAGGATTCACCCCTATTTGAGATTTTTTTTTCTGCAAAATTTTTGCAAGCAGAAATGAAAAACCAGGCTGAATTGGATCAGGAAGGAGTCCATCATGTTAGATGTTTTGGACAGAAGGTCAGAGAAGGCAGACTGAGACGGCTGGCTCAGGCACAGACGGGGGATGGTGAATATTTTGGGAGACAGATGCTGGAATTGGAGCTATTTGGTGTGAGAGGAGGATTGAATGCGTATAGTAGCCTTTAAATTACAGATTTATACGTATATATATGTACAGAACTGTCTCAGAAAATTAGAATGTTTTGATAAAGTTCTTTTATCTTCTGTAATGCAATTAAAAAAACAAAAATTACTTTTTCATGATATTCTAATATTTTGAGATAGCATTTATGAGTTTTCTTAAGATTTAAGCCAATATCAGCGATATAAAAATAATAAAAGGCTTGCAATATTTCAGTTGATTTGTAATGAATCCAGAATGTATGACATTTTTGTTTTTGGAATTGCATTAAAGAAGATAAAGAACTTTATCATAATATTCTGATTTTCTAAGACAGTCCTGTATATAAGATAAGAACAACTTTATTTATCCCGAAGGAAATTGTTGTGCCAGAGCTTCAAGCAAAAACATAACAATAATAGATAATAGTAGGAAGGAGGGAGAATAAGAAATACAATAAAATATAAATTGTCAAGGTTGAGGCTATCAACTGTTTTAAGGTCTACTGAGAGAGAGAGAGAGAGAGAGAGAGAGAAAAATTAAAAATTAATATATAACTATAAATTACAAATGCAAATATATGTTTGTCTTTTAACAACAAAAACAACAACAACAACAACAACAACAACAATCATAATAATAATAATAATAGTAATAATAATAATTTATTATGAATTATATTTTAATTGCCCAAGTTAATTGTATTGTCTTTTAACTGTCTCTCTATTTATATTCATATTTATATTTATATTTATATTTATATTTATATTTATATTTATATTTATTGATACTGTAAGTGTTACACTGTTGTGACAAAAGAGTTTTGCCATTGGGAGTCAATTAAGTTTATCTCATCTGTCCGTCACCGGCCTTGACTTCACCGTTACACATCAGACTGTCGGGTGTTTTGACCCGATGACTTTGCGTACATTTGAAGACTAACATTTAGAAAGTTTTCACGTCCGCCCACGTGATCATAAACACAGGAGAGCGTCAGTGACGGGGTAACGATGAAATAATAGAAATATCACGACCGGCTTGATGCCGATTTTTAATCGGACGTTACCTGGCATATCCTCCCGTCCCGAAGCCATCCCGGCGGCGGATTTCCTCACACACCTTTAACCTTTCGCCCCCGAGCCGGGAAGTCGAAGACCTCTCGACAGAAAAAGAGTCAACAATCCTTTGTGATATCGAAATCCGTCCGACCAATCGGGTTTCTGCACAAGGAGGGGGGGGGAAGGTTAAAAATAAAGGCATCACGCTTTCGCCGGCATCACGGTGTTCTGTTTCTGACCTGCCCCCCAAATAGAAGCTGGGAGTTGGACTCCCGGCAGGGTCACTGATATCAGCAGATCTGGTCACATCCCTCAAATACTGACCCGCTTTTTAGACGCCTGCCAGACACTTTTTATTTTCCACAAAAAAATAAATGTTGTCTGGGAGGAACAACAAACAGTACTCATGTGATTTCTACCTCAACTGTTTTTTTTTTTTTTTGCTTCACTTTCCACGCCCCATATCATATCAACCATGTCATAATTGAAATCTTTTATTTTTTTTTAATTTTTTTTTTTTCCCCTCCCAAGTCGACTTCCTCTCTGAGAAATCTGTGCAGCTCAGCAGCTTGATGGGAAACCAGACAGTGACTTGCAAAAAAATAACAAATCGAAGTGAAGACATAGGGTGTGGGATCATTAGAAACATGTCATTATATTTGAATAAACGAATATCACACGATTTAAACCCGTTCCAGGATCCGAATACTCTGATTTTTTTTGATCGTTTTCATGCAATCATCCGTAGCGCACGCCGGAACAACAACAAAAAAAATAAAAAATAAAATAACACGTTGACACTCACCGGTGTTTCCTCCGTGCAGGTGAGATTATTCCACGGCCGTGGAGCTCTGACTCTCACCGTGGCGTCGAGTCGGCAGAGTGGACGGGCGCTTCGGACGTCGGTGTGTTTGTTCGCCTTTTGCATCATCCATGACTTTTGGACATGTAGAGAGTAAACACAGCTCTGAAATACCCTCTCTGTCTCTCTCTCTTTCTGTCTGCGAGACACACACACACACACACACACACACACACACACACACACACACACAAGGTCAGTGAGGGAAGCTTGTCTCGTCGGCGGAAGTGAAAGTAGAGTTCCAGTGCAGCAGGTTTCGGTAAGATCGCCTTATACATATGTGTGTGTGTGTGTGTGTGTGTGTGTGTGTGTGTGCGCGTGTGTGAGTGAGAGAGAGAGAGAGAGAGAGAGAGACCGTGCGTGTGTGTGTGTGTGTGTGTGTGTGTGCAGGGTTTGGGTGTATTGTAATGGATGACAGCAGATTAAGTTTCACAAGACCAACTTCAGTAAATAATCAAGTGTAGATTTTTCATTTGGGGAGCAGTGTGTGTGTGTGTGTGTGTGTGTGAGTGTGTGTGAGTGTTTGAGTGTGTGAGTGTATGTGCAGGGTGTATTGTAATGGATGACAGCAGATTAAGTTGCACAAATCCAACTTCAATGAATAATCAGGTCTAGATTTTCATTTGGGGAGCAGTGTGTGTGTTAGTGTGTGTGTGTGTGAGTGTGTGTGAGTGTGTGTGTGTGTGTGTTCTTTTTTGCGGCTGGTGAGCGATTCCACCCTCGCTGAGTGTCCGGCCTCCATAACAAACCCCATGTTGTTTTGGGAACACTGCAAAGGCTACGGGCGCTGCGTCTGGTGCACGGCGTCCTGCACAGGAAGCGTTGGTCACCTGACAGGAAGTGGAAGCGCTTTTCGTCGAAAACCCCTTTAAGTCGAAGAGCGACGACTTGTTCTGGACGGGGTCGGGCCCCCTCGGACCCGGGTGATGCGACGAGACGACATCAACCGTCACGGATCGAAGAAAGGCGAGCAAACGTGTCGTGTGATTTCACCGATCTGCGGATGCGGTCATGTGACACCGGGGTCAAACCGTGGATTAAAATGTAAATAACGGCGCGCATGAGTGTTTCTCTCTTGCGTTTGCAGCTGCGACCCAGCAGGCCGCGCTGCCGCAGCGGCGGGAGCCGAGCGGGAGGGGAAACCTTTTTTTTTTTCTTTCCTTTTGTACGGCGGAACTGCAAAACATTTCTTGCAGCAAGTCTGTGGTCGCAAAGCAAAGGGCGTGACATCAGGATCGAGGTCGAATCATCCAAAGATGCATTTGGGAAAGAGTTTAAAAGTCATTTGGGCTTCCGGTGGGTTCCTCTACTCACCTTATGTCAAATCTTCCTTGTGTTGCTGGAGAAACACATTTATTTCAAGCAATGGAATAATAATAATAATCAAAAACAATCATAATATCATCATCCTGCCTCTTTCAGGCTCCAGGAAACGTGGCGGATTCTTCTTTCTTTCTCTTTCTTTGTTATTTTGCTTGTTTTCCCTCTTAGGAACGACATAAATGAACCCGTTGACCTTCTTCTGTTTCGTATTCTATGGTTTTCCAGTCTGTACTTCCTGTACCTGAAGAAGAAAACTCAAAAAGCACAAAGTTACAAAAACGTTGTGGGATTTTCTTGCCAGCTCATTAAATGGCAACGATATATTTTGATTCTAGATTTTAGATTGTACTGAACACATATCAGAAGAGAAGTGACGGGGCTTTTAATTTCAATAAATATAGTTTTGTTATTGTTTAAAACAAAAAATAAAATCAAAATTTGAGATTCTTTTGCACCATGTTCATGTTTAGATTACAGTTTGATGATTCATTTGATGAATTCATTTAAGTTATATTAATAGTGATTTTTTTTGGAAGAAAACCTACCGAAAACTTGTATGAGTGAGATACTTCCACAACAACTACTACAACAACAATAATTAATAACAAAAATGACAATCATGGTATAATAATAATAATAATAATAATAATAATAATAATACAACAACAACAACTACTACTAATACTACTACTACTACCACTACTACTAATAATAATAATAATAATTATTATTATTATTATTATTGTTATTACCATTATTATAATATAATCATAATAATATACAAAAAATAATGATATAATAATAATAATTCTTCCTCTCCTTTGGACTTCAGGGTCGCCACAGCAAATCAATCTTCTCCATCGAACCCTATTCTCTGGATCCTCCTCTCACACCAACTACCTTCATATCCTCTCTCATGACATCCATCCATCTTCTCTCTGGTCATCATCTAGACCTTCAATTCCAGCATCCGTCTACAAATATATTCACGATCCCTCCTCTGGACATGACCCAACCATTTCCGACCTTCTCTCCAAAACATCTAACATGTGCTGTCCCTCTGATGGACTCATTCCTGATCCTCTCCATCCTGGTCGCTCCCAAAGAGAACCTCAACATCTTCATCTCTGCGACCTCTAGTTCTGCCTTGTATCTCTTTGTAACTGTTTCTAGTCTGA
Source organism: Fistularia commersonii (assembly GCF_037954325.1). Taxonomy (NCBI): domain Eukaryota; kingdom Metazoa; phylum Chordata; class Actinopteri; order Syngnathiformes; family Fistulariidae; genus Fistularia; species Fistularia commersonii. Next base: position 1,780,882 of record NC_141296.1, read on the forward strand.
TCTCCACTCCCTGTAGCCTCACCGTTCCACCTTAGTTCCTCTCATTCACACACATATATAGTGTCTTGCTGTGACTAACCTTCATTCCTCTCATTTCCAGAGCATACCTCCACCTCTCTAGATGTTCCTCCACCTGTTCCCATCACAATGTCCTCCGCAAACATCATGGTCCATGGAGATTCCTGTCCAGCCTCATCTGTCAGCCTGTCCGTCATCATTGCGAACAAGAAGGGTCTCAGAGCTGATCCCTGATGGAGTCCCACCTCCACCTTGAACCTCTCTGTTACCCCTGCAGCACTGTCTTACAGCGAGCATACATGTCCTGCACCAGTCTAACATGTCTGCCACTCCAGATTTCCTCACACAGTACCAGAGTTCCTCTCTCGGCACCCTGTCATATTCGTTTTCTAGTTCTACAAAACCACAACGGAGCTCCCTCTGACCTTCTCTGTCATTCTATATAGCATTCTCAAAGCAAATACCGCATCTGTAGTGCTCTTTCTAAGCATGAAGCCGTACTGCCGTTCACAAATGCTGACTTCTGCTCTCAATCTAGTTTCCACTACTCTTTCCCATAACTTTATTGTAAGATCGCACCATCTTATCCCCCTCGGGTGAGTGTTTTATAGTTGTGGAGCAACACCTGAAACAGGAAGTGAGTCGGGCGAAGTGTAATCGTATGCTCCGCTCAGAGCAGTCGGACGCTTGTCTTGGGCGACCTGGACAAAAGGGCCTTAGCATAATCCAATCTCAATGTCACAAATGCACAGATTAAGATCCCTGTGTCCTATAATGACAAGAATTTGGAAGGATCTGTTTATGTCACAGGCATAAAACCAAAAAGTCAGACGCAATCTGCAAAAAAAGGAAGAAATATGTGATAAATCAGGGGATATTTTCCAGTTTCACAGCGGTTGGTTGTGAAAACAGAGCGCCGTTTCCCTTCTGATGAACGCCACTCTAAATGCGGGAGACAGACGACACTTAGTCGCTTTGAATATTTCATCCCTTCCTCCTGTGAATATGAAATCAGGCCTCACTTTTTTGGGAATGCGGCGCTCCTTGATGCGTTCTGACTTTGCAGAGGAATAAAAAGGTTGGACTTAATGCTGCAGCCGCCAGCAAGACCAGCGCGGTCGCTTTTCGGACATTTTTTTTCTCAGTCCCTTTTTATTGTGTACGAGGGAAACGGTTATTTTCCGATGGCATTTTTTTCCTTTTCGCAAAACAGTACCGATAACGCAAAGAACTGGCAGGATCAAATCATGTCGGCAGGCTTTCGCTCCGGCTTTGCACAGCTGCTGCTCGCATGTATTTTTTAAACGGCGTTTTTTGTCTCTCGGTGGAAACAATCAATCCGGCGTATTCAAGAAAGCGTCGGAGGGGAGCAAACCAGAGCAGGCCTTCATATCCAGCCCTGGAGATGCTGTACCTGCGGCGGGTCGGACCGGGAACTGAAAACCTCTTCCGCAAACGGGAGTCGATCTTTGCAGATGGCCGGGGTTCTTAGATAACAAGCAAAGAGACTCACAGATACTAAAAGAGAGTGACGGCACGATACATACTGCGTTTATATGCACAGTTGGAGGGCGAGCGAGCCACCGTATGGAATAGATTAGCAATAAAATGGAACACGAAATGAGGATAGGATGGTAAATGCTTGCAATCAGCATGGAAATAATGAACTTTATGTCAGCATGAAATGTAATGATGTCAGAATCCTCCAAGCTGTGGAATATTCAGTAAATTTTGTGCAGGAAATTTGCACCGCCCATGACAACAAAAAGTTGTTGCTTATGATGTTATATTCTTGTATTTAGTAGTAGTAGTAGTAATAATAATAATAATAATAATTATAAAAAATCAATATTAATTAATTAATTAATTAATAATAAATATAAATAACAATAATAATACTAATAATAATAACAACAACAACAACAACAACAACAACAACAATAATAATAATAATAATAATAATAATAATAAGAGGAATTCTTCTTCTTCTTATTAGAATATTCTTCTTCTTCTTCTTCTTCTTCTTCTTCTTCTTCTTATTGTTATTATTATTATTATTATTATTACATTACATTACATTGCATTTGGCAGACGCTTTTATCCAAAGCGACTTACAATAGAGGACACAGGGACTGCAAATACAGTTGCAAATACAAGATGCACAGGAAATATACAGAACAGCATTATTATTATTATTATTATCATTATTATTATTTTGTGTTACTGTTATTATTTTATTGTTATTATTATTGTTCCAACCAATTTTCTTTGCTTTTTGTTTGACATTATCAGTCTTCTTATACGGTAAAATGTGATACAAATTATCCATGATAGAAAAAGACTCATCTCAAAAATAGGGTTTTTAACCTGATTGATTTGGAAATTTTTTTAAGTTGTTTTTTTTTTTTTTTTTTTTTTTTTAAAGTCAAACGGATGCTATTTAGGAAACTGTTTGTTCGGGAAAATCATGGCTAAACTCTTTCATGTTTTGAACACGTGGGTCTGATTTCCAGCTGATTTTGAACACCTTACTTTTGGTCACATGAAAAATAAAACAACAGTGATTGTGAAATGCAACTTCCACTGTCGGAGATGTCAAAATAAAGGCAAAATACAAAGAAAAAAAGATACAAATTACATAACAAGTCCAGGCATTTAGTCCTAATGCTGTGAGTGAATGACATTAATAAGTTACTAAATAATGTCGTCATTATTTGACCGAATTCACTGTATTCATTTTCGCCGGTGACGTGCAGACGTTGCTCTGTATAAACAGACGACCCGCATCTAGCTTCGTTTGAGGTTCAGCCGTGTCGTCTTTCCTCGGCCTGTTCCATCTCGCAGGTCCTTTTACCGGCGCGGGGAATCACGTGACGGTTACCATGGAAACGCCAGCACTCGGCAGCGGGCGGAACCGATAACGGAGATCATTTTTTTTTTTTCCCCTGGATTTGGACTCGGCAAGAAAAGGAGAGAGGGAGTTCACAACAGGAAGGTTGACGGCATAGTAAAGGAAATGAAAAAAAAGAAAAATGAAGGATTCATATTTATTTCACAAATGTAAAAAAGCATTTTGCAGATTTGTCATTATTCAGGAGTCCGTTTGTTAACCAGCGTACAGGGACGGCTGCAAATACCACAAACACGAATGCGACGTTAGATCCTGACGGCTTTTACCGGCCGCCTCCACGACTCGGCGTGTTTGATAATATTCATTTGACCCCCAAACGCACGCGGCTTCGTGTCGCCGTCGCCACGGAAACGGTGGGATGCTTTACATTTTACGGTGCGGCGTCTTATATCTCGGTGATGGCCGGGAGCATGCAGGCGCGCAAACGCGCCTCCTTCCACGCCGACTTGCAGTCGGAGATCCACTGGGAGATCAGCGAATGTCTGATGGCCGGGTTGATGGCGTCGCCCGCCGCGCCGCCGCCGTGCGCCGCCATCCCCCGTTTGGTCTCCGCCCTGGGCCGGCAGCGCTTCGGGGAGCCGACGGGGACGGGGTCGCCGGCGCGGCCGATTCCCGGCTCCCCGGCGCTCCCCCGTCCCGTCCGAGCGGCGCCGCTCGGGCTTCTGAACCTTCCCTCCTCGAAGGCCGCCCTCGTACCTTGTTTGCCGCTCCGGTGTCCGTAAAGGTACTCGAGCGGGTCGGGGTTGCCGATCGCCGGCTTGCCGTTCCGTTGGTTTTCTCCGGCGGCGTTGAAGTGAAAGGCGGCGTACGAGGACCCGGACAGCCACAGCCCCCGGTGCACGGCGTCCAGCCGACGCCTGCCGGCGGGAGCCTCCACGCTGGGGAAGGTGGGGTGCGCCAGGTGGCAGATGGAGAGGAGGTAGTCCTCGGAGGAAACCGGACGGTTGTGGGCGCCGACGTGGAGCGCGTTAGCTTCGTTCAGATCTTTGAGCGGCTCCTCCGCCGCCTCTCTGATGGTGGGGAGCAGGAGTCCTCTCTTGGACAGCAGTCTAGACCGCGGCCGCATGGCTGAGGGGGTCGGAAGGAACCAAAACAAGGTGAGAAGATTCACGGCGACAAACCCCTGGTCGCCTTAAAGTGGCTGATTTTCAGAATAATAACACAAAAAAAACAACAACACGATTATCTAGCGGCAGCTACGGGTGAAACCAACCTAAAAAAAAACCAATTAAACACTGAATATCGTGCAAAGACCACATCGACGGAGGGATGTTATTATTATTATTGTTAATGTTAAATAGGTGCACTTTAAAACACCCATTTTCCGGGTTTATCCCGCGAATGCAAACCGTCCCAGCGGAGCGGAGAAGCGGCACAAACACCAGCCCTTAAAATATTCTCCCGTGTTCCGTCAGAACCCCCGTCGAGCGCATATTTTTGGTCTCGACCTCGTCGCCCCGAAAATAGAAAGAGACAAAACCAAAACGTCAGCCTCAGCCGGTTCCTCCCGAGGTGTAACGCCGCCGAATTTAGACCCCACCTTCGGCACGGGAGGGATTAAAATAAAAAAACCTATCGTTTCAACTCCTCGCACGCGATTATATAAGATTTATCATCGCGGATGTTTTCTCGCTCACCTGCACGACGATGATTTCTCCTCCCGCGACCGCAGCCTCGGATCCGGCCACCCTGTTTCAGCAACGTGCGTTTTTTTTTTTTTTTTTTTTTTTTTTTGTGTTTTTGCAATTTGTGAACCTGCCGCCGTGAAACGACGCCTCCCTTCCAACAGCTCCGGCCGTCTCTGACCGGCGGCGACGACAGAATGCAGATTTATCTTCTCCTCACATCCCTCCTCCCCTCCACTCTCTCTCTCTCTCTCTCTCTAGCTTTCTTCTGGTTTGCCCTCCTTCCCTGCTTCTAAAAATAGACTTCCCATCCATGCCCTCAGCTTGAGCGCAGGCTGGCTTGTTTTGATGGAGAGAAAAAGACGTTTTTAGTTTTTTTATTTTTGCAGCCCTCGAGGTGATTCAAGTTGATCGCTCGGAGTTTTTACACGAAATGTGAAAAGATCTCTGCTGCTACGATGACGATTACGTTCGCCCGTTAGCGCGCCGTTTGCCGCGCAAGCCGTCGCTGAACTCGAGGTCGAGCGTCTTGCTCAAGGTCAGGCGGACGCGGTGGAATCGAACCTCCTCGGGAACGGTTCGAAGGAGATCCTTCTGGGACAAAAAGTGGAGAAGCTGCCCTGGAGATTTACATTCAGCGTTTGTGACCCATGAGATCAACAAAATAATAGCTGGATGGCTGCACTTGACCTGCTAACTGTTTACTGTAGCTTGCTAATGCTAATTCTATTATTCTGTAGCCGAGGAGCAAGAAGGATCCCCGGGATCAGCGGCGCCCCCTAACATGAGGCACCGTCACTGCCTGCCTCACCTAATGTCTCTTCTCAGTCGTTCTATGATTACGAGAAACACGTTACAGTTGTTGATGAAAAACATCAGACACAGCATTTAGTTCATATATAAAAAGTGTTTTTTTGATAGTGACATCCACAGAGACAGCACTATGGTGTCAGTGTATAGCATGCTAGCACAGTTAGCAGAATCATTGTGTAATCTATAGTGGCCTCAGCTGGTTGCCGCGTCAACGCACGTCTCTTCTTCGTATTTGAACCGTAAATGTGATTTTTTTTTTAGCGATTTTCAAAAAAAAACAACTAAAAATGGTGAAGCTACATGGAAAATAACTTTATAGTACAAATCACTGATTTAATTTAACCATTTCATTTATTTTTTCACTTTGCATTTTTTTCTTTCCATGATGACAGGTGAGGCCCGGCCTCCCCCTGCCTCTACCGACTGCACGCCACTGTGTTCAACTGTTACCGTTCAATTCCAGGTGAAAGAAAAAAAAACGAAAATTCATTGCACGCAAAACCACAACCACATCATTCACACACAAAACAAGCATCGACGTAAACCTAACATTCGTGACACGCTGCAAAACGAGTGACGACGGGCTTTGCGATAATATCAAGAGTATGTATTGTTCGCGCTTATAATTGGTCTATATTTATACGAGTAAAAACATTAAAAGGAAAAATAGCACGGTATGAATGGGCGATATGTATGCAAATATTGTACGCTAAAACGGTAGAAACGCTGTTTCGCTCAACGACGAACTGGTTTAGCGAGAAACCCCTTGGGACGAAACCCCGTCGTTAAGCAAGGACCACCTTCAATGGAGGAGTGTGTGTGTGTGTGTGTGTGTGTGTGTGTGGACCACACCATCGGGTTAAAGAAGCTCTCCCGCCTTCAATAACACTCCCTGTTTCACATCTTGTGAGACTGGATTGGCGTAGCGTTGCAATTTTAATATTTTATTTTTAGCGCCGGGATCTTCTGGAGGCAATTTTGGAAAGACTTTTTACTAAAGATAGCGTTCTAAAATAATTTTTTTTAAGGCGGAGCGTGTGGAGACGGTGGACATCTGAACGTTTTTCAAAGGCGAAGCCGGTTCTTAATTCCTTGCGGAAAAAACCAGAGCATGAATAAATAAATAAACGGTCGGATGAGGCGGCAGGAGGTATATTTAGAAGCGACGCTGTCATTCCTGTCTCCGTTTGAAGGCTTTTGTTTTATCCGATGCTCTTGAAAAATTCTCCCTCCTCGGCCAATCACCATCTCAGAGACAAAAAAAAAACCATCACTTTGGACTTTGGTCGTTTTTATTAGATTCGATTGAGCCGAACCGATTAGACGTGCATCTAAAAATACCCGTTTCTTCTAATTTTACATATATCTTCTTCTTCTCCTTTGGGCTTTTCCCTTCTGGGGTCACCAAAGCGAGTCCACCTTCTCCATTTCACCCCGTTCTTCGGAATATCTGGAATACCTTCATATCCTCTCTCATGACGTCCATCAATCTTCTCTTTGGTCTGATTCCAGCATCCAGCGTTCTCTCCAAAACATCTAACATGATGGACTCCGTCTTGATCCTCTCCATCCTGGTCGCTCCCGAAGTGAAGCTCAACATCTTCATCCCTGCGACCTCCAGCTCTGCCTCCTGTCTTTTGGTCGTTGTCAGTTTGTAGATCATCTCACCAGTGTCTCCTCCATCTTTCCTTTCACTCTGGCTGATGTTCTTCCATCTCTTTGTACCCCTGACACTTTTCTTCACCCATTCCGACCTTCTTGAACCCGTCTCTTCACCTCTTCTCCACGCTCTCCTAGGCTCTGGACTGTTGACCCCAATTTTTGGGTTGAAATTCTCCAGCTTCTTGATCTCCACTCCCTGTAGCCTCAACGTTCCACCCGAGTTCCTCTTAATCACACACATATATTCTGTCTCGCTGCGACGAACCTTCCTTCCTCTCTCTTCCAGAACATACCTCCACCTCTCTAGATGTTCCTCCACCTGCTCCCTGCTCTCACTACACATCACAATGTCGTCCGCAAACATCTAATTTTACATATATTTATCCACTCTTAAACAACACAATGTAAGTCAATCACACTTGTGTGAAATCAAACTTAGGAAGCAACACTGATTGTGACTTGTTTGAAGGACATGACATCATCGTTGGATCAGTCTGGAGTGTGTTTTTACACTTTCATTTGGAGTCCAGACCTCCATGGGTTCATACATTTCATTTCCATTGTGTGATTTTGTTGTCAGCACATTCAACTATGTCAAGAACAAAGTATTTAATCAGAATATGTAATTCATTCAGTTCTAGGATGTGTTATTTTTGTGCTCCCTTTATTTTTTGGAGCAGTGTATATGTCCATGGCTATATATAGATAAATGATCATGTGATTTTTCTCAAGTAATATTTTTTTCACATGAGCTTTAAAACCTCCAGCGAGCAAGTCGCCCTCTGGGCTCTGGGAAAAAAACACAACAACAAAAAACAAAGAGTTTCATAAAGCGTTTGCCTGTCGGCGAGTTGGAACAAGCCCTGACTCGTTCCTTTAAATGGATCTCTAATGGATTTCACACCCGGGGCAACATTCGTATGGAGGAAACAAAAAGAAAAACAGCAAACGACGGCACTAAGACAAAATATCAAACACTTGAATTTGCCAGAAAGATGCTCAGCGTCACATTCGAACTGAACGGGCAGGCTAACAGATGAGCTAAGGCAGGAATCTCCATGGGCGAGATGTTTGCAGACGACATTGTGATGTGCGGTGAGAGCAGAGAACATGTGGAGGAACATCTAGAGAGGTGGAGGTTTGCTCTGGAAAGGAGAGAAAGGAAGGTTTGTCACAGCAAGACAGAATATAGAGGCTCCCCGGCTCTTTTGGCCTCGGCTCCGGCAAGATGATTTAAATGCTAATGTTTGGGCGAGGCCTTAAATGTATTTACTGTGTGTACAAAATTCATCAGAAGGGTCTGTTTGGGAAACTCGGTCACGAGAATCTGGGTCAGTTCTGCCGGTGCGCCGCCCACCAGACGCCCCGTCAGGACACCGTTTCTCTGTGAATGTTCCCGCTCAAGCATCTTATAGCGTTTTTATCTTATTGATTTGATTGCCATTTGATTTTATCTATTATATAGTACATATATAGTGGAGGAATATTTATAGAGAAATATGTGTATATATTCCTCTCAGAAAAATATATTCAAATATATTTTCTTATTTTTTAATTATTTAATTTGATTGATTTTTTCAATTTTATTTCATTTTATTATATGATAGATATATAGTGGAGGAATATTTATAGAGAAAGATATGTATAAATTCCTCTCAGAAAAATATATTCAAATATGTTTTCTTATTTTTTTAATTATTTAATTTGATTGATTTTTTTCAATTTTATTTTATTTTATTATATGATAGATATATAGTGGAGGAATATTTATAGAGAAATATGTGTATATATTCCTCTCAGAAAAATATATTCAAATATATTTTCTTATTTTTTCATTATTCATTTATTTCAATTTTATTTTATGATAGATATATTGTGGAGGAATAATTATAGAGAAATAAATGTATATATTCCTCTCAGAAAAATATATACATATATTAGTTTATTTTTTAATTATTTTATTTTATTGAATATATTTTATTTATTGTATAATACATACATAGTGGAGGAATATTAAGAAAAACATTTGCATATATTCCTATATATTCATCTCCTCATATATATTTCTCCCATATATACATTTATATACATATGTATTTTACATAAATAATATATATTAATGTGAATATAAAGCAATATTTAATGTAAATATTTGCCATATTTGCCATATTTTGGTAAACATGAATCTTTGACTATGAAATGTATGGTTCTAATTATTTCTATTTATCTGAAACGCGTGTGTGTGTGTGTGTGTGTGTGTGTGTGTGTGCACCTGCATGAAACTAACACAGTCTGAAGACGCACCTTAATTTCCTTGTATTGCACTTCACAAAAACAATAAAGCTTTTCCATTCTATTCCAGCGTCCGTCCTGCAGCTGTTGTCCAGAGCCGGGAGGAGAAATGAAAGTGGGTCATCTGAATGTGGCTGAAAATCACAAACGGGGGATTTACAATAAACGCAAACTACACCCAGCGCCGCCGACGCCTCGGCTTCAGTGACAAAAACACAAAAACAAGCTTTCTAATTGGACGCAAAGGATCAATGGAAGTATCACAGTAAGAACTCGTTGCTCGGATTTGCTTTAAAAAAGAACAAACACCAGGAACAAGGAATAAATCGATAAGGCCGGAAGGGGAATAAAAGGAATCAGGAAGTATCGGGCGGCCCGAGAGGCGTTTTTGACTCAATTCGATGTCAAAATAATAAATGTGACAAATTCCAAACGCTGATGTCATTCAAGAAGCTCAGGAAACGGACCTAGATTGAGAAACTCGGAGGAACGCGAGAGGAGACGCAGTCGATGACGACAGGAAATACAGCGGTGGAGAAAAAGTGGATCGAAAAAGGAAATGAAGTCGCTCACGAGAACGTCGTCTCCTCCGCCTTCCATGACTCGCAGAATTCGCTGCCCCGCCTGAAAAACCCAGAGGAGAAGGTTAACTTTGCTCCCCAGAGCCGTCCAACTCCGTTCTTAGCAACCCTGCAAACCCCTCATCGCCTCACCAGTGTAACACCGCACATCATATATTTACCATATAAATGCAGAGCGAGTGAGTCATTTATTTATGCATAAAAATATATATACAGGACCGTCTCAGGAAATTAGAATATTGTGTTGAAGTTCTTTATCTTCTGTAATGCAATTACAAAAACAAAAATGTCATACGTTCTGGATTCATTGCAAATCAACTGAAATATTGCAAGCCTTTTATTATTTTAATAGTGCCGGTTATGGCTTACATCTTAAGAAAACTCAAAAATCGTATCTCCAAATATTAGAATATCATCAAAAAACAATTTTAGTTTTTTTAATTGCATTACAGAAGATAAAGAAGTTTATCACAATATTCTAATTTTCTGAGACAGTCGTGTATTTCTGTGTGTGTGTGTAAATGTATATATACTGCTCAAAAAATAAAGGCAACGCTAAAACAACGCAATGTAACTCCAAGTCAATCCCACTTCTGTAACTTAGGAAGCAAAACTGATTGATTTGGACTTGTTTTAAGGACATTACATCAATGTTGGATCAGCCTGGAGTGTGTTTTTACACACTTTCATTTGGAGTGTTACTCCCAATCCAGACCTCCATCATCAAGGACGTGATATTTTAGTGCTTTTTTTTGTGCAGTATATATGTATATATATATGTGTGTGTGTGTGTATTTTAAAATTAATTATTTTTTATTATTATTGTTACTATTATTGTCATTATCATTATTATTTATTTTATTTTATTTTATTTTATTTTATTTTATTTTATTTTATTTTATTTTATTTTATTTTTTATTTTTTTATTTTTTGATATTCATAATTTGATGCTGCTGTCCCAGGTGGCCCCTATTTGTCCCTCTGGGACAAACAAAGTTTTTTCTGATTCTGATTCTGAAATCTCTCAGCCGAGGATCCCAACCTTGGAGAGCCTCGATCGTAGGACTCGTAGAAGTTTAGAAGACCTGTGGCAAAGGAATCAGGATCAGAGGGCTACAGCAAAGCAGTACCTCTGGGGTTAGGGTTAGGGTTACCACATTGTGCCCGAGGGGGCGATACGACGGGTTTGAGACCGAAGAAATGGGGAGTATAGCTGTGGACTGAGTCCCTCATCCGAAGGGATTTGGCTCCAATTTGGGACTTAAAGGCCTCAACGCAGCAAGACTACGATGGATCAACGGGCTGGACTCCATCGGACTGTGTTATCGGGCGTCATTGGGCAGGTTTGGTGCTTTTGCACTACATCTCCAAGATAAAAAAAAAAAACAAACAAAAAGAACGCCAAATGCTAAGCGGTCTTTAAGACCTCACAGTTGTCCCAAAAATATTGTCGCATTGTGAACTGGCTCCCTTTCCAAGCTGGACCGCTGAACAACACCTCACTTTCCAAAAAAAACAAGTACCATCTGCCTTTATAGGCTAAGAGAAGCAGAGTAACAGCACAACACGGGAATCCAAATCATCGTTTTTGCAGTTATTCACAAGTCGGTGTTGCTACATATGGGAAAGCCCAAAGTGCAGAACTGTTTATCTGTTGATTATTTTTATCTAAAGGGTTTGGAGGGAACCGGGATTAGATGCTTCAGAAACTGGTACTATGTGATAGAAGAGGATCAGCCAGAATGAAGAGGAAAGGTGGACAAGACACTGGTGAGATGTTCTCTTTGGAGAATGCTGAGGTTCTCTTTGGGAGTGACCAGGATGGAGAGGATCAGGAATGAGTCCATCATGTTAGATTTTTTGGAGAGAAGGCCAGAGATGGTTGGGTCATGGACAGAGGACGGATGGTGAATATATCGGTAGATGGATGCTGGAATTGGACCAAAGAGAAGATTGATGGATGTAGCGAGAGAGGATATGAAGGTAGTTGGTGTGAGAGGAGGATCCAGAGAATAGGGTGAGATGGAGAAGGTGGATTTGCCGTGGCGACCCCTGAAGGGAAAAGACCCAAGGAAAAGAAGAGTTTGTCACAGGGGAGCAGGACATGTATGACTGAGACAATGTGATGAGTGAGATGTTTAGGACATGAACAGAGGAGTGCTCATGTCCAAACCATGGTGAAGATCTGGGTAGAAGGCTGCTGAAGGTGGAGCAGCCAGGCAGGAGGTCAAGAGGAAGACCAGAGAGAAGATGGATGGACGCCATGAGAGGATATGAAGGTAGTTGGTGTGAGAGAGGATCCAGAGAATAGGGTGAGATGGAGAAGGTGGATTTGCCGTGGCGACCCCTGAAGGGAAAAGACCCAAGGAAAAGAAGAGTTTGTCACAGGGGAGCAGGACATGTATGACTGAGACAATGTGATGAGTGAGATGTTTAGGACATGAACAGAGGAGTGCTCATGTCCAAACCATGGTGAAGATCTGGGTAGAAGGCTGCTGAAGGTGGAGCAGCCAGGCAGGAGGTCAAGAGGAAGACCAGAGAGAAGATGGATGGACGCCATGAGAGAGGATATGAAGGTAGTTGGTGTGAGAGAGGATCCAGAGAATAGGGTGAGATGGAGATGGTGGATTTGCCGTGGCGACCCCTGAAGGGAAAAGACCCAAGGAAAAGAAGAAGAATTTGTCACTGGGGAGCAGGACATGTATGTCCGAGAAAATGTGATGAGTGAGATGTTTATGACATGAACAGAGGAGTGCTCATGTCCAAACCTTGGTGAAGATCTGGGTAGAAGGCTGCTGAAGGTGGAGCAGCCTGGAGCAGCCAGGCAGGAGGTCAAGAGGAAGACCAGAGAGAAGATGGATGGACGCCATGAGAGAGGATATGAAGGGAAAAGCCCAAAGGAAAAAAGAGGAAGATCCCCAGACATCCGACCATTCACTCTCTATCCACACCTATTGGTGATCAAGAGTCTTCAGTCTTTTATCACTTTTGGATCTTCCGTCCGCTTTAACACGATCACGCCTTGGAGATCAAGAGTCAACAAAGGGACCGGGAGGCGATGATAAAACCCAAGTGATTCCAGACGTTCCTTCAATGTGCGAGTGGAAATCAGAGAGTGACCGTGGAAAAACCCGTCATCGCGCCGCGACCACATGGCGACCGACGGTTCGACTGATTGGAATCGGTTTACGCCGTGTTTGCCGACAGGGACGAACGAAGTATCACGAGTGACGCGTCCGTCTCTAACAACCGATTTGACATCCTTCGGCGGCGGTCGGCGGGAGCGGGGGGTCGAGGTCGAAGGGGGTAAAAGGCGCGACAGCTGAACGGGAAGCAAAAATCACACAGAGCTTACGGTTTGCAAAATACCACAGGCACTTAAACTTTAATAAATATTAAAAAAGTTCTTTGTCATATGTACAGATATCGTACAGAACGCTCCGTCGGTGCTTTCGCAGCTGCTGCATGTTAGAGATACGCCGGTAATATCGATGTTTTTATTTTGAGTAGAAAATAAAGCAGCCCTCAAAGTGTCTCGGTTTGAAGACAGATCGTACAAACAGGCTTGTTTTTTATTTATTATTGCTTCTTTTTTTTTTTTTTTTTTTTGGGTACATAAAGGAATGCATGTGGGACATTTCTTTAGCAACGCTGACAAGAAGTACCATACTTGACTGGCCGTGAAAAAAAAGACGACAAACGAACAAAACCAAAAATATATACTCTACTCTTCAATGCTTTCAAGGTATCGGATGTGTGAGAAGCACCGAGACGACCTTCTGAGAAAGTCTGGGATTCAATTTAACACCATTTAAGTTTTTTGAGACGATTACCTGAGTGACTTGAAGGGCTCCGTTGGATCTTAGCGCTTAGCGGCGCGTTCGCCATGTGCGTTCCAGTTGTTTTGATTTCTGCGCTAATCTAATACCGCCGCTTCACAGATTCGAGCGGGATCGGGCGGGATTTGCTGTCCGGTGAGCGATTATAGCAATAATATGAATCCGCGTCGCATCTTATTCGAGTATTAAATGAATCCTTAAGGCTTTGGATCATCCGGAAAGATCGAAGCGTCCGTTGTTTTAAGTGCTGCAGGCGTGCGCTTCTTTTCTCGTAGCTGAAAAGGCGGGAAATTCAAAAGACAAGACATCGGTCTAAAAGGTCGATTGGCCGTCACATCGCCAAAGTCTTGCCCGGTTAGTTTAGTTTCGTGTACGAAGGTCTGATAAAAAAACATGGCGGGTTTTAGGAGGTTTCGCCAAAAGTGGGGAATCTCTATAAGAGAAAAGAGAAGGCTCGCTCTATCGCACTCCGTGAGCTCTCTTCATCCTGAGCAAAAAGTTCCGCCTCTCCTCCAAAAGCTCCTGAATTCGTTTATTCCTGGTTTTCTCGCGGAGGTTGACCCGGCGCTTGGGGATCAGATTGCTTTGGGAGATCTCCCTGCTCCCGCCGGGGACCCGGTTGAAGGAGACGTCGATCGAATTGCTCTCGTCGGCGTCTTCCCGGCTTTTCCGAGGTCTCGGCGTGGTCGCGGCGGGGGAAGCGGCGCCGGCGGGATCCGAGGTCGTTCGGGGACCGTCGACGTTCACCGGGATGAACTCCGACGGGTCCAGCCAGGGCGAGACGCCCGCATCTGTCGTATCCTTATCCGTGATGGTCGGGATCATAACGGCGAGCCCGTCGTCCAGCACGACCGTGTCGTACGGCGCCGTGATGTCGCCGCTGAGAACGGCGCCGCCGCTCGCCGTCACCTCGCCGCCGCTCGTCGCCGAGGAGTCGCCGTACGGCACGGATCCGCTCGGCATCGGCGGATCTTCGTAAAACACCGTCCCGGTCGGCGCTACGTCGATAAAAGCGCTAGCTGTTGTGGTTCCGAAGGCGGTGCTGTCGTGGCGCGACGGAAGCGGCTCATTTGCGACGTAAGTCACGTTGACGGTAGACTCGGAGTTCGGCGGCGTCGTACCGTGTAAAGTTGTGGCCGATGAAACAGTGGTTGAATATGAAGTTGGAGCCACGGTTAAATACCCGGTAGTTGTTGTTGTTGTTGTCTTTTTCGGATTTGTCTTTTTAAACGCTACCTTCTTTTGATTGGTCTTGACCTGTGAGTTCTCGGAGGCGGTTGCTGGGTTCTTTTTGGGGTTCGTCTTTGTGACTTTCGTCTTCGGCTTGACGTTCTTTTCGGGACCCGTCTTGGACGGACCGCGTTTAGGAGCCGGTTTCTTTTTCGTTTGGACGCTTTTCACCGGAGTCTTTTTCGTAGCGGTTTTCACTTTTTTGCTACTACGGATAATTGGAGGCGATTTCTCGGGAGGAGTCCTTTCTAAAACCGTCTTTGCCGGCGTTTTCTTTTTGGCTGTTGTGCCCGACTGAGTTTTATTTCGATTTACGTTTTCGCGACTAATCTTTGGCGGGGTGTTTTTTCTGGCGGTATTTTTCGGCGCGGTATTCTTCTTCGGATTGGCTTTTTGTGGAATTTTCTTTAACGGCACGTCTTTCTCAGCCTTGGGGTTTTGCCGCGTTGACGCGACCTCCGCTGCGGAAACATGGGTCGGACTGGTGCTCGCCGACGACTCGACAAGGATTCTCAGACTACTAAGAGTTACTGGATTATCCGCTGTTCTCCCTGACTGCGGATTCGTATTTCCGTCCGTTCCCGGCGTGGGTAAAGGCTCGGGCTCAACGGGGTCGCCGAGGAAGGTCGTGGTGACCGAGGAGGCCGTTGCGGAGAAGCCGGTCGGGATGACGGGAGCTCTGGTGGCGGACGGCGAATGAGTGCTCGTCGTTTCTGTGGCGCCGAATGACGTCGGGGTGGAATGAAGGATGGGAACGACGCGAGCGCGCTGAGTCACAGTCCGAGGATCGGCAGCGGCGGTGATCGCGGCTTCGGTCGGGTGCGCGGTGGAGATGGAGATGGAGGAGATGGTGGTGAGATCGGCGGCGACGGGGGAAGCAGCGATTCTGGAGGTTACGGGAGTGGAACTGGAGGTGGAGTTGTGCCGGGGCGCCGCCGCCAAGGTCATATTGCTGCAGGACTTGCAGCACAGGCGCTGGAAATCCGGCAGAGAGCAGTGGCGCTTCAGCGCCTCCATACGACAGAATACTGAACGGTCTCCATGACAACGTTTCTCTGCGAAAGAAAAGAGCAGAGGGCTGAGATTTGATTGGACCGGAGACTCGTCTTGCATGTATAGCATGCGCTAGCATGTATGCTACATACACCTCTGATCTAGGAGGATTGTTTGCTGATGCTGAATACAACATGCATTAATGTGTGTGTGTGTGTGTGTGTGTGTGTGTGTGTGTGTGAGGTTCCACACCGTGCAGAGAAAGTAGTAAAGCCAGGCCATTAGCAGAAGATGCAGGAAGGAAGAGGAGAAAAACCCAAACATCAAGCCATGAGATTAGTCCAGAGATACTGAAATGGAAACGGAAGTTCTACCAGTCGTACACACAGAGCTGCCGAACGGCCGGAGAAGCTTTTTTTCTTCTTATTTATCTCATTACCGGATTTTGCTTTTTTTGTCGGAAGACGATTCGAAACGTAACAAAACCGGCCAAATGTGGGTCGGATGTTATTTCTGCGGTCGCAAGGCTTTTTTAGTCCACGGCGGCGGAAAAAAACACGAGGTCGCCTCCGTCCGTTTCCACCCCGAGCATTGAACATTCCCGGTGACACTTTTTAAAACATTTTATTGATACAACTTTGCTGTTGAGAATGACAGGAACTAAAACAATGAGATGTACGCCCCCGCTCCCCTCCCCTGCTCAATATATAGATATATTATTTTCTTAAGAAAAATAATTCAACTGTATCGAAAGTTACAAGTTCACAGTCACTTTGGTAAAACACTTCATTACTTGGAAATCAACCAGTCAATCTGTTCATCGACTGAAAAAACAGAAACCGAAAAAAAACAAACAAAAATAAATAAATAAAAAAACGGGGAAAAAAAAAAAAAGTACATAAATGATATTTTGTCGAAATGAAATACATAATTTCCATGATGATGTAAAAATTGGAATGGCACATTAAGTGTCATATGAAACATTTACAAAACATTAATAAAATTTCCCTGATAAATCAAAGTGCATATAGACGCAGTGCACGTAGTCCGTCTGAATGTTTCTTCAACGTTAACCAAACGTTAGCCAGCCCCACGCAGCAGGCCAGTGAAGCCACGAAACAGTTACCCATAGTATAGAATATTATAGAAGAAGATAACAGTCATGAACATTATTAAATACAGTCAACACCAATGTTATATACAGTATCACACTGCTAGGTCTGGCTTGGTCTCATACAGTCCAACTCCAGCAGAAGGAAACCTTGGATAGCTGGCTACATAGTCACAACAGAAATATGTGATCACAATACAATGACAAGTCTGAAGTGTTTTGTTGTATTTCTTTCTTTTTTTTTTTTTTTTTTTTTTCTTTTTTTTTTTTCCTCTAGATGTCATATGCGTTAATACCCTAGGCCCTTTGTAAACCCTTCCCGGTAGTCGGACGCCGCTCCGACGTCGCCTCGGTCGCTTTGACGGTCGGCGGGTGAGAGTTTGTTCGGTTGGTTTTTGAAGCTGCCTCTATTCCAAGTGAAACTTTGAATGAGTAAAGCCGTCTCTTTCACAGATAAATGCCGTTACATTCAGTCCAAGATAAGGCATTGTTCATGTGTTTAATGCTCGTCAAAAAGAAAAAAATGCAATTACCGGACGCTCTTAAATCAAAATTTATGAGGTATTTCTGTATCTGATCGCAATGTGTAAAAGCCCAAATGAAGTAGCATCCGTGCACACTCAAACACACACTTTCACCTCCGTGACCGGCTACAGTCGCACACACACACGCACACGCACGCACACACACGCACTCCCAATTAGCTTTCACGCGCAGACAGATCACGTACACGCGAGTGAAGGATGCAAATGTGCGTGACAAAAAAAAACAAAAAAACAAAAAAAAAACAAAATAAAAATATCCTAGTCTTGAAAGAAACAGGAAACAACAATAAACCACCGATCCATCTGAGAATGGAGAGGCAACTAACTGACCAAGTCCTGCATAATTCACTGTAGGTCTATTCTCTTCCCCCCGAAACACCTTACCCTTATTAAATATTCATTTGTATTCATGTAAAATCAATTTAAAAAAAAAATACACATAACAGTCAGGGATCTAAGCGATCAATAGCAGTCCAAAGGTTTTAGGCAAATAAGCTACAGCTTATTCATGGTAAAACATTATTCATATTATTGTTACTCATATAGATTTAGTTTTATAGATATGTATGTATATATATATATCTATATATGTATATATAAATACAAATATATTCATAGATGTTTTTGTTTAAAGTCTGCAAGCACAAATAAGCTGCATTTATTGAACTTTAGTATAACAGTCAAAGAGAGGATGGCTGATTATGAGGTGAAATGGGAAGCAACCTCAACCGGTCAGACTACCCTGTAATTATTTTCTTTTTTTTTTTTTATTTCTTTTTTTTTTCTTAAGCCTTTACGTCAAGAGTTTTCACCTCACAGTTTCCTGTCCAACCCCTTCCCCTGCCGTTCCCCACCCACCCCCCAAAAAAATGAAAAAAATAAAATAAAAATAAATAACGATAGTTTCATCATCCACGCATCCACGGTCCGAGAAATGGACTTTAAAAGGAGACGCCCCGAAACGGAACCAGGATGTCGGATGAGCACTTTAGCAATAATGTCCTCATTGTGACAAAAATCACATTCACAATAAAGCTTTCATATTTTCATATATTTTTTTTTTCCTCTATATAGATATTTATATACCCTCTCTGTTGACTTCACGCCTTTTTCCCGCCCCCCCTTCGCACACACACCCACACACACACGCTTGATGACAGCGCGCAACAAACAGTAAAAAGCGCAGCTGCATCCCGGCGGAAACACCGACAGACTTCCCGACGCGTCTTCCGAACCCCCTCCCGGGGAAAAACAACCCCCCCCCCCCCCAAAAAAAAAAAAAAAAAAATCTCCTTGCCGCTCCGAAACCCCTCAGAAATGTCGTAGATCTTTTTAAATTTGTCGACTGGCCGGCGGTCACAACACAAGGCTCCACAGAGGAGAGAGAGAGATAGCGGGAGACAGAGCAAGAGAGACCCAGCCAGCGCGCACAGGAGCCGGACACCTCCTCCGGATCGGAGCCGCCTCAAACACACAGAGAAGGAGACAACATCCTCCCAGCATCAACACCAAAATAGAGAAGCAAAAAGCTTTGCCGCTCGGACGGCGGGTCAGGGCGCCAGCCGAGGGCGGCCCTGCAGGGACAGGAGGACGGAGACCGGCAGGGACCAGCGCAGGACGGACGCGCCGCCGTGGAGGCCGGACGCGGAGCTATAAAGGGAGGTTTTACGTGAGGAGATCTTCGGGTAGTTCGGGTTCGGCCGAGACAGCCACTGGATCAGGATGTTGCCGGTCTTGTTGGGGTCGGAGGAGCCCTCTGGTGGAGACACACACACGGGAGGAAATGGTCAAGCTTGTTTTTTTTTTTTTTGGAAATGACAATAATATGAATATGAGAATGAAAATAATAACCCACGGCTACGCCGTGCGTTTATCATGTTCAATGATACTTGTAACGTTACGATGGTGCTTGGACATGTGATTGTGTGTCGACATGGGAAAATGTTCCACCGAATGTGAGTTCAAAAATAAAAAAAATAAAAATAAAATTAAAATATAGTAAAACATATTCAAAATTACAAAAAAAAAAAGATCAAAAAAAAAAATCAAAAACGCAAATACTTGCATTGCATCCGCAAATGCAATTCTTTCATTTCAATTGTGGGGAGGATTATAGCAAAACTTTCATTCAAATGTGAGTTCAAATATTAAAAGAAATTTAAATATAGTGAAATATATTCAAAATTACAAAAAAAATAATAATTCAAAAACCAAAATACATGCATTACATCGGCAAATGCATATCCTTAATTTCAACTGTGGGGAGAATTATAGCAAAAAATTCTTTCAAATGAGAGTTCAAATATATATATATAAAAAAATCAAGATATATTAACATATATTCAAAATTACAAAAAAAAAAAAAAAATCAAAAACGCAAATACTTGCATTGCATCCACAAATGCAATTCTTTCATTTCAATTGTGGGGAGGATTATAGCAAAACTTTCATTCAAATGTGAGTTCAAATATTAAAAGAAATTTAAATATAGTGAAATATATTCAAAATTACAAAAAAAAACAAAATAATCAAAAACGCAATACTTGTTTTATATCAGTAAATACATATCATTCATTTCATTTGTGGGGAGAATTAAAGCAAAACTTTCTTCCAAATGTGTGTTCAAGTATAAAAAAGGATCATTTCTGTAATATAATATAGAAATAATTATAAATAAAATATTTGTTTTACATAAGCTGCTCTATTCTTAGGAGAATTTATTATTATTGTAAGAAAAAAAAACATAATATTGTGACATTGCACCATGACAGTAGTCAGTGTGTTATTTTGTCCACGGCTCATTTTTAAGAGAATCACCCCCTTTTTAAAGTCATATAACATTATTGAATCTTACATTTTCTTGGGATCGGATTCATTTTCTCGGACAATGACGACCTGAATATGTACAATATGAAAAGGCCGCAAAATTCTTTTCAAATCAACCGTTTTCATATCAATTGTTGTATTTTTGTGTGTATAAATGATTGTTTTTTCTTTCGATCTACAAGCCGAGTCAAGCATGTGGTCGACAAGTGCAAAGTAGCTCATCTCAGAATGTTTACGAGAGAATATTACAGATCGCTCCAGCTGCACGTCTCACTTTATTGCACCGTATTTTTTATTCATGATTTATTATTATATTGATTAGCCTATTGTTGCATTTTACCATGCCCCTTTTTACACCATGGAGCCGCATCAACTGAGGCCAATATCGACACAAAGGCATTATCATAAACAAATATCTATCTTTTAATTTTGGACGCATGCATATTTTTAATTTCTGTATCTTTTACACTGTTGACTCTGCATCCTCCCATCTTTCTTCATCCATCTAATGCTTTTGAAGGGATAATTATATTTCCCCCTATTTCCTCTGTGACACCAGCCATCGGGATTCCAAATGAAATTGCTTAAAAATTCATTCTCTGCAGAGCTGCTTATTCTCAGTTGTGGAGACGTGCACGGACGCAGACGCTCTCGCTTTCAGCCTCAGAACTACTATCTGTGTTATTTTACGCATTTTTAACATGGTTTATGTGCCGTTACTTTTTACTCACTATTTTTTACTTTTTACCTGTTTTATTTCTGCTTATTTATCTATTTATTCTTCTAGTTATTTGTATTTATATATATATATATATATACTGCTCAAAAAAATAAAGGGAACACTTAAAAAACACATCCTAGATCTAAATGAATGAAATATTCTTATGAAATACTTTGCTCTTTACACAGTTGAATGTGCTGACAACAAAATCACACAAAAATGATCAATGGAAATCAATTGTATCAACCCATAGAGGTCTGGATTAGGAATCACACTCAAAATTAAAGTGTAAAAACAAACTCCAGGCTGATCCAATACTAAAATACTATACTAAAAGACTCAAAATACAATAAAAATAAATAATAAAATAAAATACATATATATTTATAATAATAAGATAAATAAATAATAATAATAATTAATAAAGTAATATAATAATAGATAGAATAATATACATATATGATTTTTATAATATATATTATATATAAATGTATATTTTTTTAATGTTTTTTTTTCATTTTTGGTCTTATTTTTTCAGTACTGTGCAACAAACCCTTTTTGTTTTCACTTTTCACTCTTTCTTTCAAAATATTTATCTATTTATTCTTTCAATAGTTACTTATATCACATACTTATGTATTTTATTTTATATATATGTATACATAAATATAAAAAATATTAAATTCTAAAATACTATACAGAAATAAATGATAGAATATACATATATATGAAATACTTTATGTAAATACATTAAATATATATATTTATATATTAAATATAGATCATTTACTTTTATTTTTACGCTTATTTTTTTGTCTTTGTAATCCAGACATGCTGCTATCCTTGTACGGTTGTGTTGTGTCCTTCTTTTTAAGGTTGTTTTTAAAATCCACTGAGCCTGCTAACTCTAAACTCTAACTCTGAAACTCTCGAATCCTGGCCTGGCGCTACCGGTCATTTTAATCCTTCCACCGTACAACACTCACTGGGACAGGGATGGAGCCGGCAGGCCCTGATGGTGTCGGGCTTGCTGTCCAGACACAGGCCGATGGTGTTGTCCCTGGTGTGGCACAGCGCCTGCCTCTGCTGGCTCCCGTTTCCGCACGTCACCGAGCACTGCCACAGATGACCAGCCGATTACAAATACAAATTTGCGTCCTTGTATTACTATGACAAAAAAAAAACAAAAAACAGAATAATAAGGAAAAGGCGTTTTTTTTTTTTTACCTGAGACCACGGCCCTACTTTCCACTGCGTAGGACACGGGTGGCGGTTGCATTGGCGGCGGGTTTCGGGCCGGTCGTCGCTGCAGTGTTTGTTATGGATGGCGCGCGTTGTGTTGTCGTCCGACGGCTGGACGCAGCTGAGCGAGCGGCTCTGCATCCCCGTCTTTCCACAAGGTTTACTACAATTCTGCCACTCCCCCGTCACCCAACTGGAAGGCGTCACGGATGGGGAGGGAAAAGGGAGAAACAAACACTGACTTGGATTCAAATTTTCACGTGGATAGGAGAAGAAAAGCAGATTTAACGTGCATTTTTTTTTTTTTTTTTTCACAAATTATTTAAGTGACAGGACCCAGTGTATTAGATGCAATGACCTGTGTTCTAACTTCTTGAGCATCTACAAGGGAGTCCCACAGGGCTCTGTATTGGGGCCACTCCTATTCATTATGTACATAAAATGATTTAGGACGAAATGTCTCAGATGCTGGCATGCATTTTTATGCAGATGACACAGTAATTTACTGCTTTGGCTTGTCCCCTATTGGATCTCTGCAGAAAGCTTTTAATGTGGTGCAGCACACACTTTTGCAACTAAAATGAGTCCTTAAAACTGACAAAACCAAACTAATGTTGTTCCCGATCTCTAGACAGAGGTTGCAAGTTATTCCCACAGTGTCCACTTTTGAGGGAAGTGAAATGGAGGTGGTTCATGTTTACAAATATCTTGGTGTCTTGCTTGATGACACTTTGTCTTTTAAGCCTCATGTTGAGAATCTTGTGAAGAAACTTCAATTGAAACTGTTTTTTTTATTCCGAAATAAATGTTGTTTCTCTTTTGAAGTCAAAAAGCGAATTGGAACTGCAACTTTTTTATCCATTTTAGATGATGGAGACATTTTGTACATGTATGCTTCAGCTCAGTGTCTGAGTGAGGTTGACTCGGTGTATCGTGCAGTTCTAAGGTTTGTTCCTAACTTCTTCTTCTTCTTCTTCTTTCGGCTTTTCCCTTCAGGTGTCGCCACAGCGAGTCAGTTTTCTCCATCTAACCCTATTCTCTGGATCCTCCTCTCTCACACCAACTACCTTCATATCTTCTCTCACTACGTCCATCCATCTTCTCTTTGGTCTTCCTCCAGACCTCTTGCCTGGCAGCTCCAATTCCAGCATCCGTCTACCAATATATTCTCCATCCCTCCTCTGTCCATGACCCAACCATCTCAGTCTGGCTTCTCTGACCTTCTCTCCAAAACATCTAACATGTGCCGTTCCTCTGATAGACTCATTCCTGATCCTCTCCATCCTGGTCACTCCCAAAGAGAACCTCAACATCTTCATCTCTGCAACCTCTAGTTCTGCCTGCTGTCTTTTCATTGTCTCACTGGTCATTGGAACAGTTTCTAGTCCAAACATCATCGCTGGTCTCACCACTGTCTTGTACACCTTTCCTTTCATTCTGGCTGAAAGTCTTCTATCTCTTGGTACCCCTGACACTTTTCTCCAACCATTCCACCCTGCTTGGACCCGTCTCTTCACCTCTTTTCCACACTCTCCGTTGCTCTGGACTGTTGACCCCAAGTACCTGAAATCCTCCAGCTTCTTGATCTCCACTCCCTGTAGCCTCACCGCTCCACCCGAGTTCCTCTCATCCACACACATATATTCTGTCTTGCTGCGACTAACTTTCATTCCTCTCCTTTCCAGAGCATACCTCCACCTCTCTAGATGTTCCTCTACCTGTTGTCTGCTCTCACTACAGATCACGATGTCATCTGCAAACATCATGGTTCATGGGGATTCCTGTCTAACCTCATCTGTCAGCCTGTCCATCATCATTGCAAACAAGAAGGGGCTCAGAGCTGATCCCTGATGGAGTCCCACCTCCACATTGAACTTCTCTGTTACCCCTACAGCACACCGTACCACTGTCTCACAGCGAGCATACATGTCCTGCACCAGTCTAACATACTTCTCTGCCACCACTAACTGTAGGGCTTTAACTCATCACTGTATTCTCGAGTGGGATGGTCTTCTTTGTCCACCAGGAGATTTACCGTATTTTCTGGACTATAAGCCGCTACTTTTTTCCTCGGGTTTTGAACCATGCGGCGTATACAAAAGTGTGCCTATTCTTTGGATTTTTCTTCCACCGCTAGGGGGCGGAAGTAGACTCCAAAATAAGATAAGACGTATAAATCAATGCAAAGAAGAATAGCAGAAACCGACTTCACCGGAGATTGACAGAGACTGATGGAATCAGATGTGACGAAGCACTTCTGAGTCAGTTCAACTCCGACACTGAAGAAGACGACTTCATGGGTTTCAGCCAAGATGATTAAAGTGACTTGTGGTTTCAAACACAGGAGAAACGAGGGTAAATAAATACCGGTTATCTGTTACGTTTTAATCAGCTAAGTTGCTGCCGCATTAAAAGGCACTGTTTGGAAAGAATCTGTTCAGGTACATACATGTACATTTACAAATCGTTCTGTACATGCAGTAAATATCATTGTTTTTCAACATAGATTTCTGCGGCTTATAGCCTGGTGCGGCTTGTATATTTTTTTTTTCATTTTTTTTTTAAATAGAGCGGATGCGGCTTATTTACAGGTGCGCCCTATAGTCCAGAAAATACGGTATTCACTGGTGCGCTTTCATTTACAAGGCGATGCCGGGACTGTTGCCCTTTTACGTTTGCAACGTAATCACACAGAGAAGTGTCGATTCTTATGGTTTACGTTTAAATGATCAGCTGTTGGTTTTTGAGGTTTTTGTCTATTTTGCCGCCTCTACATGGAACATGTCGCAAAAGGACTGGAAACTCACGGAACTTTGTTTCATCGAGCGGCTTTAAGTCCAGATCGAGATCCCTTGAGACGACTTCACAGATTTGTAACCGTTTTATATGATTTGTATGGCATTTTAATTTCATTTTAAATGTAATTGTATTCTTTTGCTGCCTCTTGGCAGGGACTCCCTTGAAAAAGAGGTTTTTAACCCTCATATTATGTTAAGGGTCAATTTCATCCATTGGGTCAATGGGTGAAATTGACCCTTAACATAATAAGAGGGTTAATCTCAATGGGACTTCCCTGGTTAGATAAAGGAAAAATAAAAATAAATTACAAGCGTGCCATCCGTACATGGGAGGAGGGCACGGCTTTTGGTTGCAGTCTCTCACGTCTCCCCTCGGTTTCATGTTGGACTTGTTGCAGAAACTCTTGTGGACCATCTTGCTGTCTACTTTTCTTCTGCAGCCGTATCGCAGGTATTGCTCTCCTGAGGAGTTAAAAAAAAAAACCAACGTAACCGCTCGCATTCACATCGCCGTCGTCGCGGAAAAAGGTGGTACCTCCGCCGCAGGTCTTGGAGCAGTAGGACCATCCCTTGGACGCCCACTCGTAGGCGCTGTCCTCCACCAGCATGTTGTCCTCGATGGCGGAGTCGCTGTCCATGTTCATCATGTATTTATAGGACAAATTCACCTCCTCCACCCCGTGCAGCCTGACCTGCGTCACCAAACGACCCAACGTCATCGTCCGCCGAAACGCCGTTTCGTAGCCGAACGCTAAGAGCTCCGGATTTCCGCGAGTACCATGATCAGAGTTCCGTGTCTGAGAGGTCCGGCGGTCTGAAGCGTCTCCTTGTTGTTATCGTTCTCGTATTCCCACTCCACCCCCTTCTCGATGACCGAGCGGGATTTGGGATATTCGGTTTCCCCGTTTAAGAAGAACAGTCCCGACGCCACGTTTTTAACAGCTGGGAAAAATCGGAGAGAGACACGTGACGCGACAAAAAAAAAAAACAACGTGGAAAGCCGCGGACGAAATCGTCACGTACCTAAAGTATGCGAGGTCGCTCTCAGCTCCTGGATCAGCAAGTGTCTCGCCCCTCGCGGGATCTCGAGAACTTTGAGGAAACCTGAAACAAGTTAAGATCCAACTCGTGAACTTGTCGGCAAAAGGAGGCCGAGGTCGTTCGGCGTCTGAAGCGACCGCCGCGAGACCTTCCGACAGGAGCTCTTCTTGGCGACAACGCTGAGGTCTTGCTAATTTTTGCTATATTTATACTCATATTTATTGATTCTGCAATTGTTGTGCTAATGTGACAAAAGATTTTCCCCCTTTGGGATCAATAAAGTACAGACCCTTGTTGAGCCGCACTTTGTAATAACGGTACATTTTGTAATAAACGTCCAAAACGTAATAACTTTTTCATTTCATTTTGTAATAAAGCTGCGTTTTGTAATAAACTGCCGCATTTTGTAATAAACTGCCCCAACGCATTTTGTAATAAATTATTACATTTTGAGAAGATTGTTACAAAATGCACTTGCAACTTTTTTATTTTCTAGGAAATGTAATAACATGGAATTTATAGAATATTCTCTGTTAAAGCAACCTTTGAATAGTGTACTGATAGTAATTGCTAAGTACTGCTACTAGGCTAATACACTGATACTAATAATAGGACTAGCTTTTACAAATACCTTTAAGTAAAATAAAATGCAATTAACAACCTTATGCTTTAGAATTATTATTATATAATGCACCATGTTATTACATTCCCTAGAAAATAAAAAAGATGCAAGTGCATTTTGTAATAATCTTCTCAAAATGTAATAACTTATGACATAATGCGTTGGGGCAGTTTATTACAAAATGCGGCTTTATTACAAAATGAAATGAAAAAGTTATTACATTTTGGACTTTATTACAAAATGCACTGTTATTACAAAATGCGGCTCAACACCCTCGCTTTTTTTTTTTTTTTTTTTGTAATTTAACGTTTTTTTGACAGCAAAAAATATCGTAAAATTAAACAAAAAATTGTATTATAAAATAAAATCAAATACAAGATGTCCTTTGATGATTCCCGACGACATCGACGGCTGAACAGACCTACGTTGGGATTCGAAGGGGAAGGAAACGACAAGAAGTTGAAGGAATGGAAGTGACGAAGTGTCACGCTCGAACCACTCGCTGCAAAAGCCCTGCGAAACACGGGTCGGGTTCGGTTCTGTCGGTCCAATTTTGTAACTCGATTGACGGGGCAGTTTTTAAAACCATTTTCAACCCGATTAAAAAAAGCGGAGGCAGCGTTGTTTCTGGAAAAAACAACGTCAGTAAAGCGTATGCTCAGGGAGGTTCGTTGAAATGTGTAAATACCATCAAAAATGATCTTGTCTCTGTGTTGCGTTAACTCACTTTTGGTGGAGGTAAAAGTGAATCTTATATCTTTCACTGAGACACTTTATAGTTTTTTTTTTATTTCTAATACTGCCTATTCTTTTTATTATTTATTAGCGTATATTTTCTGTAACTCTGGCACAACAATTTCCTTCGGAATTAATAAAGTTGTTCTTATCTTATCTTATCTAATTTTAAAGTTTTCCACATAGTGAGCTCAATGTAATACCACTATTTGACCACTAGAGGGCGCCATTTAACTAAAAACTGTCAAACAAACTGGTTCTGAGACACCAACTTGGGATCCTCATCCTGGGATAAATCGCAACATTGCCGATGAGATCGAATGAGATTATGGTCTACCTTGCTTCTTGGTGGTGCGGGTGATTGTATCTTTGTAGGTTTTGCAGCTGGAGTTGTCCCCGCCACAGACGCCGCACTTATCCTCCTGCTTGGAGGAGCCCACCACGCCGTCGCAGCCCACTTTCTGCTCATCGGAGGAAACATATAAGGCGGTCGCAGCGGGAAGCGAGGAAATTAGGGGAAAAAAAAAACACACAAAAACACCTCTCACCTCGCATTCTCCACGCACACACATGCTATACGGGTCCTTGTACGAGCAGCGGGTGCCGTCCAGGACCATCCTCTGCATCAGGACCACATCTTGCGTCTCCTTGGACTGGCAGTGCAGGTGACAGCGTTTGTTTGCTGAAAAACAGCAAAGCATTTATTTTTCAACATGGATGATATAACCTTCGGAAGCAGGGCTTCTCTCCGAACGACCTTCTTCTGCACCACGGGGGGGGGACGTTTTTTTGGCTGGCGGGCCGAGTAGGTATTATGTAAATTGTGCAAAATTGCTATTTAAATATTTATATCAACTTTAAAATCATTAATGATCATATAAATGTACTGAGTTTTTTTTTTTTTTGTATGTAATCATCCATGCAAAAAATTCAAAACAAATGAAAAAAATTAGGAGTTTCTAAATTCAATATTGCTTGAAAATGCTAAAATATTCAAAGGGAATAGTTTTGCGGGCCGGATAAAAAAAGCAAAATGCAAAATGCCCGGGTCTGATCTTCACCACGTGGGCATCGGACGTTCTCTTAGGTGTCTTCTGGAGCTGCAGCCCATCATCACAAGATCCACAAACTGCGGAGGAACGCTGGTTTCATCTCGGGTTCTCCTGTGGACTCAGTGCAGGTGCTGGGAGAGAGGGTTAGCTCCTCTAGCTAAGCTATGCTAAGCTAAGCTAAGCTATCATCTCCGACGAACATCAGAACATCATGAAGGCACAGAGCAGCTCCTTCAGCGACACACTCCTTCAACCCGGGTGTGTGAAGGAGATCCTGCAGGTCCTCAACGCCCGTTTCATTCATTCATCCACTCATTCATTCATCCGTTCATTCAGTCATTCATTCATGGATTATATCATCCATCCATCCATCCATCCATCCATCCATCCATCCATCCATCCATCCATCCATCCATCCATCCATCCATCCATCCATCCATCCATTCAGCTCAAGTATCATCATAACTGCGTTGCTTCCACCTCAGTGTTGCTGCTGGTCGTTTGCGGTCGCAATTTTTGCACTGTTTCTATACTGTTTATATGTTGTCACATCGATTAGCTACTTATTTATATTTACTGCTCCAAAAAATAAAGGGGACACTAAAACAACACAATGTTACTCCAAGTCAATCACACTTGTGAGAAACAAACTTAGAAAGCAACACAGATTGATTTGGCCTTGTTTTAAGGACATTTCATCAACGTTGGACGTTATTTTAGCGTTCCCTTTATTTTTTCAGCAGTGTATATTGTTAGCACTGTTTTAGCTTATTCTTAGCTTCTTCTACTTTTGATGCACTTCTGCTTCGTGCGATCGAAATGTCCGCGCTGTGGGACGATGAACGGAATTTCCAATTCTATAATATTTACAATCTTACATTTTTTATTTGTTGGATTCTGAATGAACTTTGCATGAGTCAGCGCGACGCTCCGTTTCATTGTGTGACTCATACTACGACTCCTTCGGCTTCCAGGGAAGAACCTGGCAGTTCGCAGTGTTTGTCATCACTCCTACTACGGCACGTTTGTCTCACATGGACCGTCTCGCGTGGATTTGACTGCACCGTCATCTTTCCACGGATAGCGTACTTTATAATACCGTGTGTTTAACACCATCTACAAATGTCGGCTTCCGCGCCCTCGCTATTTTTGTAATTTTTTGGGGATTCGGTTCTCGCGATTTATCGTTCTTTAATGTTTTTATTTGCTGTATTTATTTATTTATTTATTTATTTTTTTAGCCTAAGAAAAAGAAAAAAAAAAACCAGTAAAAAAAATTGTAAATTAAACTAAAATTCGTTTTTTTAAATAAATAAAACATGAGATCTCCCTCGCAAAACAAAGATACCCAGCGTTGCGGATTTTTTCGTAATTCAGCCATTCATTATTTTATTTATTTTTTTGCAGTGTTTGAACCTTTTTTTTTGTAATGAAATAGCCTCAGACGAAAAAAAAATATTAATAAAAAATACCAAAATAGAGTAAAATTAAACTAAATTTAATTAAAAAAAAATCAATAAAATACGAGATCTCCTTTGCTAAACAAAGATACCCAGCACGGTGAACGCTCGCTACTTCGCGATTCGGCATTCGTGCCCTCGCTACTTGGTGGAATTTGTTTTTGTACTTCAGCTCTCACGATTTATCGTTCTTTAACGTTTTTTTTTTTGCAGTATTTTTATATATTTTTTTGGTGATGAAATAGCTTTACTCTAGTTTAAATGAAAAAAATTGCCAAAAGTATTGAAAAATTAAACTAAGATTCATTTTATGAAAAAAATAAAATCCGAGATCTCCTTTGCTTAAACAAAAATACTCTGCATCGCAAACTCTCGCTACAATCGCGGTTCAGCTTTCGCGACCTTTTGTAATTATTTATGTTTTGACTTTTTGTAATTCACTTCTCACAATTTATCAGTTTTTGCA
Organism: Fistularia commersonii; assembly: GCF_037954325.1. Classification (NCBI taxonomy): domain Eukaryota; kingdom Metazoa; phylum Chordata; class Actinopteri; order Syngnathiformes; family Fistulariidae; genus Fistularia; species Fistularia commersonii. The sequence continues at coordinate 1,811,465 of NC_141296.1, forward strand.
GTATTTGAACATTTCTTTTCATGATGAAATAACCATATTTTATCCTAAGAAGAAGAAAGTATAGTTGAAATACTAAAAATTATGTAAAATTTAACTGAAATTAATTTAAAAAAAATCAATAAAATACAAGGTCTCCTTTGAAGAAGTAAAAATGCTAGTGTTTGCTGATTCTCCTGCTAATTCTAGATCCGGAGTCTGCATCGCTGCCATCTGCTGTAAGTTGTGAGTAACACAGTGTTGTGCAATGTTGCTAACACTGCTACACAATATAGAAATTGCATTTTTATTTTAATATAGGAGTTCAAATTATAGATTTATTCCACGGGCCGGATTGGACCTCCTGGCGGGCCGGCGGCGGCCCGCGGGCCGTACGTTTGGCTTCGCCGCGACTACGGCGGGAGGCCAGAAAAAAACGCTGTGTTTACTGGGTTTAAAAATGTTGTCAGCAGACAGAATGAAGACAAATAAACGAAAGATATTATTCAGACGGGACGGCAGCAGTTTGGACGCCACACAATTCCACAATCTCACAACCCTTCCACGTTCAAGACCTCACCCACTCGCTATGTCCTGACTCTGCTGTCTCTTTTATCCTTGTTTGTCCCGGCCAGCACACATCCTGCCTATTTTTGTTTATTTCTTTCATTGCTATTTATTTTTGTCACTATTTATATTGCTGTTTAGTTCTTGTTGTGTATTTTCCACCCTCGCTGTTCCTTGATGTTGCCCATTGTCATCCCTGGTGTTGTTGTTGACTATTTATTTGTGGATTTTTTGGGGGGATTTTTTAAATTTTGCTATTTTCTGTCCTCTGCCTCTCTATTTATATTTATACTCATATATATTTCCTTTTTTTTGACATTATAACCGTTACGCTGCTGTGACAAAGGAATTTCCCTGATGGGGATCAATAAAGTTGTTATGTTATGTTATGTCATGTTATAAGATAAGATAAGATAAGATAAGATAAGAACAACTTTATTAATCCCGAAGGAAATTGTTGTGCCAGAGTTACAGAAAATATAACAGTAATAAATAATAAAAAGAAAAGGCAGAATTAGAAATAAAAATAAACCATAAACTATAAAGTGTCTCAGTGAAACTATAAAGTGTCTTAGTAAATCTTAGTTATCTTATCTTATCTTATCTTATCTTATCTTATCTTATCTTATCTTATTACGCTGATAAGCCGCGCGAGTTTTTCAGCGAAAATGTGCTGAATATTGGCAACAATCATCCCGCTTGGTGAAAGCTACTTCAGTTATGTTAATAAATGTTATCGCTAATGTGAGTCGATCTATTTTTCTTTTTTTTTTTTTCTTTTCGTTAATGTTACTAAGGAAGTGCAGAGGTGTGCAAACAACAATTTTATGGACAAATGATACTGTTTATAGTTGCGGCAGAGAGGTTGAATAACTCCTGAAGGGAAAAGCTCGGCCGCTCCTTCATTCACATATCTGGGTGATTTAGCAAAGGCGTGGGAGGACGTGCAAACTCCTCCGCAGAAAATCCCCCGTTGTTGGAATTGAAACCGAGGACCCGGGATTTATAAACGCGCTTTACTTCTCTGATCGTCCAAGAACGTGGAACCGGTGTCGGAGGCGTCCCGGCTGCTGGGAAACAGCTCAGCCGGGATTAGAAGCGGATAAACCTTTTACCAGGTGGTCGAAAACTTGCTTGAACCCGACGGATCCTGGTTAAAGAACTTTAGCGGAGTTGCAAAAAGACCCCGGACGAATGAGAAACCTCTAACGCCCAAATCCGGATACTTTTCCTTCTCCTTATCTGGTTCTTACTGTAGGAGATGACGGACCACGGATGGAATTTAGTTTCACCTCGCCGTGTCCTTTTTTTTTTCCCTTCCAAAACACAAGCAGGCACATCTGTGCTCGTGCACTCATGGAAAAGTCATTTAGAACTTGGACATATGGAAGAGTTAAGCGAGGACACGAGCATAGAGGTGGAGATTGAGTCGCCCTGATGTGGGATATTTTAATACCCATCAGGAAGATAAACAAGACATAACAAACACGATGTGGCCAAAAGTATTGGCTCACCTGCCCTGATATGAACTCAGGCCACATCCCATTCCTGATCCAGAGGGTTCAATATGACGTGGGTCCACCCTTTGCTGCTGGAACAGCTTCAAATCTTCTGGAAAGGCTGTCCACAAGCTTCAAGAGGGTGTTGATGGCAATTTTGGACTGTTTTTCCAGAGGTCACGCGCCGATGTTGGACGAGAAGGCCTGGCTCTCGGTCTCTAATTCATCCCAAAGGTGTTCTATGGGGTTGATGGTCAGTCCAGTTCATCCACACCAGACTCATCCATGTCTTTCTGGATCTTGCTTTGTGCACTGGTGCACAGTCATGTTGGAAAAGGAAGGTCCGGCTCCGAACTGTTCCCATGGGATTGTCCAAAATGTCTCGGTATGCTGAAGCTTTCAGAGTTCCTTTTATGTACAATCCACGCCCACACTTCCCCCTTTAACGTTCTCATGGTGTCCTCTACTCTTACAACAACAACACACACACAAGCATACAAGTCTGCGTATTTAAAAATCGAGCGGGAGCTGAACTGAGTTTGGTTTTCACATTTTTTTACAAGTAATCGTCATCAATCGAACCCATGGAGGTCCTCATCCTCTGTTTCTGATTTGAACAGCTGCGCTAAATCTCCATCAAACTTGCCGGGTTCACTTTCTTCACCGTCAGAGTCGCTTCCCTCGGAAATGATGCCGGCTTTTGCGAAAGTAACAACAGTTCCAGCAGACACGTTAGCCCGAGCGTCTACAATCCATTCACAAATTGTGGCGTAACTTGCCAGTGAACCTTTGGTCTCCAAGAAGACTTTTCAAACTCCGTTGTGCGTCTCGCTACCGTGCTGGTCCTCTTCTTCTCCACAGTGACTCACCGGGATGTGGAAAGTGAGCGGCACCTCGTCCATGTTAGCGATGTGGCTGGATGTGTTTGTCGGAGATGTTTTCAGGGTTGTTAAGACAACGATGTTCTGCATAACACACATACCCGTTCTCTTATATACAATCAACACCCATATTTCCCCCTTTAACGTCCTCATGGTGTCTCTACTACGTCCGCCTTACAACAACACACACAGCGCGCTGCACGACAGGGCGCCGCACATTTTGAAGAAAATCTAAGACTTCTATGTGCGCCTTATAGTCCTGAAAATAATACCCAGACTCGTCCATCGGATTGCCAGATGAAGAAGTGCGATTGGTCCATCCGGAGTCCATTGCTACAGTCGGCATGCTTTATTTTACGCACCTGGAAGTGATCGAATCACCTGATTCCCATTATTTGGATGGATGAGCCAATACTTCTGGCCATATAGTGTATGACGGTATATTGATGTTATTGGATATTAAATCAGAAGGACCCGTCTGTGAGCCTCCATATAGTGTCTCCAAACAGGGAGGCGATATTTTTAAAAATGCTGCGTTTCAAACACCGCCAACTTTTCACCCGTCTTAACACTCACGGTCAGGGTGCTCGTAAGGCAGCCACTGGTGTTTGTTGCTTTGCAGGTCGTAGCGAGGGTCCCAGGCGTGGCATTGGTCCTCCCGTACGTCGCTGTAGATGTCCTCGCACTCCTCGCTGTTGCAAATCCGGAACTGGTAAGTCGCCCCGATGCAGGTGCGCCCTCCGTTGGCCGGCCTGCGACGTCCACCACGAAAAGACATGTGTGAAAATTCCATTTTACCCATTCAAAACTGAAATTATTATTTTGACTGAAGGCTGATTCTCAGGAATAATTCTAAAAAAAAAATGTGTAAATATCGCTGTGATATTTTGGAAATTTTAATGCATAGAGGAAACGCCTGATAAACAAATCCAACAAAGAAGCTAAATGCTATTATTAAGCAAAGACGAAAACACTGGGATTTATTTTCTCCAAGCTTGATTGTTGGTTGTCATATCATGTGTGAAAATCCCATTTTTACCCATTTGAAACTGAAATTATTATTTTGACTGGAGGCTGATTCTCGAGAATAATTCTCAAAAAATGTGTAAATATCTCTGTGACATTTTGGAAATTTTAATGTATAGAAAAAAAAAACCTGATAAATATTCAGACAAAGAAGCTAAATGCTATCATTAAGGAAAGACGAAAACACTGGGATTTATTTTCTCCCAGCTTGATTGTTGGTTGTCACATCACGTATGAAAATCCCATTTCAACCCGTTCGAAATTGAAATTATTATTTCGACTGGAGGCTGATTCTCGAGAATAATTCTCAAAAAATGTGCAAATATCTCTGTGACATTTTGGAAATTCAAATGTACAGAAAAAACGCCTGATAAACATTCAGACACAGAAGCTAAATGCTAAGCAAAGACAAAAACCTTTGATTTTTTTTTACCGAGCTTGATTGTTGGTTGCCACATCGCGTGGGAAAATCCCATTTTAACCCGTTCAAAATTGAAATTATTATTTTGACTTGAGGCTGATTTTCAAGAATAATTCTAAAAAAATGTGGAAATATCTCTGTGATATTTCAGAAATTTAAAGAATAGAATAATACTCAAAAAATTTGCAATCATCTATTTTTAGAAATTTAAATATGTAGAGAAAAGTCTGATAAAAAGTGCTATAATTAAAAAAAAAAACAAAAAACAAAATGAACCCTGTGAGTTTTTTTTCTCCGATCTTGCTCGTTTTTTTTCGCCCCCCCTACCTGAGGTTGTCACATCACATGTGAAAAGATGGCAAAAGATGAAAAACTCCATTTTATCCCATTCGAAATTGAAATGATTATTTTGACCTGTGGCTGATTCTCGAGAATAATTCTAAAAAAATGTGCAAATATCTGTGTGATATTTTGGAAATTCAAATGTACAGAAAAAACGCCTGATAAATATTCAGACACAGAAGCTAAATGCTAGGCAAAGACAAAAACCTTTGATTTTTTTTACCGAGCTTGATTGTTGGTTGTCACATCACGTGTGAAAATCCCATTTTAACCCATTCGAAATTGAAATTATGATTTCAACTTGAGGCTGATTCTTGAGAGTAATTCTAAAAAAATGTGCAAATATCTCTGTGATATTTAAAAAATTTTAACATATAGAGGAAACGCCTGATAAAAAAAATCCAACAAAGAAGCTAAATGCTATAATTAAGCAAAGACACAAACACTGTAAGCTATTTTCTGCTAGCTTGCTGGCGTTTCTTCGCCCCCCTACCTGGGATTGTCACAGTCGCGCGTGCGAAACTGAACTCCTCCACCACATGTGCGGGAACACTGGCCAAACTCGCTCCACGAACCCCAGTTTCCATCTTTCATCATGATGTCGGGCGTCAGCCAGATGCAGCGACCTTTAAAACAATGCTGCAATCGTCCGAGAACACAGCAGACGGTCGCTACTTGGATGTTGCGCTAACAATTCTTTTTTCCCTTTATCAGGGCGTGCGATATAAAGGTTGCAAGAATAGATGATGGGGAAGAGCGGCGTACCTTCCCGTCGCCGCACGTCGTGCCGTCAATGGGCGGGCCTTTCTTCGTCTTGCAGAAAAAGGGGTTTTCAGGATGGCTGCACCACAGCTGCTTACATGGGTCGAATGTGCGATACTGCGGGACACAAAGGGGGAAATCCCGTTTACCATTTTAAGGTAAAACGCGAACCGCGCACACGGGCTACAGACTGACCTTCAATAACAGAATTCAACAGTTGGAATGAGACTCAACACTGAAAATAGGAGTAAAAATAAAAAAATAAAAAAAAATCAATGAGAATAAAGAGATCACAATAAGAACCACAACAGCGGGATACCCGACGACAACGACATCAACGACATCGCCGACCCCCCGCGTCGGACTGTTGCAGAGCCAGTCGTGCAAACTGGACCAAAAAATAAAAATAAAAATTGCGACAGAGGCGAATCCCGTGAGTTCGACGCCTCGCGATTGGGTCAGAAAGGGGGAAAGGATTCGGGATCGGCGTCCTCGACGACCCCGTTCCTTTTGGCGTTTGATAGAAACCATGGATGAGGTGCCGCCAATGCGAGCGTCCGGCGTCCTCATTTACGCGACCGTCCCTACCGACCGCGACCACAGGGGACCTACGCGGGTCAAAGGTCAAATCGCAATCGATGGCCGGGCGACGTCAGGCTGGAGGATCCTAAAAGCAGAGGCGGCGAAACATGGAAAAAAAGAAAACGTCTTTCCGAGCTTTTCCGCTAGTTTCTTGCCGGGGGTGCAGATTCGACGCAGATTTTACGGCAAACGCTCCGATTGTTATGTGTTGTTTGTTTTTTTTTTCCAGATATATTCCAGCCACTCTTGACGTGAGAGCGTTTTAGAATCCCGCAGACCGACATCCAAAATATGACAATGGGAAACAGAGAAACGAGTACAGTAAAAGAATGGAAACAGCGACGTTTACAACTTCAGGAGACAAAAGACAAATCAAAATCGGACAAAAAAAAAAAAAGAAAGAAACGAAAAGAAAATGACGGGCCACATGTCTTCCGGGAGGTGGGGTTACCTTACCTGCGTTCCTGATTGGCCCGCCTTTTGTAGCTGAAGGGAATGGGTTTGACAAGAGAATAGAGGGTAATCTAACAATGTGTGCAAAGGCCCCCGAACAAGCCCTTTATCAATAAAGCAGAAGCTTGCTAACAGTGAGCCACAGTCGATTCACAGCCATAGAGGGAGTATGAGGGCCACAGGGAAAAAGCAAGACGTCCGCATTAGATGCCGCTCATCTACTACATGTTTAAGGTCCCTTTAATGCATAGGTGTCAAACTCCGGCCCGCGGGCCAAATCTGGCCCGCACTGTGATTAAATTTGGCCCGCTAAGACATACTAGCCAAATGACTGTAGGAGCTGGCCCGCAGGGTTAGTCTACATAGCATGTATTGCTAATTCTATAAATCCTGAATTTTCTGTTGGTGTTTTGGGCACAAAAATCACAACAGGACCCATAAACGCCCTCTGCTCTGTTGACAGTCGCGACCTTATGCTAATACCCTGCTACTTAGGCAAAAATTTTGCATGTGTGCGATATTAAGTCATATATTGTATAGTGTTAAGCTATGCTTGTCCCATATTTAGTTTTTAAGCAAAACTTGTTTGGGTTCATTGTTATATCAAGAGATTTTTTTCAATAAATAGCAATGTTGGCCCGCGACTTTGTCTCAGTTTTTTATTTTGGCCCACTGTGTATTTGAGTTTGACACCCCTGCTTTAATGGCGCCGTGCTATTACTGCTAAATGTGGTGGCGGGAACTTTTTTTTTTTTTTTTCCAATGTTGATAGCAGGGACAAAAAAAAAAAAAAAAAAAAAAAGTAGCTATCAAAACCAATTACCTGCTTTTAAGCAAGACGTCAATCCCACCAGAGGCCGGGAGAGGAAAATAAAAGACATCAGTAGAATGTAAGCTGTGTGTGTGTGTGTGTGTGTGTGTCACGGTGGCAGAAGTCAACTTCAAGAGATTACGTTAAATTCCTCGGTGCGAATATACTCCAAGTATGTCTGCACTGTGACAACAGGACTATGTGGACCTCTTACCGCCGTGCACATGGTGTAGCCCAAACCGAAGTCAAAGCGACATTGTTCATTCATGGAATAGTGCAAACCGGGAAGCTTGGGCAGTGACGGCCAGTTGTGGTCAAAGGGGTCGTCACGGAGACAGTCATAGGAACTGCAAGAGAAAAAAAAAACAAACAAAAAAAAAAACGTTCACTGTATATCTGTTCATGATATTACAATTAGAGCAGGGATATGCCTTATTAAAAAAAAAAAAAAAAAAAAAAAAAATGAATTATATGAGGTGAGTTCAGATGTATTTTAATTATTCAAAAAGTAGGAAATATTATATATATATATATATGTATACAGGATTGTCTCAGAAAATTCGAATATTGTGATAAAGTTCTTTATCTTCTGTAATGCAATTAAAAAAAACAAAAATGTCATACCTTCTGGATTCATTACAAATCAACTGAAATATTGCAAGCCTTCTATTATTTTAATATTGCTGATTATGGCTTGCACCTTAAGGAAACTCAAAAATCCTATCTCAAAATATTAGAATATTACGAAAAAGTAATTTTTGTTTTTTTAATGATATTCTAATTATTTTTTATCTATTATTTTTCTTAATATCATGATGTTCTAGTATTTTGAGATAGGAGTTTTGAGTGTTCTTAAGCTGTAAGCCATAATCAGCAATACTAAAATAATAAAAGGCTTGCAATATTTCAGTTGATTTGTAATGAATCCAGAATCTAGGACATTTTTGTTTTTGTAATTGCATTACAGAAGATAAAGAACTTTATCACAATATTCTAATTTTCTAAACAGTCCTGTAAATACATACGGAAGTCCAATTTATTGTGTTCAACTCATCTATTGACTCATCTATTGACTGAAAAATCATATTTATTGATTATAATTAAAATTAAATAGATGTATTGTCATTTTCATGGTGTATCAATTAAAATTCTTACAGTTGACTTTGGGATATACATGAATATATATGGAAAATGTCATTTTCATAGTATATATAGTTTGAAGTGTTGCGGATATGCTTGAACAAATACATTTATATGTTTTGTGTGGCAAATTCATAATATACTTAAGGATAAGCTTCAACAAAAAGAAAAATTATATATATGAATACGACTTTCATAGTATATATATATATGCTTTAACTGTGATTTTTAAGTTGAATATGCTTGAATAAATACATTTATATAAATACACATCTAGTGTTTTGTGACGCAAATACAAAATATAGTTAAGGATACACTTCAACAAATAAATACGTAAAAAAATACTAAAGATATATGTGCACATGCACATATATTAATTTAGTATTTAGCTATGCAAATACGGTCCGAGTACTTCTAAACAATAAGGGACTGTCACGCATCAATTATACAACACTGGTTGTTGATTTAATTCCACATGCTCCCGGTTTTGGTCTTATATAACTGAACAGGAAACAACTATAACATTAAAAATCCACTGATTATCGCTTTGCCAACTTCAGTTCAGCCGCAGGTTTATGGGTGAAAGGATATTTAAGGCCATTCATGTATTCTTAAATGAAATATTAATATTCTCCGGCACCGAGGCAACAATTAGCACGCGATTGTGTGCAAACCGTGCAGAGTCTTACTGGAGGTAGCGTCCGAGCTCTTGCATGCTACATCTGGACCAGTGAAAGCGATGGAAGGCGGCTTGAACCAGCGGAGCCATGATGCTTCCCATTTGCACCTCATCGCCGCACCGGTTCCCCTGACCGTCGTGTTCCATCCCGAGCCTGCGGGGAGCCGGGGAAAGAAAAACAACAACAAAAAAAAAAAAAACAGGGAGGTGAAATGAGGGGAAAATGAGGATACATGTACCGATGATTTAAACGATATTGCGCAGTTTTGTCATTTATATATATAATAAATATATGTATTCATTATTCTCTCTTTGTTATTCTTTATTTATTTTTAATTTATTTATTTATATCTTTTTAATTATTTTTTTCTGTTTAATTTGTTTATTATCTATTAATTTCTTTTCTTTTCCTTTTTTTAATTACTCTTGACGTTCACAACGTTCCCCCCCCCCCCCCCATATTGCCCCTCGGGCAACATTTATTTATGTATTTGTTTGTTTATTTATTTGTATCTTTTTAATTACTTTTTTTTTCTTTTTTATTTATTTATTATCTATTTATTTCTTTTCTTTTCTTTTTTTTTAATTACTCTTGATGTACACAACGTTCCCCCCCATATTGCCCTTCAGGTAATATTCATTTATGTATTTATTTATTTATTTATTTATATCTTTTTATTATTTTTCTCTTATTTATTTATTTATTATCTATTTATTTCTTTTTTTTCTCTCTTTTTTTTTTTTAATACTCTTGATGTTCACAACGTTCCCCCCATATTGCCCCTCGGGCAATATTTATTTATTTATGTATTTATTTATGTATTTATATATATTTTTTTCTTATTTATTTATTTATTTATTTTCTATCTATTTCTTTTCTTTTCCTTTTTTTAATTATTCTTGATGTTCACAACATCCCCCCCCCCCCATATTGCCCCTCGGGCAATATTTATTTATTTATTTATTTATTTATTTATTTATTTATTTATATCTTTTTAATTTTTTTTTTCTTTTTTAGTTATTTATTATCTATTTAGTTCTTTTCTTTTCTTTTTTTTAATTACCCTTGATGTTCACAACGTTCCCCCCCGTATTGCCCGTCGGGCAATATTTATTTATTTATTTATATCTTTTTTATTTTATTTTTTTCTTTGTTATTTATTTATTATCTATTTATTTCTTTTCTTTTTTTTTTTTTTTTTTTTTTTATTACTCTTGATGTCCACAACGTTCCCCCCATATTGCCCGTCGGGCAATATTTATTTATTTATTTATTTATTCATATCTTTTTAAATTTTTTTTTCTTTTTTATTTATTTATTATCTATTTATTTCTTTTCTTTTTCTTTTTTTTTTTTATTACTCTTGATGTCCACAATGTTCCCCCCATATTGCCCGTCGGGCAATATTTATTTATTTATTTATTTATATCTTTTTAAAATTTTTTTTCTTTTTTATTTATTTATTATCTATTTATTTCTTTTCTTTTTCTTTTTTTTTTTTTTATTACTCTTGATGTTCACAACGTTCCCCCAATATTGCCCGTCGGGCAATATTTATTTATTTATATCTTTTTAAATTTTTTTTTTCTTTTTTATTTATTTATTATCTATTTATTTATTTCTTTTTTTTTTTTTTTTTTTCTTTTTTTTATTACTCTTGATGTTCACAACGTTCCTCCCCATATTGCCCCTCTGGGACAAATAAGGTTTTTTTTTTTTGTTTATTCTGATCAGGTATGTTCCCTAGGAGATCAGGAGGGAGCGTTTTTTCTCTCATTTTTCAGTGAAATAAACCGTCCGTCCTTTAAATGGCTGGTTGTTGCATCTTCTCCCGGGGATGTACTCACACATGTCCAGTCTCGTGCGCTACCACGAAGGCAGAGGAGAAACCGTCCTCGTGATTCAAAGTGCAGCTTCTCACCGGATGGCACATCCCCGTCACCGGGGCGTAACCTAGGCGACGCCAGAAAAACGATTTGTTTGATTGGAAATATGTTCTTTTAATTTGATTAAATAAATGAATGCATCCAAAGATTTAAATGCGACATAATCAAAAAAAATGAAAAAAAAAAAAAAAGTTTTTGCTGCAGAATTTAAATTAAATCTTTTTGTTTCAGATATTAAAAAATTATGTTTATAAATATTTAGGATACGCCGCTGCTCAGTTAGGGATAAAAAAAAAAACCCAAATGATGAGAGTTTGAAAAAAATCTGCAAACCAAAAGTGCTCCAAAAAGACAGATGAATGTGTTTACATATTCACATAAAAAAACGTATTCTCGCACGATGTTTCGAGCAAACTTGGGCATGAGGATGGAAACACGTGTCTCCTATATAAATATAAAATATATATAAATATATATATATGAAATATATGATTGACACATAATATATGACACATATATGACACACAAATATATATATAAAATATATATATTTAAAAAAAATTCTATTGTAAGCCGCTTTGGATAAAAGCGTCTGCCAAATGCAATGCAATAAAAAAAAAAAAAATAAAAATATATATAAAATAATTCATCCTTCTTTTCGGTGTACCGATTTTTTTCAAACCCGACTCTTAAAGTATTTTCCTAAAACACACACATGTCATTTTCGTGATCCATCCCCCGTACGCGCCATCGCGTCCGAACACAGTCGAGCTAAAAATGATCGGCTTTGCAGATCTGATGCCGACTGGAAAGTGTCGCCCCGCACCCTGACGTACGCCAATCTCCAACTCCCGGCGTGCTTGTCTGTCCTGTTCTGCCTTTAATTGCGGCGCCGTGGTTGGCGGCGCTCCGTCTATTGATTTTCTGCTGCTAAAGGCTGAGCCCAAGGGCAGCTGAAGGGCTTCTGCATTGCGAGGCCGCTGCCTTTTCCAGGCCTCTCCCTTGAGCCCGCCTGTTAGCCTGCACTCCGATGCACAGCGAACCGCTTTTTTTTTTTTGTTTTGTTTTTATTTAAGGCGACGGTCGCGTTCGGGGGGCGTCCGGACGCGGCGTGGCGTTCCTCACCCTGCATCCCCGTGGGGCCGAACTCCTGCCGCGTGAGGAAGATGGCGTGGTCGTGATACTCGGCGTCTCCGGTGTCTTGCTTCTGCTGCAGGGAAGCCCAGCGGCACACGTTCTCCAGACTCTGGGAGGGATTTCCCAGCTCAATCAGACTCGCCGACTGAGAAAAAACCAAAAAAAAAAAAAGGGGGAAATGTTCACAAACGCACGGGAATAATCCTACGGAAGTTCATGAAAAAAGGACTACAGATGGAAATTAGCTTTGAGCTACAATCTGGTACAAATATCTCTGCCTCTGTGCTGCCTAATAAACTTTTAAACAAACAAACAAAGAGTCCGGAAAAGTATTTTTAAAAGTATCTAATTCTAAAGCAATGTTTCGTTTGTCCCTGTAGGGGGCAGTGTCACTGTGTTTTTACACACACACACACACACACACACACACACACACACACACACGAACACAAACACACCAGATAGAAAGTAGGTGAGAAGTAGTAGCATTCTGTAATTTAGAGGATCTCGATAATAAACATAAAAAACGGCTCTGCCGCAACAATTATTGAATATTTAATGATGATTTATTGATTTACGATTTCACCATTAATATTAATTTCCTGATTTGATTTGTATGACCAGGCTCCCCACACACACACACACACACACACACACACACACACTGGTGCGAGCATCACCTCCCGTGTTCTCTCATTAGGATCTCCAATCCTCTCGCTACAAACTGCCATTCGCGTCTTTCAATAACTACCGCTCTCTCTCTTTCTGCTTTTCTTCTCCTTCCACGCCTCGGGTTTCTCCTGCATGCTTTCCACACGTGAACAACGCACGGTCAAATCAGGAATGTGCGGTATGAGCGAACCGCCGTAATGACATATGGCTCGCCACCGCACACATGATGGAGTGTGAAGTCAGAAACAGCCCGCATTTTCATTTTGCGTTGCGTTTTAACATGTTTCTATGATCATTAGAGATGTTTCTTTTTTTCTCTAGAATGTACTGGATGGACCTGTGTGTGTGTGTGTGTGTGTGTGTGTGTGTGTGTGTCTGCATTCAGGGTCACACAGCCAATCTGCAGGCTGTCTGGGTTCAGCTCTGTTGCCACGGTAATTGGGGATGATGGACAGCCGGAGCTTTGGCCGGAGCTGCACAGGGGCTGGTCCAGAATGACCAATGTAAGATACTGTGTGTGTGTGTGTGTGTGTGTGTGTGTGTGTGTGTGTGTGTGATCCAAGGCTCCGGAGGGACTCCAGTCCCAGAGAGAAGAGGAAGAGATAAGGCTACAGAAGGATAAGTGTATCACAGAGCACGTTTCCAGCAATAAAGTAATTTGTATCATCCTGTGGGGTAATCCCTGCTTCCTCGCCTCCCGCCACGCGTCACTTTAGCTTTCTTTGTCCCGCTCTTTGGATAGCGCGGGCGGATAGCGTTACAATTTGAAAGAAAAAAAAAAAAAAAAAAAAAAAAGGATGCGACCCTATTCATCCGGTCTCTCTGTTTATGAATGATGGAGGGCGATCATTGATTGTTTATCTCTGTCTGGACTTCCCATGATTCCGTGCCGCCGTCTGCCGGGAGGAGCGGCGGTTGCGTAATGGACGAGATTCTGTGCGCTTTGGTGCTGAACTGTGAAGGCGTGCGACTTGAAAACACTCCCTCGAGATGCCGCGTGCTTTTAGTTCCTCTTTTGCTCAGTCCACTGGAATAACAGGCTCCGGGCATGGTTGCGTGTCTGCGTGTTCGCTCGGAAGTGTGTCTATGACTCGGCGCCGCTTACTGGAGATCGGGGGCGCCAAATATGTCGATTGCACGGAATTAAAAAAATAGACGTCGGCCTATCGTCCGTCCTCGCTGTGAGATCCGTCACTTAATCGACGTAGAGGGCTGCCGCTTTGACATCCGACCTTTTCCGCGTGCAAAAATGCTGCAAAACTCTAGCAAGCTAGCGAGTTACCTACCGTATATTGCGGACTATAAGGCGCACTGCATTATAAGGCGCAGTATCAAGGAACGGGTCTATTTGCATACATCATCGCACCGCGTTGTAAAGAGCGTGATGAAACATACGGTATATAAAGCTAAACAAAACAACCTCATCATCTCGTTTTGTTCCCTCGGAAGCTGCTTGTCGTTCTTTACTCGCTGCGGTTCATCCGCTTGCTTCCTCCACTTCATTCACGTTGAATTGTTTGGCGGCCGCTCTGTTCCCATCATCTGCTGCCTGACTGATAGCCTTGAGTTTGAATCACGCTTCGTAAGCGTGTCTCTAAACAGCTGCCATTTTGGGGGTCCTCATGCACACAAATGTACAGCGATATTATATAGAACCACTGCACCAACCGCTATTGCAAAAAGTCTCGGAGGTAAGCGTACTGTTCTCCGATTGGTTTATGGTTGCCGGCGACAACCTGAAGTTAGTGCAAGGTTGGAATAACGTCCAGCTTGATATAATTACATTGTCTGAGATGTTTGAGCGCATTGTGACACATTGAATTTGGTCGGACGTCAGTAAGCACAACAAGAATTCATACGTAAGGCGCACTGGATTATAAGGCGCACGGCTGATTTTTGAGAAAATGTAAGGATTTTTAGTGCAAAAAATATGGTGGTTATCCTCCAATTTTTTTTTTTTAAACTTTCAAAGGGGTGAGCGAGCCGGACCAAGTAAGACGCCAAAAACTTTTACCGTGTCATTTCAGAGGCGCATCATCTGCCAGTCCACCGTCACTAAACCGAAAAAGGGAAAACTGTTTTGTTGACATTCCCTTTAGCGCAGCCCCATTTAGTGGATGCATAACACAGCGCCAGCCACTACTGTAGCTTCTATCACATGCGCCTTATAATACAGTGCGCCTTATATATGAATTTCTTAAACAAATAGGCCATTCATTGAAGGCGCGCCTTATAATCCAGTGCGCCTTATGGTGCGGAAAATACGGTACATAGAAAGAGCTCAAATGCTGAAAAAGTGTGTGCAGATAATTCGAGCTACTGTAGCCCAATGTCAGAGATGGAGTCAGGACTTTTCCTGGACTTACCTTTCCCTGCCCCAGCATGATGATTCGCACCAGCACCACGTTGATGTTGGCACCCAGGGACTGGTCGTGGTAGATCTCGTTCACCTGGAGACAAGTGAAAGCAAACGGTTTATGCCGGGGGTTTGATTAATTCAAATGAATTAAATTCTCTTTAATTTTCATTTGGATTGATCTTGTAACATCTAAATTAAATGTGTTGTCGCTCTTAATAAGCGCAGGGAGAGAGAGAGACGACGGCATTTTTGATTTGTTGCCGGTGGATAATTTAAGTTTGTCTTTTTTTTTTTTTCATAAATACCAGAAGGACTCAAATAGACATTTTGTATTTTGCTTAAAGGTAACTTTTTTCAGAGTTCAACATGTTTTGTTGCAGGCAGAAATGTAATTTCATTTTCTCTCCAGTTGTTTGTTGATTTAAAAAAAAATGCAACACATATTTTGTTTCTACATAACATAAAGGCAAAAAAAAAAAAAAGGGTGAATTCACTTTAAATTTTAAAAGGGTTGTGTGGCTTTCTGTGGTAAAGGTTGCAAACCCTTGCTCTGAACCAGGTGGGGCTATTATTTTGGCTGGCGGGCCACATTTCTTTTTTAATTTTTATGCACGGGCCAACTAGCTATCATATAGATGGAACAAAATGAAAATTGCGATCTAAATATTTCAATTTTTTTGACCATTTTATTTTAACTTTAAAATCATTCTTGATCATATAAGTGTACCGACATTATTTTGAATTTAATCATCCATACAAAATTTAACAAAAGGAAAAAATAAGAAGTTTCTAAATTCAATTCTGATTGAAAATACTGATTGAAATATTCAAAGAAAATAGTTTATATATGTGTATATATTGATTTATATTGTGTGTTTTAGATATTTTATGTATATTTATATATTTTTAGTTTTAAAATATATACACATATCTTATATATATATATATATATATACATATATATATATATATATATATATATATATATATATATATATATATATATTCAACAAATATTTTGTTGCACTATTAGTGTACTTAGTGTATTAAAATTCAAAGTAAAATAGTTTGGTGGCCCGGATAAAAAAGCAAAAAGGGATGGATGTAAAATGCCCAGGTCTGCTCTAAACACAGATGATTCCCATAATAAGAATAATCTTTTCCTTCAAAAACTTTAGGTTACGGGTTCAGAATTGTGATTATCTTTATAAATTGTTCGTCTTGTCAAAGACTCAAATTCCAATCCCGATTTTCCCACTCATTTCTAAACCAAACGCGAAACGTGATCGTCGATTGTCACCCCACAACCCGTCATCAGACAAATACAAATACAACGATTGCATTGAAAAACACGGAAACCTATCTTTAACCTAAAAAAAAAACAAAAACTGTGCAATATTTCATTTCACTGTGCAATATTCAGAACTGTGCAATATTTCATTTCATAACAGCTACACTACAATTTTTCCTTTTATCATACTATTGTGCACTCCTTACCTCACTTGTTATTAAGACACTTATAGTTTTATCACTGTTTACTAAGACACTTTATAGTTTATAGTTTATTTTTATTTCTAATTCTGCCTTTTTCTTTTTATTATTTATTACTGTTATATTTTCTGTAACTCTGGCACAACAACTTCCTTCGGGATTAATAAAGTTGTTCTTATCTTATCTTATCTTATCTTATCTTATCTTTTACAAGTTATTCAGATACGAATGTACCAAAGGCGCTTCCGGTACGATCGAGACGGACGGGTTGGTTTAACGTTCGGAGAATGACGCCACTCTTCCGTCGGTCAGACTTGCAGAAAGGTCAAACCGTCTCAAAGTAACTTCATCGATAATCTTCCCAGATACCGAATTTACAAAAGGGATGTTTATTGATGTGCAGCAACGGGTTATTACAGTCACTTTATAGCTTATCTTTGTTAGTTTGTGGCCTAAAACAGGTGGTATCTTTCTTTTTAAATCACAAAATAGGGCGTACTGAAAGGAAGAGCGCTTTGGAAAGTTTATGTATTGAAAAACGATGAAAGTGATGATTATAAAGATCTCTTTTTGCCATAACAAGGGACACACACACACACACACGTGCACACACACACTCTAAGAAAGAAGGGCAAGGTTACTAAGGTTTAGGCATGTTGCCCTCTGTTGCCGGCTGAGAAGCCTAATAAGGCAACGGGAGGTAAAAACGGAAAGCCATAATGAGATAGCTGATGGATATACTGCAGAGAAACACACACACACACACACACACACACACACACACACACACGGGAAAGGTAAGATGTGGCAAAGTCCCAACGAGGGCGGAGCTTGAGAGGGTGAGAAAATGATGCTTTCGGAAACAGCAAACGCAGAATCCAGCTTTTTTGTTTATAAATAATAAACATATATTGCAAATAATCCCACAACGGCGATTCTTTAGAATTCAAAATGTTTAATGCAAATATATTGGAGAGGAAAACTACATGTGTCGATTTTGAAAGATCTGTCCGTCGGATTAATTTTAAATTAAGAATAATTCAAAATATTATCTGACCGATGCAATTGAGCGAACTTAGATGTTTGGCATTTCTAGCAATTGATATTTTTTATTAATATTTTTCTATTTTATTCTTCTATTTTTTTTTTGCTTTAAAATACTCATGTGATCCCAAGCCCAAGATAAATATGCTAAAGGAGCTCAGGGACGAGTCCAAGACCCTTTCCTGGTTGCTATGGCGATAGGGGGGCTGGCAGGGATCGCCGTGGACGAGGACATGCCTGTCCAGAGTCCCGACAAAATCAATAAATAAATCTAATTGGACCGTTTTTTCTGTTTTTCGTATTTTTGATCCAAATCTAAAATTGAAATAATAAAAAACGCTCCTTTTTGATAACGAGTCATAGAAGGATTCATTTGGCCCTCATATATATATACATATATATATGTAAGATATAATATAATATAATATATATGTAATGTAAGCAACAACTAGAAGAATAAATAGATAAATGGGTAGAATGAAAAAAGTATAAAACTAAAAAAGGGGAAAAGTGGAAAAAATTTATTGTATAGTAATGAAAAAATAAGATAAAAAAATTCAAAATTAATAAAAAATATATATAAAATGCTTTATGTATATCATTTTATTTATTATTATATTATTTTATTATTTATTTTGATTTTATTATTATAATATATATGTATTTTATCTTATTTATTTTTATTTTATTTTGAGTCTTTTAGTATAGTATTTTAGAATTGAGTATTTTTTGGGTCTATCTATCTATCTATCTATCTATCTATCTATCTATCTATCTATCTATCTATCTATCTATATACATATATATATGTAAATATGTAAATAAATGAATAACAACTAGACAAATAAATAGATAAATGTGTAGAAAGAAAAAGGTAAAAAAGTGAAAAGTGGGAAAGAGGGTTTATTGCACTGTATTGTATGTCAGGTAATGCAAAACATAACAATAATAGATAATAGCAGGAAGGACGGAGAATAAGAAATGCAATAAATATAAAGTGTCAAGGTTAAGGCAATCAAGTGTTTGAATATGCATTTGAATACGTCTCTTTTTGCAAAACGGCGGGACGCGCCTGTTTGCAGACGACACTGTGATCTGGGTGGAAGGAGGAACGCTTGCGAGAAGCAAAACATCAATATTTACGTGTGAACGAGAAGCTACGATTTTATGAACGCGGAGCTCCCCGGCGTAAAAGAAGCAGAGGAGAAGGTTGGACGAAGGGAAGAAGAACAAATCAAGAATATCAGCAAGTCTCAATCACAACGACGGCCACTTCAAATCCTCCTTCGCGGCGCCATCTGGCATGTCAGGAGCCGGTTTGTCCTTTCAGGTAATTGGCTCGGCTTTAAAATGTTCATTTTTAACAATACAACCGCGGAGACGGGTTCCGGTAACTTGGCAACAGAGTCACGTCCTCTGGAGATAACGCCGCCGGAGGATCGGAGGTTTCATCCGACGACTTCAACGGACGACGATCCGCCGAGTTGTCATGGATATGCGACGCCGATGTACATCACTTCTGCTTCTTTGTCAGTTTGAAACGCCGCATTTTCCCGGGAGATGAAAATATCTCATCTTCTCGGACAACCTTCGCCTCCATCCTGCACGTCCTCTTATTTTGCACCTCCAGTTTAGTTACAAAAACGTGAAGGAGTATTCGCGCAAACGATATCAAAAAAAAAGGGCGTCTCTTATTTGCCAGGATTCTCCTGAATGGGATTTTCAAACATCGACTCGTCATATATATCTTATTACGGTTGGAAGAAAAAGCAACTCCAAAACCTCTTCTTCCAAGAAAATAAACCCGACGATTTGAATGTTTTCTTTAAAGGCTGTCCCGTCCGTGATGCCATTATTCTTTTCTTTCCATTCACAAACCCGATGTTTTCAAACCGGTCGCGGAATCGGACGATCCCGACTTGGAAGATCACCGTCTTTCAGACATCCGCCAAATTCCGACGACGTTACGGTCCGGGCGCGGCGGGAAATCCGACGAGAGCCAGATGAAGTTGACCTTCACGGCGTCTGCCCGCTACCCGCTGTTATTTCTGCCTCGATTTCTCACAAGGTAACATTTGTCTCATTCCCTTGTAATCTTAGCAGGCAAAAGTATAAGAAAGACAGTGAAACACCAGGAGTCTTTACTAACCTCCCAGCCTGCAGGGATCCAGCAGAGCGCAGATCTTTCCAGCTGCGACTGTGTGTTTGACTTTTTATGTGCGAATATAATATATAATATATCATATATGTGTATATATATATATATACATATTTATATGTAGTAATGGACCGTGAACAAAAAAGTACACTAATAATAAAACAAAATATTTGTTGAATATTTTTTTATATATAAAAAGGATAATATATAAATATATATATTCAATATAAAAATATATAATATATAAATATACAAACATACGATATAAATCTCTCTCTCTATATATATATATATAAATAAAGTATTATCTTTGAATAATTCAATATTTTTGTTTAATTTTGTATGGATAATTCCATACAAAATAATGGCTGTACATTTATGTGATCATTTGAAAGTGTAAATGGAATATCAGAAAATTTCAATATTTAAATTGAAATGTTATTTTTTTCCAGTTTAAATGATACCTGGTTGACCCGTGTATAAAAATTAAATAAGAAACGTGGCGCACCGACCAAAATAATTGCCCAACCCTGCTCTGGACTTACACTGTGACTGAAAAAGTACCCAAATAGTACAACAAAATATTTGCTGTTTTAAAAATAAAAATATATAATCTAAAATGCTATATGTATGTTTATATATATATCTGTGTGTGTGTGTATATATATATATATATATATGCTTTATTCTAGACTACCCTAATGGCACAGCAAAATATTTGTTGAAGATTTTTTATAAATATATTTTATGAATAAATACAGAAATAAA
The DNA here is from genome assembly GCF_037954325.1 of Fistularia commersonii. Lineage (NCBI taxonomy): Eukaryota > Metazoa > Chordata > Actinopteri > Syngnathiformes > Fistulariidae > Fistularia > Fistularia commersonii. The sequence goes on from NC_141296.1 coordinate 1,832,120, forward strand.
TATCTCTATATTTGAAAAAAAAAACAAAAAACTATATAAATCGCTAAGCAATGAAAACTGCAAAAAATACATTTTTAAATCATTTTGAATCTCTCAGATTCACATGTTAGGTCATTTCTGCTCCTGTCTGGACGGCATCATTTACTCATTCTTACAAATTGAGTTCACTTCACTTTATAACAGTTGTGCCCTTAAAATCAATTTTCATGGATTATGTGCACGTCAGCGGCGCTGAAAAAATAAAGAATTATGCAGAGAACGTGTTCCTCTTCACCGCAAGTATTTAGACAAATAAATAACGAGAAAAGAAATTGCTGAGGAGGGATTGGTGGTAATAGAATTTGATTTAAATAAATATACACACTCAAAACAATTGCAAGATTTTGCTCAAACATAATTGAAGTATCTAATCGTATGTTTAATACATTTGAACTGAAGGTATATGTTTTCCTATCTTGCAAGGATCCCTTTATCGTTACATTTTTTTTTTCTCATTCCCATCCTGTTTATTTATATCCTTGTTGTCATTCTGCTTTCTGTCCCTGCACTTCTTATTGTCCTTTAAATTGTCTCCTCTATTTACATTTATATTCATATTTATTGATATTGTTATTGTTACACTGCTGTGACAAATGAATTTCCCCAATGGGGATCAATAAAGTATTATCTTATCTTTTCTTATCTTATCTAACAGGGGGTAATAATGTGTGTGTGTGTGTGTGTGTGTGTGTGTGTGTGTGAGGGATAAGGTACTCGGGGGGGGGGGGTAACCACTTGGAAAAGCACAAATTAAGAAAATATATCATCGTAAAGGGTTTGTAAAAGCGCATTAAAACGTGCTGACGAAATGAAACCGAGACATCATGTTTAACAAATAAAAGAAAGCTTTTATATATATTTTTTTAAATTATATTTTGCGAGCAGATAGGAATCTCCCGAGTTTCGAGCCTGGCAGAGCGTGAGGAGCTTCCCGACACATCCAGGTGACAGCGGGTCTATTATTACCTGGACAGCCATTCTTTCCTCCGCTCTTCTTGGAGCTAATGAATATGGATCGTCGCCGTCTTTATCACATTTCAGTGGCGCACTGCTTCTCAAACCACTCAGGTACAGTCAATTTTTGAAAAAAATGCAACAAACAAATTATTTAAAAAAAAAAAAAAAATTAATGCAATACGTGTAAGATCAAAATAGAAAAGCAGCTACGCACACACACACACACACACATATTATTCATTAGTTAATGCAATCTAGCGTTTCACTCAAGGTCTCAATAAAGGGTTTGGCAGGAATGGAGGAAAAAAAAGGTGATTTTCTTTTTTTTTTAATTCGATCAATGCATGGAGGACTCAGTTTGGTATTTGGCACGCTGTGTAAAATATTAGTGATTTATTTATAAACATTTTTTTTCAAGTGTTTCAAAATACATTGGCTTATTACTTATTACTCTTCACGAATGTAGCGTAAATGCTCGCCGCTTGTACGCCGCTTTCACACTAGATCGCGTTCGCACTCAGTCGCCGATGCTGTGCGAGATGCGAGCCGTGGAATCTAACCGTCAACCTTTGGATCGGAAGGACTCCCGCTCTTCCAGCCGAGCCGCTGAATTGCTAGGCGTTCAGACTACGCAGTGGCGACTCCTCTTTTCGGTGTTTTTTTTGTGGATAATCTTCAAATCTAACAGCTTCCGACCAACCGCAGATCTCCGTATTCTGGCCAGAGCTGACCGATGATTGGAGAGAGGAGTCAAAGAGGCTATCTTTATCAAAACAAGAAAAAAAAATCTCTGAAAAGAGGAGGGGACCTCAATTCTGAGCATCTGAACCGCTCCTGTAACGTCCAAATAGCTTTGAATTGTCTAAGTTTGGGTATGTAATCCTCATTTTGAAAGTGAGGAGAGGATATAAATGGATGGATGGCTGCAGTTGATCTGTTAACGAGTCGCAAGAAGAATCCCTGAAATCAGGAGCGCCCCCGACCATGAGGCAGGAGAACTGCGTGCCTCACTTAGCTGCTCTTGGCAGCCATTTTCTGATCGCTCAGCACAAGAAACTAGTCACACACATACATTTGTTGACAAATTGGAAATGTTGTTCATATACCAAAAGTGTTTAAACGTTTTAATAGTGACATTATGGTCTTAGTGCAGAGGATGCTAGCAGTTAGCTGTCACTGAGGCTCAACAGTCTCTTCTCAGTATTTGACCCCTAAATGTGAAAATCCAGCCATTTTAAATAAAATAACAATCCAAACCCGGTGAAATGAAATGAAAAATACCTTTACACTGCAAATCATTGATAAATATAATCATTTCATTTTTTTCTTTCCAAGAAGTGCAAGTGAGGCACGGCCTCTGCTGCCTCCCCTGACTGCACATCACTGATGTAAATAACCTCACTCGTGAACAATCTTAGATGTACCTTCCTTGTAGCTTGCATGTTAGAGGGAACATCTTTGTGTTTATATTGCCACACCAAACATGCTCACACGAACAATACCAGACGGCTATTTCGCCATCAGATGTTACACATCAGATGACCAAACTAATAATATCACAACAATATCACTTTCAACTTGCAAAATACTTATTTTATTGCCTGTTTATATAATGTATAGTTATTTTATTGCCTATTTGTATATTTTATATATTTATTGTCTATTTGTACAGTTGTATATTTGTATTGTCTTCCCAGGACTACAGATGGAAATTAGCTATGAGCTACAATCTGGTACAATCGTCTCTGCCTCTGTGCTTAATGTAATTGTACACTGTATTAATAAACTTTTTAAACTAAACTAAACTATTGGTTACGAGTTAAATAACGATGTGATTTTGACAAGACCGACGTTGAATGTGACAACTGTCTGGTCGCCTGTTTTTAGCGATTTAACGGATCACCTTAGTCCTCGATGCAAAAGTTGCCAACCCTGCTAATTTTGTCAGCTGTTTATTTGTATCGTAGCCCCTTGCTAAGCTAACGAGTGTCTTCTGCATTGCAGGACGGCAAAGCCGGAATTTCCTTGTGCGTGAAAACACGTTTCCTTACTGTATGACAATCTCCAATAGTCCTTCAAACTGTGCTGTGCTTTGTCACAGGTTAAAAAAAAAACAAAAAAAAACAAAAAAAAACACGATTTAGCACTCGCATTTTCAAATTGCAATGACGCGATGACGTGGGGTCTTATCAAATCTGGGTTACAGATTAAAAAAAAAAAAAAAAAAAAAAAAATTAAATGCGCCAGTCGGTCCATCCGTGATCCCTGACCTGAATGCTGTGATCGGCGTGTTGCCGGGCAGACGGGAACCCTGGAGGGCGCTCGGAGCTGCCTGGTCGGGAAAATTAGCAGTTAGCAGATCTTAATCTTTAACTTCCAGTCCCAAGAAGAGGAATGATAAAGCTTTTATTCAATTCCTCACCATCCAGGGTGAGGAGGTGGAGATAGTGGACTCCTACAAGTAGATAGTAGTATGTTCACATTCTCGCACTTAAATGTCTTATTGCAGTGTTTCCTGCTCACTGTTCTATTGCAATGTTCACATTTATATCTATAATTATATTTATAACAATGTTTACACTCTTCTACCAGCACATTTCCCAATGCACTGCGGACAGCAAAGGAAGAATTTCACCGTGTAGGGAAACTCCTTTCTATACTGAGCATATTTGAATTTTGAAGCTTGTTGTTGATGTTTTGGTTGTCTATTCTTTTTTTTTTTTCATTCTGTTATTTTAGTATTTATGTACTTTCTTGTATGTGGTGTGTGGATGAGAGTGAATGGTTTAAAAGAAAGAAAAACAGAAAAAAAAAAAAGATCCGTAAATGACCTCATCGCCCGTCATCACCCGGGATCAATTACAACCGATTTTAAGGATAAACCATAATTTTTTAATTATTGGAAATTCTTGAGTTTTATTTTTTCATCTGGGTTCTCCTGCCAACACGCTCAAACTCTGCTGCCGTGTAAATACTTCATATGGATATGATAAAATTGTCAGTTTATTATCATTATTCAATAAATCATCTATCCATTTATTCATAAATATTTATCTTATATATATCATCTCATTCTGTACACATAATTAATACACATCCCGTCATATATTATATCCATCTTACGTAAATGTTATGCTCGTATTATATTATATTATATCATATTATATTATATCATATTATATTATATTATATTATATTATATTATATTATATTATATTATACAACATACAAATGTGTCTGCTACAGGTATGACAAGTTAATTTTCCCCTGGGATCTATCAATCTATTTTTTTTTTATATCAACTGTTGCACTTAGTATTAGTTTTTTAATATATCTACATATTCAGCTTAACAAAATGTGATTGCATTTTGCATTCAACATTGTGTATTCCACAATTCAATTTTTTATTCAAATTCTTTGAGAAGACATTTATTTTTGCTAACAAGTACATCTTAATCTGTCCAATGACTAATTTTCCATGTTTAAGTGAGAAAGTAAAGTAAAGTACAGAAAATGAGTTGCAAAGTATTTATAGTTGATTGTTGATCGGGATTTATTTTAAACATCCATCCAATCGACGCTTAATAGAAATAGAAGAAAAAAACAGGGAGGTAAACACATGGGAAAGGAGTGGGAAGTGGAACTTACATTCAACTTAACACACACACACACACACACACACACACACACACACACACACACTGAACTCCGTTTGAACTTTGCAGACAGGATTTAGTTGTGTTCTGTGGGAGTGCTTTGATGTCCTGCAGACAGCAGCGCCACCCCCGTTCTTCAAGCACAACACACACACACACACACACACACACACACACACACACACACACACACACTCGGCACAAACGGCAATTGACCAAACTGTCCTTCTTGACCCTTGTTTACATCAGCAACAAGTCAAAGTCGGACAGGAGGTGGGATGAAATCATCCATGCCCCCCCCCCCCCCCTCCAATCAATCAATTTTATTGATCTGTGATTTATAGGCGTGGCGGCTACCGGTAACTTTACAGGTGTGTGTTTTGTGACTGTTACCAGGTTGGGAAACACCAGAAGTCTCCAGATGCTATGAAATTACGACCCGTCAGTCATGACGGGGTAATATTGACTTTCTGAACGTTTACAAAACCGATTTATTTTGATGCCGAAACGACGAAAATGGGAGCGAACTTCCGTTTCTTTGATCCTCTGAATCTTTAAGAGTTATTCTTCGAAAAACTTGCTCATTACACACAAAAAAAAAAACAGGACGCTTTAGGCGTGAACGTTGGCAGACGGAAAACACAAACGCAGGCCTGTAACGTCTCCTCCTAAACGTACCTTCATTTCCTGAAAAAGTCGCCTTTATGAAACGCCGCTCTTCTAAAAATGGCGAGGATGCCACAAAGTCAACGAGAAGCGACAATGCGGGGGAAAAAAAAAAGACGGGAGGAGTAGAAGAAGAGCACACCCGTCCTGCGATGAGCAAAGCAAACTTTCATGAAGAAAGTCGCTGCGATGCCAGGCGTGGGAGGCGGCCCTTATTTATTTCTTTCTGTTTATCCGACTGTCAGTAATTTATTCCGGATTCTCTGTTTAAAATACTCTTTCCCTCCTCCGGCTCTGCACACCAGAGCGGAGCTGCGACGGCTCCTTTTTCCACGATTGTCTACCGAATATTGAAAATATAGTGATTGCTGATGGAGAATGGGAGGGTTCTTGGTTGCCCCGGCAAAAATGTTTAAGCAGCCCAACATGGAGGGAGTTCAGCTGGAAGTAAAGAATAAGGTATTTTAAAACTCCCTTGATAATAGCTTCTTTTTTTTTTTTTGAACATTTATTAGAACAGGTTCCTTAACAGTCATGCACATTCTTACAAAACCTCATAACAAGATATACATTATACAATAATCTTTATAGGTCACTTATTTCCTCAATAGCAAACGAAAAATAAAATAAAACTGAAAAAAAAAAAAAAAACACAAAAAGACATCTAACTCAGTCAAATAGAGATAATATCTTCAGATAATAGCTTCTAATGATAATAACTGTTCTCCCCTGTGTTGGAGGGGATGTGACATAACGGGGGACTTTTCCCACATTTTTTTCGGACTGCCCTAAACTGATGAAATTCTGGGAAGAGGTAAAAAAAAACAAATAAGTGAGATTTTAAAATTAAACAGACCAATTGATCCACAGCAATTTATTATGGGTGCAGCATCAACAAGCGATTTAAGGAAAAACCAGGTGTTTTCGCTCAGAGTTCTTCTATTAATTGCACATAAAATGATCGCAGTAAACTGGCTCGAACCCCACAAACCTACTGGACCAGCGGCGTCAGAGGCTTAAGGATGGAAACTCCATGGACTTCAGACAAACCTATATCTTGACAAATGGGCACCCATTAAAAAATGTTTGGAGAGTTGAAGATATTATCTCTATTTGACTGAGTTAGATGTTTTTTTTTTTTTTAATTTTTCGCGTGCTAGTGAGGAGATCAAGAAGCTGGAGGATTTCAGGTACTCAGGGTCAACAGTCCAGAGCAACAGAGTGTGCGGAAAAGAGGTGGAGAGACGGGTTCAAGCAGGTTGGAATGGGTGGAGAAAAGTGTCAGGGGTACCAAGAGATAGAAGAACATCAGCCAGAATGAAAGGAAAGGTGGACAAGACAGTGGTGAGACCAGCGATGATGTTTGGACTAGAAACTGTTCCAATGACCAAAAGACAGCAGGCAGAACTAGAGGTTGCAGAGATGAAGATGTTGAGGTTCTCTTTGGGAGTGACCAGGATGGAGACGATCAGGAATGAGTCCACCAGAGGAACAGCACATGTTAGATGTTTTGGAGAGAAGGTCAGAGAAGCCAGACTGAGATGGTTGGGTCATGGACAGAGGAGGGATAGAGAATATATTGGTAGACGGATGCTGGAATTGGAGCTGCCAGGCAAGAGGTCTGGAGGAAGACCAAAGAGAAGATTTATGGACGTAGTGAGAGAAGATATGAAGGTAGTTGGTGTGAGAGAGGAGGATCCAGAGAATAGGGTTAGATGGAGAAAGTTGACTTGCTGTGGAGACACCTGAAGGGAAAAGCCGAAAGAAGAAGAAGAAGAAGAAGAAGAAGAAGAAGAAGAAGAAGAAGAAGAGGAAGAAGAAGAAGAAGAAGAAGAAGAAGCGTGCTAGTGAGGAAATAAGTGACCAAAAAGAATATTGTATAATGTGTATCTTGTTTTGAGGTTTTGTAAGAATGTGTGTGACTCTGTTAAGGAACCTGTTCTAATAAATGTTAAAAAAAAAAAAGAAAATATATAAAAAAAAGGGGTGTCGGGGAAGGAGTTTTTGTTCTTCCTCAAACGTCGAGCAGAAACAAAAGAGGTGTGGCGGGATTTGCCGCACCTGGCGAAGATTGGATCGGCGCTCGGCGGGTCGCGGGTGCAGAAAAAGGGAGAACGTGCACGTTTAATTTAGCTAGATTAAAGTCTGCAGAGGCTTCTTTGTGACACACACACACACACACACACACACACACACACCTGGAAGTGAATGAAAGCATGATGTCATGATATAAAGCCTGATGAAATGATACGTAGCCCCCCCCCCCCGCCAGAACACACACACACACACACACACACACACACGCATGTGTGCAATCTTATCATATTCAGATAGTGAAGTAGGGATTACCTGTGGCTGATTGCTGGATGAGAATATGTGGGAATTTAATCCTCATTCACTCGGTGTGAGGATGAATCTGTGTTACCCGATTTGATCGACCCCTTTGACTTCGCCACGCTTCCCCGTTGGCCTCGAACAAAAAAAAAAAAAAAGCGTTTTTTTTCGTTCCGGGATTTTATTTTGGTCATGCAAGGTCACCTTTTGGATTTTTTTTTTTTTTTTTTTTTTTTAACATTGGACAAATGTGCATTTGTTTGTTTGTTCACGGCGTGCCGTGCGATCCGTCTGCAACCCCTGCGCCTCAGAGGATGACTCAGTGGTTGTGTTTGGATCAGACTAGAGTCTGGAAATACAAATAAAAGGCAGTGAAAGTGTGGGTTCGCGCTGGAAGAAGCCGCATGAAGGTTGGCGTTGGACTAGATCCTGAGAGGAGGTGTTTTCTTCTGCTTCTCCTTTGGGCTTTTCCCTTCAGGGGTCTCCACAGCGAATCCACCTTCTCCATCTAACACCCTTCTCTGGATCCTCCTCTCTCACGCCAGCTACCTTCATATCCTCTCTCACAACGTCCATCCGTCTTCTCCTGGCTCCGGTTACAGCATTGGTCGCCATCCCTCCTCTGTACATGAGCCAACCTTCTCTCCAAAACATCTAAGATGCGCTGTTCCTCTGGCGAACTCCTTCCTGATCTTGTCCATCCTGATCAAGAGAACCTCAGCATCTTCATCTCTGAGACATCTTTTCGCCATTGTCATAGTTTGTAGATCATCTCACCACTGTCTCCTCCACCTTCTACTCTTCTATCTCTTGGTACCCCCGACACTTTTTTCTCCACCCATTCCAACCTGCTTGGACCCGTCTCTTCACCTCTTCTCCACACTCTCCTACGCTCTGGACTGTTGACCCAAAGTACCTGAAATCCTTCAACTTCTTGATCTCCACTCCCTGTAGCCTCACCGTTCCAAGCGGGTTCCTCTCATTCACACATTCCACTCCTTTCCAGAGCATACCTCCACCTCTCTAGATGTTCCTCCATCTGTTCTCCGCTCTCATGGTCCATGGAGATTCCTGTCTAACCTCATCTGTCAGCCTGTCCATCACCATCGCTAACAAGAAGGGGCTCAGAGCTGATCCCTGATGGAGTCCCACCTCCACCTTGAACTTCTTTGCTACACCGACAGCACCCCTCACCACTGTCTCACAGCTGGCATACATGTCCTGCACCAGTCTAACATACTTCTCTGCCACCCCAGACTTCCTCATATAATACCACCTGAGTAATGGTGCATTATGAAGGTCAAAATAAAACATGAGATATGAACCCTAAATGTGCAATTTCTGATTTCTTCCGAAGGATCCCATTTCAGAACAGTTGAAAGAATGCTCTTCTAAGAACTATCCGGCTTGAATTCCATTCCAGGAATTAGCCTCTACCAAGGGGAAACCTTCTAGTTTTCCATTGGCTCAGGCAGTTAGGGTACATGGTGGGGATCAGTGTGATGCAAGCCTCTGGGACGTTCACCTAAAGTGGCAAACCTTTGAGGGTCCTACAAGTTTTTCGGTGCATTCAAGCTGCTTAGGAACTGGGATCTTGGTTCCTCAAACCAGGTTAGCTCCTACTCCCTGTGTCATTTTATGGGACAATGGGAACTCACATGAAAATAGGTGCTTGGTGATTGGTAGCACCCATCACAAGGTACTTCCTGTACCATTTTTAAAAAACAATCCTGATCACTGGTCAGCTATATTTTTCCAACTAAATGGACATACCCAGTGACAGGGGAGCCCCCGATCCTGCCTGTTGGGTAGGCGGGTAGCGTCGCTCATACGGTACACAAAAGGACCAAGACCAGAATGGAAAACTTGGAACTTTGAAGCACACACTGCACTGCACGGACTATATCCTGGGAATTGTACATTGGCAAAGACTGAATTCTTGACAAGGATTTTTGTATTTTCGAACGACCGGTTCTCTTTGTTTGCTTATTTTCCACTGTTTTATATCAAGGTCGTTGCAAGGGCAATGGTGAAGCAATAAACTGGTAATTTGTTCACCTTCTCTTTTCGTGAAGCCTACCTCTCTTTTGAACCTGGGTAGATGTTTAGTGCTTTGCTTCCCTAGAATTGGCCTTGACAAGCCCTGGACCTTCTTGTTCTCTGTTCCTTTTGCCGGTTGCCCTTTGCCGGAGCATACCGTGCAACACTGACCCCTAACAACTTGCGTTGGCACTGCTCTTTTTGCTGCTTTTGGCTACTCAACCGTAAGCTCCTGAAAATGGATTCATATTTGACACTGAGCATCCATGAGCCCTTGTACTCTCACCACTCGTCCCTTCACAACATTAACTGTTTGTGCACTTACGATGTTCATTAGCGTGAGCAGGTACTTCTGGACGTCCACCTCCCCGTGAAACTTCACAACAGAGTTGTCGACACCCAGCAGCACCTCGATGTTGTAGGCTCTGTCCAGGCTCTGCCTGCGCATTCGACCGGCCCGGGTGTTGTTGATACTCTGTTCCACGCCGCGGTACAGAGACTCCAGATCCATCAGACCGCCAAGATCGGCACCTGGACAGGAGACACATGCCATAAGATTTCGAGCTCTTTGGAACATGCCATGCATACAAATGCATCACCAAAAAAAAAGGAACAGCCTATGTGACTTACAAAGTGAGCCTCATGGCTTCCTTTTCAATGCTGTGAATGAAGGTTATCATTTGATAAAGATGCCACCAAAGATGCTTTACAGTTGTGTCACAGCCATAGCAGAGTTTCTGTTTTTCTACTCTGGTCTTGGCAGGACTGGCCCTTTGGAGTTCCTGGAAACTTTTCAGGTACTAGGCTGTTTTATTTTTGTGCACTTGGACAACACGGGAACCAGAAATTGGGACCTCAGTTCATGGTTTATGGGAGCTATGAGACATAGATACTTGGTGGAAGCCATGCCCATCACCAGATACTTCTTACAGAACCAGCAAGAAATGGACTGCCCAAAAGGTCCAAGCTGGTTGCTGCTGGTTTTGTCTGCATTTTTATATCATCTTTCAGTTTGATGGCTTCTGTTAAAACCATTAGCTTTGCATTAGCTGCTTTCGCAAATGGGAACTATTTGCAGTTCCAAGGTCCTTTTAAGGAACTGGGCTGTTCTTTTGTGCATTCTGACACCAGAGGAAGTAAGTACCATTGACCTTGCAGTGCGTAGAAGCATTTTAGACATTTTAGTGACTCTGAAGCGTGGCTTTATTTTTTCAGTTGCACAGGAACTCCTATAACATAGATGCTGGCGGAACTTTTAAGCCACGGGCATTACCAGATACACCTGACAGGCCGCGGAGTGCCATTTTTAAAAACTCTCATGGTCGCTGATCAGCTGTTCTCATGCGGCAAAACAGAAGGAACCAGCAAGAAATGGGCCGACAAGGATGTCGAGGCTCTTCTGGCCTGCTCCGCCACCACAGGAGTTTCCAGGGGTTGCAACGGAACATCAACATTTTCACCAAAACAAGTATTAAATTAGCAAACAGTGGGGGGTTTTCACACAGCGAAGCAGCGCAGGGAGAAAATTAAAACACTTCAACGCGTTTGAAAGTCCGTGGTTATTTTTCCCGCCACCCAGAACATGGATACTTGGCTCTCCATGTTGTCCGAGTCGTCTTCCCGTTCCTAACGGCGGTTTCTTTCCAGACCGGACACGAATTATATTGTGCTGTAGATTCCTGTTTGATTTTTCAGCCTTCCCTCACGAAGCGTGAATCTTCGGCTAATCTGTCTTTAGGTGTTTACATTCTTTCAAATCTGCTCATGCGATGCCCCCCTTTTTTTGCTTCTTGCAACACAGCAAAGTGCACCCTCCCGCGCCTCTAGAGCATACATGTCCGGGTTTTCATTTTCTGTGCGACCCTTTGTAACCGTTGCGAACGGTGTGGCTCTCCTTCGTAGACCTCTCCTAATCAACCAAATATTTCCTCTCCCGTCTGAATAAATGCAGCAGATGGTGCTTGCTAAACACATGGATTAAGACAGCTCCCTCACACAGGGGCTGCCCACCCTGCTCCCATCTTGGCTTCTCTACACGCTGGAAAAAAAAAAAAAGGCAAGTCGCGCTATAAACTACGCATGAAGTTACTCCCCGAGAATCTCTGCAACCCCAAAAGTCACCCGACCACTTCCGACCACTTTTCTCCATTTGGTTGCTTCGGAGGCCGTCGTTTAGCTCTGCCTCGTCTTTTCCTTTAATTAAGCGGACAAAGGACACTCCCGGTGAAGAAAGACAAGATGGATTGTTCTGTCTTCACTCTGAAGGCCATCTTTCCTTCAGCAGCCACCCTCCTCCTCCTCCTCCTCCTTCTTCTTCTCCGCAAGCACGAAAAAACGTGACGCGAGAGTCACGGCGTCTCGTAGGAATCAACAACGCGGCGTCCGACCGAAGCCGTTCGAAAAACCGAGGTCGGACGGGAAGCGTCCCGCAAGGGGGGGGGGGGGAGGCGACATGCGCGATGTTGACGTTCGCACGTGGCCGTATGTTCCCGTTTGGAAATTAATCGACGGCGCCGCACAAGGCGCACGTTTAGTTAAAGCTGCACGGCTGAGTAACTGTAATAGATGTGCCGTTAATAGAAAGGCGCTGGATGGCGAGATGGGAATCAACATGTGGCATTAAGGGACAGCTGGACCCTCCAGTGTTTTGACACATACAGTTAGAGGGAGTGTTAAGTGGAGGAGAGAGAACCAGATCTGAGAGGAAGACACAGGGAAGAGAAAGAGAGATCTGCCACCTTGTCTCCCAATCAGCAAGGGGCATCCCGCTTTCCCACTCCTTCTTATGCAACGTATCCTAGGCAACGGATTTATGGGTAAAACAACGACTGCTCGGCTAATATCGGCGCCCGAGAGCCAATCTGGCCACGGTGCGCCGCAGACAAAGATAGGCGTTAAAAGAAAAGAGTCACATGATCACTTTCTTTAAAAATGGCGCCATGATAACATGTTTGTAAACACACTTCGAAACGTCACGCATGTGAGAATATGTTTTTTGGATGAAATAAAGCCGCCAAGCTCCTCCATGCCGAGCAACCCTGCGTGCAAAACGCTTTAATAATCGTGAAAAATCATGTTGTATTTATTATATAAATGCAGAGCGATTTGGTACCGAACAATTTGCACAATATTGCGCAATTTGTACAGCAATTTATATATACGTGATTCTCTTTTTCTTGTTTTTTACTTTTATTTTTTATTTTTATTTTTTTAATTATTTTTATAATTTTATTTTTTCTGATTTTTCAAATTCTGAAAATCATCTTTTCTTTTAAAATGTGCAGAGTTTTTTAAAAACTCTACTTTTTTAAAAACTCTCCTTTTTTTCTTTTTTTTTTTTTGTTTATTATTTTATAATTTTATTTTTTCTGATTTTTCCGATTCTGAAAATCATCTTTTCCTTTTAAAATGTGCGGATTTTTTTTTTAAAAACTCTACTCAATCGCCTTTTTGATCCAGCACCCATCCCTAATAGGTTAGCGGATGTTATTGTGTTTTCCTTTTTTAGCTAACGGAAAAAAAACAAAACAAAATAAAATAAAATAAACAAAAATAAAATAAATAAATAAATGAATATTAGCAGCACGGAGTTGTTTCAAGGATCGAGTTTTTCGGCGCTTGTTAGCTGAAATGCTTCGCGTCCACCTCTAAGATCTACCTTGATATCCAGCCAAGAGCGACGACAATGCAATTTGCTTCTCGAGAAAAAGTTGTTGCTAATTATTTACGTTCTCCCTTGTAAAGCTCCTTGAAAATAATCTTTAAATGATGTAACGCGCCGGCACAGCTGGACGACAAACGGCGGGAAAGGTGAAGATAACTTCGAAAGCGTCGCCGGCGCTAAAGTGATTAAACAAGCGATTCCGCTTCTCAAGGTGAAAAGGTGCAGCCGAGGCACCCGTTCCTCGTGATTTTAACGTTCTCATTTCATGGCACCTCCGTCCTCGCTTACCTCTCGCAAGCAAACCGCCAACACACACCGCTTCAGCTGTTTTTCGGAGTTTTTCGGAGAAAAAACGCGGAGGAATAAAGGTGAATGCCAAACTGAGAGAGGTGGCGAAGGAGCTGAGACGCACAAACCCGGAGTTCCGCTCAGAGCAGCGTCCTTATATCGAACCCGTCGCCCTAAACTTGTGGCTACGGGATTTGTTTTGTTTTTTTTTTTCCAAAGAATCTGTGGCCCCACTTCCAAATCACGCTTATTCACGCTGTTTATTAAACCAGTGGTCCCCAACCCTCGGGATCACTTGGTACCGGGCCGCGCAAGAAATTATCAGGTATTTCCATTGGATTTATTAGGAGTCTGAACAATCTTTATTTTGAAAAAAATGACTGGAATCTCTCGGTTACATCTTGGTCACTTGAGCGGCAAAAATGAGTAAATAGCTTGCAAAATGAGTGAAAAACAGACGTCAGACGGAAAGTTTATTTTCGAAGGGTAAAAGGTCTAGTGAAGAGACAGAAGAAGAGCCGACAACATAGGTGTCAAACTCCGGCCCGGGGGCAAAATCTGGCCCGCACTTTAATTATTTTTGGCCCGCTAAGACATACTAGCCAAATGACCACTAGAGCTGGCCCGCTGGGTTAGTCTACACAGCATGTATCGCTAATTCTACAAATCCCAGAATTTTCTGCTGGTGTTTTGGCACAAAAATCACAACAGGACCCATAAACGCCCTCTCCTCTGTTGATATTAGCGACCTTATGCTAACACCGGCACCCTGCTACTTAGGCAGAAAACAGAATTTTGCATGTGTGTGATATGAAGTTATATATTGTATAGTGTTAAGCTATGCTTGTTCCATATTTAGTTTTTAAGCAAAAGTCGTTTGGGTTCATTGTTATATCTGGAGGAAGATTTTTTTTCAATACATATCAATGTTGGCCCGCGACTTTGTCGCAAGAATAAGATTTTACCAGGGAACACCAGGAGTTCTACTTGAAATGTGGATTTACGGTCACAGGTGATTCCCACAGACTGAGCCGCTTCTGCAGAATATGCAGTGATGATGCAATGAAGCCTTCATTATACTCATGTTATGTTGTGTTCTAACAAAGTTGCATACAAATACACAGTGGATTCGCGTTTATTATTATAGTCGCAATATAAACAATCCACGGGAGCTCTGCTTTAAACAGTGACAGTGACCAGAAGACAGGAGGCAGAGCTGGAGGCGGCAGAGATGAAGATGTTGAGGTTCTCTTTTGGAGTGACCAGGATCAGGAAGGAGTCCATTATGTTAGATGTTTTGGAGAGAAGGTCAGAGATGGTTGGGTCAGTATATCGGTAGATGGACGCTGGAATTGGAGGTCTAGATCGGTCCGAGGAATTTTATGGCCTTGCTTTTTTATCCGGCCCTCCAAACTATTTTCTTCGAATATCTTCAGTGTTTTCAAACAATATTGAATTCATTTTTTCCTTCTGTTAAATTTTGTGTGGGTGATAACATACAAAATAATGCCGGTACATTTATATGATCATTAATGATTTTAAAGTTGAAATAAAATGCCCCAAAAATTTAATATTTCAAATGCAATTTCCATTTTTTTCAATTTCAATGATACCTCGTTGGCCCACGTGTAAAAATGAAATGTGGCCCGCCAGCCAAAATGATTGCCCATCCCTGGACTAGAAGACGACCAAAGAGAAGATTGATGGACGCAGTGAGAGAGGATAGGAAGGTAGGTGGTTTGAGAGAGGAGGATCTAGAAAATAGGGTTAGATGGAGAAGGTGGAGTCGCTGTGGTGACCTCTGAAGGGAAAAGCCCAAAGGAAAAGAAGGGTGCAGGACATGTATGACCAAGACAAAGTCATGACCCAGATGGTTTGGACATGAACAGAGCCTCCAGGCAGGTTCACAACTTTTCAATGTTTAAGCACAAGGTGGTAATCTGAGCTGTTTTAGATCTTCTTCTACGACAATATCAAACAGGTGATATAATCGCGCGTCTCTTTATGAAGGTGGAACACAATCAACAACCGATAGGGGAGCTCTAACAAAAGCGGATAGCTGTTGACAAACATTCACCAGAGCGGTATTTGCAGCAGAGGCGGTATTTGGTGGTGTACGGGTCACGCACAGAGGAGCGAGAGTGAATATATTGTTGACGTGTACAGCTTTGTATTTGAGGGCCTCATGTTATAGAATATGATGGTAGATAACAACTCCACGGGCGATAAACAAAAACAAGTAGGTACCGAGGGCTCTTTAGAGTTGCAGCCCAGCTCTGAGGAACCCAAAAGACGTCAGGAGTCAGATAACGACAGGCTGATCTACCAGAGCTACATCCTGGGAGAAGACCAGAAGATTCAAGATTCAAAGCGATTATTGTAGAAACGTGTTTCCCTGGACGGTGAGATTCATACTTTGCTGTCCGCGGTGCATTTGGATTTGTGCTGATAGGAAGAGGGTGAAGATTATTCTAAATATGATTATAGATATGAATATGAAACAGTGCAATAAGACATTTGAGTGCGACTCACAAAGTGCGGTTGCAAGAATGAGTGCAGTTTAATTGAGCAGAATCACAATCAGAAAAATTTAATTTGTCTATCAGAACAACTGGGGGGCAGATGGGGAGCTGCATAAAGTTATAAACATTTGAACACCAAAAGTATATTATTATTATTGTTCTTATCATTATTATTGATTATATTAATAATAATATAATAATAAATTAATAATATAATATAATATAATTATTTGATATATAATTATTTATATTATTTATATTATGTTATTATTATACATTATTATACTATTATTAATATACTATTATTAATATAATAATAATAATAATAATAAGAAGAAGAAGAAGAAGAAGAATAAGAAGAAGAAGAAGAAGAAGAAGAAAAAGAAGAGGAAGAAGACTAAATGAAAAATAAATAAAGAAACAGAAAAATAGAAAAAAGAGAATATATAACAATATATATATATATATATATATATATATATATATATATTAAAATAGAAGAATGAGTGTCAGCTGATAAAGCCCTGTGGTCAAAATTTTTTTATCACCAAGTTATAGCTTTTTGGAAAAAAAGTTTCAAATAACAAGGGGATTCTTTAAAACTGGTGTTTGGTGCTGAATACTACTTAAGAAGATGTGATTCTACACAATATAGAATCTTAACAATGTATAAATTAACTCAAATCCAGACGCCTGAAAGAAAGATGAAGCCATTTGGTGAAAAACGTGTATCTCGCCATGATGAAGGCATTTGGAAGAAGTTGTAAATGGCTTCGGAACTCTTTAAAACTGGTGTCCGTGGCTGAAATACGTTAAATATGTGTCACATTTACTGAAAATCAGCCACAGGTTTAAGCAATGAGAAGAAGAAGACACCTACAACTGCACGTTTTATTCTTTGTCTTCTAAAAACACTGCATCAGGGAAACAGAGCCAGTCAGATTTCATCAACTGACACACTTTGTTGCTTGTAAGAAGATAGAAGATCAGACTATTGACTGCCAAATTAAATACCGGTTGAAGCCTAAATATCTTCTCCCGTTGCTTCATCAAGGATCGCGCCGGATGGGTTAGGGAGAGGATATGAAGGTAGCTGGTTCCAGAGGATGGGCTTGGATGGAGAAGGTTGATGAAGAAGACTCATGTTGTTTATTTTCTAAATAAAAAAAAAAAAAAAAAAAAAAAAAACCCTCTTCTCACAGACACAAGTAGCGACACACACACACACACACACACACACCATCTCTCGGTATTCTCATTCGGGCGGAGTATAGAGCGCAGCCTTATTAGTAGACAAAGGTTCTTTGTCTTTCAACCTTTACAAAATGTCAAGAGTGTCTGATTGCGGGCTGAATATGAGGGAGGAGTGTGTGGGGTTACGACAAGACACAACAAGAGAGAGAGTTCTTAGGATAATTCAGCTCAATCTACATCTTACTACCAAGCCGTCGTCTTGGGTTTACCGTACGATTCCTCGCGTCGCGTTGTGTGTTTGAACGCGCGAGCGATCGGCGCGTTACGGAAGGCGGAAATCTGACGTCCTCGTTGCGCATCAGATGTGACGACGACGAGCCGACAAATGTGACTTATTGGCCGGTTTGAACGGCTGTTGAAATAATAATTACGCCATCAAATCAAATCAAATCAAATCAAATGCACTTAAGACCTTAAAACGCTTTATAGCCTTGACTTTGACACTTTATAGTTTTATTGGTATTTCTTATCCTCCCTCCCTTTTTTTTCCCTGTTTATACAATTTCCTACTATTATTTATTATTGTTATGTTTTACTTGAAACTCTGGCACAACAATTTCCTTCGGGATAAATAAAGTTGTTCTTATTCTTATTCTTATTAGCATCGCGTCGGCGGAGAACCGTTAGCATAATAGCTACATCGACGATAGCGAAATCGGTCACATTCCTTGGGCAACTTCTTTTTTTTCCACGCAAGACGCTTCATTATGTCTTCACTATGTCTCCACACACACAAACACACACATTCAGTTTCAAGGATTTTATTGTCATTTTATTGTATTGCGTTGTATTATTTTGTTGTCATTACTGCTTAAAAAGCAGGACACGACACAACAATACGACGATAGCAGTACTTCTGGGTTAGAGATATAAGACAGAAAAAAAAAAGAAAAAAAAATATGTATATAAAGTATAATTGACAACTAGAGGAAAGTAGTAAAAAAAAAAAAAAAAAAGCAAAGTAAAAAAGTGGGGAAAAAAAGGGGGTTTATCGCTCGGTACTGTAAGTGTCGTCCCGAATTTAGTGAAAAAACGAAAAAAACAGTTTTTCAGTCTGTTTATTTTTGCATCGATTGTCCTAAAAGCGCATCCTTGAGGGCAACAGTTGGAGAAGGTGGGATGGATCTCTGAAGCAGCGTGTCTTATAGACGGGACACCATGACCAATCACACACACACACACACACACACACACGTATTAATTCACCTATGGACCTGTCTTGGCACATAACTCAGCGAAGGCGTATTTTCTCTCCTGTGAGAGGACAGTTTGGTAAGTAACCCAGGCGACCGGACAGGAAGTGACACGCAGGAAGTGACACGCCACGCCGTCCCTCACAACATCCTCCTGCTCCATTCTCATTGGTTCCAGCTACGTGGCGTGTTGCGCGTTGCGACGATATCGCGGTTAATTATTTAGTTTGGCAATCGGTGATCTAAACTTTACGTGGACGGCTCCCGGAAGACTTTGATAATTATTCATACATCAATTTGTCCAATTTAGAAATAAACGCTTTAGGTTTAGTTTTAACGTCCGATTCCATCATGCCGACGAGGCGGTTCGAATTTTCCGCGGACGACCGACGATCTTCGGGGGGATGACGAACGGCGCCCGAGCTCCCCGACGTTATTATTATTATTCATTTAATAAGCCTTTATCGCGGAGCGCGAGAAAGGGCCACCTATCCTCGTACGTCTGTGCGGATTTCTGATGTTTCGGGAGACGAGGCAACCTTTAGCTTTTCCTCTTACATAACCGTCTGTCTGTCAGAAAGGCACGAGGCTGGTGGCTGCTGTGGGGGTGTCGCGCCGCAAACCGATCCCCCTCGCGTCCCCCGCCGTACCGTAGTTTCATTAATCTCGGCGAGCCGTTTCTTCAAAGGGTAAAGTCTGTAATGTATGCGGTTTCCTACACATTCATAACCGAAAGCCGCCGCGGTTTGTAACACGCAGAAATCGCACTGGTGATATTACAAGTGCTTAAATTGAGTGATCATATTTCCCGAGAGCCGCCGGGGCCTGAGAGAGGGTTGTTTTTTTGTTTTTTCTTTCACGCTACACCAATTACACCAAACAAAAATGTACGTCGACGGCGGCGTCTTCGGCATCCGCAAAGGCAATATTGTTGGCAAAGATCAATCATGTCCCTAAAGTCCCTCTTTGCTCTTCGGTCAGATCTAAAGAGCTCAATGTAAACCAGGGAGCCGAGTCCAATAAGACAGCAAAGCCAAGCAGATAGAGGGATTACCGAGGGTCTCGTCCACCGTGGAAATGAACTGTCTGGAGTTTCTCCACGTCCGCCTATATCCACCTCCAGAACGACAGATATTTATTAAGATCTCTTATGAAATCAAAAAAAAAAACTTTTCCGGCCTTGAAAAGGGCACCGGACATAAACACCGAACAACGGCGCCGACGTGAAAACGACATCACGCGGAGTCTTGCCATGTGCTATTAATCTACAAATCTTGCTAATGTATTAGCTGAGAGCCTGTATATCTAGTTTAATGGTAAACTGTGTGAGCATCAGGAGGACGTTAAGGAGACAGAGGCTGACAGCTCAGTGCAAGGTCCAGCTCCCAGAGTGCCTATAAATCTCAGCAGAGGCTGCTTCTCTGCAAGTTTGAAGCCCCTTTTGCAAACTCTTATCTCTAGCTCTCTCGCCGTTTTTTTTTTTTTTTTTTTCTAAAAATAGGTTCATCAATTATGTAATAATATAAAAAAAAAAAACACCTGTTACTCTGTGACTTTGACTTATTTTTTTCAATGTATATATCTGCTCAAAAAAAATAAAGGGACACTAAAATAACAGGTGAATGAATGAATGAAATATTCTGATTAAATGGTTTGTTCTTTACATAGGCGAACGTGCTGACGATAAAATCGTGCAAAAATGATCGATGTATGAATCCATGGAGGTCTGGATTCCAAAAGAAAGTGTAAAAACACACTCCGGGCTGATAAAATGTTGATGAAATGTCCTTAAAACAATCTGTGTTGCTTCCTGAGTGACTGAAGTGTGACTGACTTGGCGTTACATTGTGTTGTTTAATGCAGTATATATATCTTAAAATAATTGCCTTTGTCATTTTTGACAAAATCAACCGCTTGCTCAATGTATGACTTATTTTTTGGGTGTTTTTTAATAACTTAGGCGATTATTTCAAGCAGGTGACGATACGTCAGGACAATAAACCGTCAGTTTTTCCGATTTATGTATCCATTTATTTATTCTTTTACCCTCTTCTCTGGCAGTACAGCAACTATGCTAATTGCTACATTCTTGGCTTCGACTGTTATTAAGGTCATAAAACAATACATTTCCCGATTAAAGATGTGATACAATACATAAACTCCAAGGACAACGGATGAGTTTGTAGTGTCACTGACATTAGTCTGGTTGGCCACTGGTTGGTTCTCACCTCCAGCACTAATGGGATACATGTTGGGCCAAGCAGCATACAAGTCATGGGTCTGTGGAGGCTCTCAGTCATCCAGATCATGGTGAATTCTTGTCGAAATCTTCTTGTCGTGGCAACTGGACTTGAATTTCTTCACTTAGAGACGTCGCACCCGTCATCCCAGAGGCTTGGACGATCGAGAACCTCCACAGACATGTTGCGCTATTTGGGACGACCACCCTTCAGAACTGAAGAAGCCTCTGGGATGAGGGGTGCGATGTCTTCAAGTGAAGAGATTCAAGTCCAGTTGCCACGAGAAGAAGATTTTAGACAAGGATGTACAAGTCACGGTTGAAAAATTGAAAAGATTTACGACGCGCCAATAGCGCGGTGATGGTCAAGTACACAATCATGTCAAGTACACAAACATGATTGGGTGTCGGGACCAATCACATGGTGAGTGACTTGAAGGCTACATGTTGGTGCAAGATTTAAGCTAACGGGTAACAGGAGTAAAAAGGGCACAGAGGCTGAAAATCTTTGCATTTTTACTATCATACTTGACTAGGCAAAGGCATGCTTTTTCCGCTAGATGTCACTAGATCCTTCACACTGATCCTTTCAGAGAAAAGTTCAGAACGGCATGTCGAACTTCGGTAAGAGGTCTTATGAAACCCAGTTATATTTAAACTTCTTTCTCTTCTTGTCTCCGGCCTGATTCCTTCTTCCGTCACCTAAGAGCCCTAGGCAATGTCCAACACTGTCTTGACTGTGAAGGCACTCAGAAGAGCAGCTGACGCCAGCCACGGGAGACACCCAACTCTGCTGCTATCATGACAGGCCAGCCACCCAAAACTGTCTACCTGTGGGCTGCAGAGATGGCAGGAGTGGAGGAGCAGCGGCGGAAGAAAAAGATTTTGATGGGAAGAAGACATACGGTAAAAAAACAAACATAAGAAATGAGACAAAAAAGCGGGGAGAGGTACGATGGGATAAACCGGCTCAACCGGAGACACAATTTGAGATAAATTCTGTATCGCTGGCGTTGCCGGATGATTCTTATTTGACTTGAATGATGCAGAATTTCTGATATACAGGATATGGCCAAAAGTATTGGCTCATCCGTCCAAATAATGGGAATCGGGTGATTCGATCACTTCCAGGTGTGTAAAATCAAGCATGCAGACTGTTTTTATAAATATTTGTGAAAGAACGGGCGGCTCTCAGGATCTCAGTGACCTCCAGCGAAGAGCTGTGATAGGATGTGCGACGAATCCAGACGAATCCTAAATATTCCAAAGTCAACTGTCGGCCGGATTAGAAGAACATGGAAGTGTTTTGGGAACGACAGCAACTCAGCCACCAGGTTTTAGGTCATGTAAACTAACGAAGTGGGGTCAGCAGATCGTGCCAAGAGGTGGCCGACTTTCTGCAGAGTCACTGGCTACAGACCTCCAAGCTTCACGTGGCCTTCAGATGAGCTGAAGAGCAGCGAGCAGAGCTTCATAGAACGGGTTTCCACGGCCGAGCAGCTGCATCCGAGCCACACGACACCAACTGCAATGCAAAGCGTCGGACGCAGCGGTGGAAAGCAGCCGACACTGGACTCTAGAGCAGCGGAGACGCCTTCTCTGGAGTGACCAATCACGTTTCCCCACCTGGCGATCCGATGGACGAGTCTAGGTTCGGCGGTCGCCAGGAGAACGCTACTTATCTGACAGCATTGTGCCAAGTGCGACGTTCGTCGGAGGGGGGATTTTGGTGCTGCCTTGTTTTTGGCCCCTTAGCTCCAGCGGAAGGAACTCTGGAAGCTTCAGCATACCGAGACATTTTGGACAATTCCATGGGAACAGCTTGGATTTGGATCTTCCTTTTCCAACATGACTGTGCACCAGAGCACAAAGCAAGATCCAGAAAGACATGGATGAGTCTGGTGTGGATGATCTCGACTGACCTCAACCCCGTAGAACACCTTTGGGATGAATCAGAGACCGAGAGCCAGGCCTTCTCGGCCAACATCGGCACGTGACCTCTGGAAAAACAGTCCAAAATTGCCATAACCCTCCTCCTGAAGCTTGTGGACAGCCGTCCCAGAAGAGTTGAAGCTGTTCTAGCACCAAAGGGTGGACCTGCGTCATACTGAACCCGATGGATCAGGAATGGGATGGCACTCGAGTTCATATCAAGGCAAGTGAGCCAAAACTTTTGGCCACGTCGTGTTTGTGATGTCCGAATCGACTGGCATCGTCCCAACATTTCACCAGATTTTGACCACTAATGACGGGGCGGTCGGCTTTCACGTGGAGCCGCGATTGAACAGAGGGACAATAATTTATCCGCATCCTGCTTTCTTGTTGTCAGATAGAAGGAAAAAAATAAAAACTCAAGGATAAAATTTTCAAATGAGTGAAAAAAAGAAAAATCAAGTGTTCCGACGGCAGTGTGAGGGTTTCATGCGTGTCATCTGGCGCCGACTTTTTTATTTTATTTTCAATTTCGGACGCATTTTATTCATTCAAACTTATCCCGTCTGCTTCTAACTTGCATTCTTGACTGATTTTCTCGTGTCACAGAGCCTTTTAACATCACTCTGTGGATTTCCAGTTTGTTTCATTTCCTGTTTAAGTGATTTTCCGATTCCTGCGCGGCCAAAACCGGGATGATTTAAGTTGTTTGAGGGCAAAGTTTAATATTCGATGTTGTTACCAGTGAATACAGTGCGAAGGCATCGTCTTCGCGGGGAAGGGGGCTGAAAACTTTCTCTCGGTCCTCCCAGGGAGGAACGACACAGTTCGAAATCGCGAGTTGATAAACGCACAAAGAGGCTCTTCGTCTTCGAGGTCGACCTTCCTTCGACCGAAGAAGCTGCGTCCGTCACCTTTGGGCACGACCGCCTCCGCAGGAGTTAGCCTTCGCCACGGGGAACGGCCGGTACGAGGCTTGACCACCAGAGAATAACATAAACAAGGCGGCTCTTTGGATACCGAACACTTTATATGTGAATTTTTTAAGATACGGAACGCAATTCGAGCAAATTTGATCCTTGGAGTAAGAAAAAAAATTCAAGATCGCCTTGAAGAACGTCTCGCGGCTTCCAGCTTATATCTTTGTGCTAATTTTATGTTTTTTTTTTTTTTTAATAATCATCGCAGGTCCTTAGAAAGCAAACGTTGAACCCAGAAATAAGATGATTTCTGTGGAAATTAAGCACCAAATAATAGCAAAGCATCAACGTGGTGTTCAGGTGAATATAATCTCAATCCATCCACCAAAATGTACCATTCTGAAGCATCTAGAAGGGCGATGAAACTTGCAAGGGCATCACGACTGTGACGCAAAAACGCGACATCTGTGCACGACGACACGGAAAAATCGGGTGAAGTTGAAAGAGATGGCAGGCCATACCAGAACGCAGACAACCAGAAGCTAGAAAGAGGTGAGAACCTTCAACTGCGGTCGAATTAAAAGTCGGTTTGACGGTTGGTGAAGAAGTCGTGACAAAGTTTGCCGAATCCACGGGGAAAATTCATTTAAGAAATGAACAAATGTCATTCCTACAACAAGGAACCGCCGCATATATCAATCCAAACCGATATCCGGTGACCGACGACCACGAGTCCTTTTCTTTCCCGTCCCCGGATGTTCTTCCGAAAGACCGGATCCGGATGAATTGCGCGACGGAGAGGAAGCGTTTACGTAAAGACAATATGTATGCAAATGTTTTCTCAAAGTAGCTCAGGAGCAGAACGGAGCTCGAGCTTTCCTGCCATAGATGTGCACGGGGAGGATTTATCATCCAGTATCAGCGCATCATAAATGATAATTATCGACACATAAGCTAGACCGTAACGTGGTTACGAGCCGTCTCTAGCCGCTAAATCAGCGGAAATTCGAATGCGTCGCGTTCAAAAAAAAAATTTAAGGCGCGCCGCGATCGAACACGGCGACGACTCGGACGCGGGCGGATAAATAAAAATAAAAAGCCTTTTGGCATTTAAGGACCGAAATCCTTTTATACCGAGAAATATTGCTGCATAGTCAGCCCAAAAACCAATACACAGACGGGAGTTCTATTCAATTGCGCGGCGCTCCAGCCAGACGGCAGAGAATTAATAAGGCACTACAGTGTATCGGTGTTACTAAATTGGCAGTGTTTCATAACAAAGTCTTTCAGAGCCGTTATCAATTAGAAACAATTACAAAAGCCATTCATCATTCTTTCAAAGCGAGCTCCGGACAAAGAACGGCGCCGACAGAGAGGCTGATAAAATGTAATCAGAATCAGCATCAGTCGCTGCTCATTAACTGAGGCTAATCTCGACAGAGCCGAGGTGCGTCCGCCGCGCGCCAACAAATAGCATCGCCGGTCGGAGTCGGATAAACGCACGACGTCTAGCAAAGCAATCCCAGCGGAACGAGGGGTGGGAGTCCCTTCTTTCTGTATCCAACAGTTTCCCCGTCGCCGCTACTTTCCGCCAAACATTCACCCGCTGACGTCCGCTTTCGGAATCGCGAACGACGCCATGCGCGACTTCCGGCAAAGAGCCGGGCCGCGTTCTCGTAGACTCGCGCCGCTAATCGATGTAGCCTCTTCCGCGCAAAGGTAACTGGAGAGGGGAGCGACGGGTGTAGCCTCCCCCCCCCCCCGTCCCTGTCCAGATAATGAAGCTCCGAGGTAATCGAATCACTGTAAACACAAGCAGATGGCAAATAAGGGAGTGGCCACCGGGGCTTCCCGATTGAATCACGACAAAGTTTTTAAAACTTACCAATCGGTAATTTCCTTTTTCTTCAAGAGCGGATTGACGGTCGGATTTGTCGAACCGGCAAAGGTTTCATCACCTTGCAGGCGATGGCGTGCCGAGCCGCGCTAAATACGGATAAAAGTACATGTTCATTTGCCGAAATGCATTTGTTCGAAATGCTTCTGAACCCCGAGCGGAGATAACCGTCGGATGGAAAGGAGGACGATTTGAAGCAAGGGAACTCACATTGAGATGGTCACAGAAATCTCAAGTCGCCTGGGAACAATAAACCGTAATTTACGGACGATAAGCCGCGACTTTTTTCACGTAAACAACGATGCGGCTAATATATGGACTTTTTTGGGTGGGGGGACGCTAACGAGCTTCACGCCGCTAAAACGTTTTTCCTCGTCACATCGGACCGATGAAATGACCGGGAAATTCTGAGTCCGTTAGACGGTTTTGGTGCGCAGGAGGAAGCCTGAGATAGCGATCGGCTAGCCGGTGCGGCTTATATTGAGGTGCGCTCTATACTCAGGAAATACGGTAATATACCAGAAACAAAAGGATTCAAATATTCCCATGCAGGCAGACGTGGAGAAATTTTATTTAGATTATTATTTAAAGGTACTGTTCAAGCCATTTCAAGTTAAAACCCCCAAATAGTCCTTAAAATACTTGCTTTGGTTAAAGTAGAGAGGCTTATATATAATATATATATATATTGATCTAGGCATTTTTTTTAAGCATTTTTTACACCACACAATGTTTCCGATTATTCCAAAAAAAGATTCTTTCACTGACGAAAGCGAGTAGAGTTGTTGGATAAATGTCAAAAACAGGACAAAGTGTCAAACGCAAATGTAAGAAAGTTAAAACACTATCAAGTGTATTAACCTAAGAATACAGATGATTTTAAAAGACTTGTTGCGAGGTCATGCGGCGCCAACTTCTATTTAAACTACCGCTATTTAAATACATTTAAATGGACCACGGTTCGATATATTCTGCATATGTTAAATAAATATTAATAATATTGTTAAATAAATGTTAAATATTGCTGTGCAATATTTCATTTCAAAACAGTACACGACAATTTTTCCTTTATCATACTATTGTGCACTCACCTCACTTGTTACTAAGACATTTATAGTTTTATCACTTGTTTACTAAGACACTTTATAGTTTCACTGAGACACTTTATAGTTTATAGTTTATTTTATTTCTAATTCTGCCTTTTCTTTTTATTATTTATTACTGTTATATTTTCTGTAACTCTGGCACAACAATTTCCTTCGGGATTAATAAAGTTGTTCTATCTTATCTTATCTTAAATGTATATGAATATATTATAAATATAAATATTAATTGATGTAATTAATTATATTGTAAAATAAATTTAAATATATAATTAATATATTCTTATTCATTAATTAATTATATTTAATTATTAATTTATTGTTATAAAAATTGTCGCGTATCAACAAGGTCTTAGTTTAACCCAAACATACGTGCGATTTTTTTTTTTTTTTTTTTTTTTTTTTTTTTTACAATTTCTTGCTTATATCATCATTCCTACCGTTACGTTATTGAAATTTACCGCTAACACAATACGTTGTAATCAGTAAACCAACACTGGACCAGCGAAATGAATAAATAGCTGTAAGGGTCAAAAAAAAAAAAAAAGGGGTCTCTATCTCGCTTTAATAAAAACGGCTTATTTCACGGGAATATCTTCTCAACTGGCCGTTCTGGCTCTCGCTGCTCTGCAGAGACGCTAATATCACTAATTCCAGACAGACCGTGAGGACGGAGGCCGGGAGGAGGCGACACGAGAGGGTGCGGATAATGAAGATAATTCTTTATATATTTCGCGGCGTGCCCTTTCACTCGTTATTCACACCCTCGCCTCCGGCGCCGTCCCGCTCGTCCATGAGAGTTTTATTGAAGCGGGAGGAAAAGGCACGTCCGCCGTCGAAAGTCGAAACCGGAGGACGAAAAGCAAAAGGCGGATCCTTCCGTTTTTGTCTTCCTCTGTTTAAGAGAGTAATATATCTCCATCTTTTGTCTGTGCAATTATAATGGAGTAGGTCTCAGTGCGCTGCCTGAGGAAATTGCCTTATAGTCCCCGTGCCCCTCTTCTATATGTGGACACACACTTACAAACACACACACACACACGCTCTCTCACGGCAATGGCCTCGGTGACACTACTTAAATATTGATGACCTGATTCTCTGTCATTAATAATAGCTGTAGGACTGATTACTGTGCACGGCGCTGTGTGTCTGCGTGCGTGTGTGTGTTTGACAGTGTGTTCGCGCGAGTGTGAATACACACATGGAAGGGTGCCTACTCGCGATGCGCGAGCCAACTATTTGTTCTGCCTGTCACTGGCATATTATTCCGCGAATCCTTCCAAAAGGATTACTGACATCGCATCGGTTTGGTAAATTAAATAATACGGCGCTAAATAATAGTAAGTTTAACACGCAGTGATACGTCTGCTGTCGTTTTTATACGAAAGAAAAAAAAGAAAAAGAAAGATCGGAGGGGCGTGGGTGTGTGGATAATACGTGCATGCATGCACATGTTTAAAAAAAAAAAATTACACATGGATAAACGACACGGATGCACAAAAAGACACAAAGATACAAGGGGGGGAAAAAAAATAAAATTAAAAAATTACACATGGATAAACAACACGGATGCCCAAAAAGATACAAGGGGGGAAAAATAAAATAAAATAAAAAAAAAACTTGCATGTTAAAAAAAAAAAATTACACATGGATAAACAACACGGATGGAAAAAAAGACACAAAGATACAAGGGGGGGAAAAAAATAAAATTAAAAAATTACACATGGATAAACAACACGGATGCCCAAAAAGATACAAGGGGGGAAAAATAAAATAAAATAAAAAAAAAACTTGCATGTTAAAAAAAAAAAATTACACATGGCTAAACGACACGGATGGAAAAAAAGACACAAAGATGCAAGGGGGGGAAAAAAAAATAAAATAAAAAACATCCCCACACAGACGGCCACTCGCTTGTTAAAAAAAAAAAAAAAAAAATTACACACGGATAAACGACACGGATTCCCAAAAAGATACAAAGATACAAGGGGGGAAAAATAAAATAAAATAAAAAAAAAACTTGCTTGTTAAAAAAAAAAAAAAAAAAAAAAATTACACATGGCTAAACGACACGGATGCACAAAAAGACACAAAGATACAAGGGGGGAAAAATAAAATAAAATAAAAAAAAAACTTGCTTGTTAAAAAAAAAAAAAATTACACATGGCTAAACGACACGGATGCACAAAAAGACACAAAGATACAAGGGGAGAAAAATAAAATAAAATAAAAAAAAAACTTGCTTGTTAAAAAAAAAAAAAAAATACACATGGCTAAACGACACGGATGCACAAAAAGACACAAAGATACAAGGGGGGAAAAAAAAATAAAATAAAAAAATCCCCACACAGACGGCCACTCGCTTAGCTAAGCCATGCATGAGGTGTGCGAGATGCAGCCGGCTTAAGCTAGCTTAGTCGTACGTCGTAGACAAAACACGCAGGCCAGCAGAAAAGCACCGGCACGCGGCGGCTTGTAATGGAGAACTTTGCATCTCCCTGCTAAGAATAGTAATGAAAGAGAAAAGGAAGGGAGGCTGCGGGCGGAGGGAGGAGTGTGAAATGATGAGCCGTGTGTCCTTTAGGAACCATGACTCAGCAAATTACTACCGCACGTGGTCGACGGGAAGAAATCTACCATGAGATGTGCAAAAAAAAAAAAAAAACACGCATACATCTGCAAATTTCATTCACGGATTTAGATATGGACACTTTTAAAAACCGTTTTGATTGTGTTTGAAAATGACCGTGCAAAATATTGTGTATTTATGCAAGAGTACGGCGTTGGCCCGCCTACCGTATCGTAATCGGAAGATCCCAAAACATAAAACGCCGATATATCCGCGGATCTCTATATCTATGTCTGTCTTTCTGCATGAATCTATATATTTATAGAAATGAGTACTTGGTATTTTTCAAATGGGCAATCGGCGTGCACTGTGCTGTAGTTGTGCACAAAGAGCCCACTAAATTTTCCATTTCCCTGATGAATTACATCGAGGTTCGTTGCGACAGCGAGAGAAGGGAAGCGAGAGAGAGGAGCGGAGAAAGGGAAAAGCCAATGTGTACGTCTTTACACGTTTCGAAGAAAAAAGGGATTGTAGCGCTTTTACGCAGGATTCCTCCGTTTTTTTCATTACCGGAGAGAAATCGTAAGGATTTGCATATTTTCGCCGTTCTTCAAATCGACCGGGCGTCTAATTGTCTAATTGCGCGAGCGGATCACGGTGAAAACGACGATTCGTTTACGATAAACAAATCCCCGCTTCCTGCATGAAAGGGAAAAAAAGAACTGAGCTTTTAGCCTCTTAAACATTCCCTTAAGAAAATCAGGGGCACCAGAAAAACAAGGTACCGCCGCTACTTAGCTAATGCTATGTTACGGTCGTGACACCGAAAACAAGCTTCAAAAAGAAAAGATGATTTATTTTGCGTTTAAAACCAAACACTTATTCACGTAGCTGAAGCTTTTCAGTCCCCATATGTGGATATATTATAATATATATATAATATATATAATGTTCAAAGGTTAAAAGGACTTCATATATCCAACAAGAGGTGCCAAAAATGTTTTAAATTGGATCACATGATCACTCTCTAGTCTTTAAAAATAGCATGTTTGTTTACATGTTTCCGATAAGCGTCTGAGGATGAGCTTATTTCTGGCTCGAATCGTCACGCATACGAGAATAAACCTTTTCTGTTAGACGGAAAATAAATCATCTTGTTTTTTTGGAGCATATTTTCGCGGCGCGGATTTTTCCCAAACTCAACTAAGTCGATTTTTTATTTCTTTTTGGATCCCCCAACCGGATGCAGCAGCGGACGTTCTTGTGTTTTTCTTTACGAACTCCTTGACGCCAAAGGCAACGCGGGAAAGGACAAAAAATCGGAAGAGCAGCAGAAGCTCCAACAACCAGTAGGACGTTCTCCTCTGACCCGTCCACGCCGCGCTCTCGGTGGCGACGGGATCAAATGCTAACAGATCCGCCCGAGGCTCTGCGATAGAGTCGAATCGTAGGAGCATACGTGAGAAGAAAGCGTCGCTTAACACCGAGAGCGAACCGCGGCAATCTTCCAGAACGAGATCCGGTCGCATCACGATGGCAGCCGTCCAAGAGAAAGTATCGGGTATGAAGAGCTTTACCGCACGGGCGCTATCGTGACCCGCGCCAACTGGCTCGGAAACACCTACAGCTCTCCTTGAACATCTGGCAGCACAACTGGACCGACTGCTGACGGACGCCCCCATCCTGAGAGCCTTAGCGAGGACACAACGTCCCGACGTAGAAGGGCGACGACACGGTACCTCCTTTCGGACATCGCTTTTGGTCAAGATGTAAAGGTACATGGCCGAGGACACGAACGGGACCCGGAAAAAAATCGTCAGTAATGCCATTTGAGTCAAAGACCGTCTAGAAATCAATAAAGTTCTTGCCTGAGACAGTGAAAGGTCAATCTGTGCGGTGCCTTTATTCACTGCAAGAAAGCCTACAAGTCATGGCAGACACGGACACTGGGGTGTTTGGGACTGTACATCAACGGCGCACGGAAACAAGAACTGCATAGGGATGTGGATTAAAACTTCGGAGGCCAGGTCCCAACAAGGTGACGTTTTATTCCAGTAGATTATCTGTTTTGGCCCGAAGCCCTTCAGAGCGGCACCGGACAATGATACCGAAGCGGAGCGGCAAAACCGGCGATACCAAGCTCCAATCAGCTGGTCAAAGGAGGAGATAGTGGAGATGGATATCAAGAGAGGGAATGACCTCCACCCTGCGAATGTATGCGAAGCAGAATGAGGGAACCCGGGGGACTGTTGAGTCTCAAGCCCAGAAACAACAACGAATACACAGAAAACACTAAGAAAGTATCTGAGTGTCCAAGAGGCCTCTTCGGTACTAATGACCCGCGGGGAGTTTCTGGATATAACAGCCGGGGGTTTTGGGCGGGTCTGGTTTACGGCGGCTGATTGGCAAAGTCCAAAGTCCACTACAAGAAGATTTCGACAAGAACGCTCGGCGAATACCTCAGGCGTGCCGAACAACGAGGAAGAAGATGACGGTGTGCCATGCGGGGTTTAGCCCCTGCACGGTATGCTTCACTGACAGATAGACAAAGCAGCTGATATCCGCAAATCCGGCCAGTAGCTGGTAAAAGCTGGACCGAAAGACAGCAACGAAGCAGTGACCATGGTGAAAATAAAAAAAAGAAAGCGCAGCCACTTAGCACATGGGCCGTAGAGGCCGGTGTTGATCTCACCAGGCCGAATCCCGGGTGCCGGCTGTGCAAAGAGTCCCCTGAGAGAGTTCAGCACACAGTTACAGGGTGTGAGATGAAGGCAGGGAAAGTGTGCATGGAATACCATCACCAAGGGTTAGAGACGCCTGTTCTTCCTCTGGAGGCTCAGATCTTTCAAGGTCTGCAGGAACGTGCTGCAGATGTTTTACCACTCCAGGTGTCCAGAGTCAGGATCAAGACAGCTGATGCTAACAGACTCAACAAGCTCATCAGGAGAGCTGGATCTGTCCTGGGAGTGGAGCTGGAGTCTGTGGTGTCAGAGAAGCTCCTCAGCATCATGGACGTCCATCACCTCCTGCATGGACACTGACGTCCTTCAGAGCTCTTTCAGTCCTAGATTGGAACCACCAAGGAGCTCCACTGAACGCCACAGGAGGTCTTTCCTACCTGAGACTTTTCAATTCCTCTTCCTTCAGCCGAAGGGAATCTTCACACGTTTGTACTTTTTTAAGACCTTAAAACACTTGATAGCCTCAACTTTGACACTTTATATTTTATTTGTATTTCTTATTCTCCCCCCTTTTTTTATACTGTTTATACAAGTTCCTACTGTTATTCATTATTGTTATGTTTTACTTGAAATAAAGTTGTTCTTATTCTTATTCTTATTAGCACCGCGTTGGCTGAGAAGCCGTTAGCATAATAGCTACATTGACGATAGCGAAATCGGTCAGATTTCTTGGGCAACTTTTTTTTTTTCCACGCAAGACGCTTCATTATGTCTACTAATACTATTATCTATTATTGTTATGTTTTGCTTGAAACTCTGGCACAACAATTTCCTTCGAGATAAATAAAGTTGTTTCTTATTCTTATTCTTATTAGCACCGCGTTGGCGGTGAAGCCGTTAGCATAATAGCTACATCGACGATAGCGAAATCGGTCAGATTTCTTGGGCAACTTCTTTTTTTTTTCCACGCAAGACGCTTCATTATGTCTAAGAATAAGAATAAGAATAAGAATAACTTTATTAATCCCGAAGGAAATTGCTGTGCCAGAGTTACAGAAAATATAACAGTAATAAATAATAAAAGAAAAGGCAGAATTAGAAATAAAAATAAACTATAAACCATAAAGTGTCTCAGTGAAACTATAAAGTGTCTTAGTAAACAGTGATAAAACTATAAGTGTCTTAGTAACACTACTAATACTATTATCTATTATTGTTATGTTTTGCTTGAAACTCTGGCACAACAATTTCGTTCGGGATAAATAAAGTTGTTCTTATCTTATCTTAAGCTGCGGTGGCCTGAATCACATACAGAAACACATTTGACCAAATATGCGTCCTTATTTTACGGAAAAAGGCGTCCCAGCAGGACGCAGGAAGCGGAAATAGCGACCGAAACCGTTTGGGTGCCCTACATCCCCTCTGACTGACATTCTTCTTACACTCTTCACCCAAAGTTTAGTTTTCCTGGAGTCAACAGTGACCCCACAGTCGTCCCAGCGCTCTTTTGGCCCCTGCGTTTGTTACCCTGGCGACACCTGATGGAAATCTGGTTACTGCTGCGCTAATGTCTACTTTAGATGCGCGGGACACTTTGGACAGCCAAGATTTTAATTGGCTTTCTCGATTAATATTTCATCGGTTTAAGTACACCTCATCACCTTTCCCTTCCCCGACTGTGACCCCGACGGCCGGTATGTCGGACGAGGAATATAGATGGGCAAAAATGATTCCCGCTGTGATCCGCCGTAACATTCTGGGCCGTGTTTTTTTTTTAATTGCCGTATTTTCTGGGCTATGAGACGCTACTTTTTTCCTAGGTTTTGAACCATGCGGCGTTTACAAAAGTGCGGCTATTCTATGGATTTTTCTTCCATCGCTAGGGGGCGGAAGTAGAATCCAAAATAAGATAAGACGTATAAATCAATCAGAAAGAGCAGATAAAAAGCAGATAGAACACGCACGACAAATTACTAACTGGTACTTATTTTCAAATCCTCGCCCCTTCATCATGGAAACCACAAGGAGAAGCTGGTATGATGCAAGTTTTAAGTCATGGCCATGGAGCTTGCTATCCAGGAAGGAAACGCAAGCTTAGCGTCGATGAATCTATGGTGCGACGTTGGAGGCGGCAGCGGGAAGAGCTCATGCTAAATGCTAAAAGTCGAAAAAAGCTTAACATAAAAGCAGGTGGCCTGAACTTGAAAATCTCCTGGAGGACATTTCTTTTCAACATAGATAACTGCGGCTTATAGCCTGGTGCGGCTTGTATATATTTTTTTTTACTTTTTTTTCTTTTTTTTTAATATAGCGGATGCGGCTTATTTACAGGTGCGCCCTATAGTCCAGAAAATACAGTATTATTATTATTATTATTGTGATTACGGTGAGGAGTAGCAACAGTTTGTGTGAACTGGTTCATTCTGGAAGCGGCTTTAACGGGGGAATTTGTGGATTGAAGAGCCTATTGTTGCTGGAGCATTCAAAAAAAAAAAAAGCTCAGGAGAGCTAATATGTCAGTGAAAATGAATGCACTAATAAATATGTAAGAGTCACAGCCTCCTGAACAGATATTTAAAAGGTGGGATGTTCAGTTTGTGCGCAAACTACCGCAAATATGATTAGTTACTAGTGCAACAAGCAGTACTTGCTGTGTGTAACTCAATAGAATAACAGGTGTTTTTTCTCTAAAATGTAACGGATTGAGCATTAAATCACAATGTATTTGACTATATAGTGATGGGATTTGTGTTTGCACGTGTCCGTGACTTTCACACACACATCCGATTGATCGTTAGTTTGCAGGATTTGGATTATTTCGGTTTTATTTTTGCACGAGAAAAACATCTCGGCGCGCATACATTTGGAGTCGACAGACCCGATCAAATTATTATGATGCACAAGCTGTAAAAACTGCAAGTGAGCATGTCGCGGGCGGCAATAGATGCACACACACACACACACACACACACACACACACCACGGCATAGCACATGCGCACACCTGGCAGCCCTGGGGCCTCCTCCAGGACAGAATGGCTGATGGAACTGAAGGAAGGAAAAAGGAAAAAGAGGAGGAAACGGCGAGATGTGTGTGCCGGGGTGACGGAGCAGTGAACAGACAGCGATTTTTAAATATAGATACCGCAAGGAAAACCCTTTTTTTTAATTTCTATTTTTTTTTTGCAAGCAACGGTTGCAAAAAAATGACATTACGGCACATTTTGTTTTTCGATTTATTTTCCAACTTGTGATTTAAACATTGTCCGTTTGTTGTGATGATTAGCATGATTCAACACCGGTTAGCTTCAAAGGAAGGAAGCTTATGTGCAGAAATAAAGACGTCTTATTACGTTATAATTCAGGTAAAAATGTGCTTTTATTTGTTCTGAGATGACAAGGATGGGCTGACAGACTAACAGGAAAGTATTTCCTCGGCGACACCCCAGAGGAAATACTAACTCCAACCAGAAACAGCGCATTTGTAAACGGTATATATCGGACTCATCGGACATTTGCTTTGGAAATAAAACCAGTTTAGTTTTGAAGGCTCTGGCGTTTCCTCGCATTTCATGGACAAACCGGTTTTTCCCTCGTCGCTTCATGTGCGTTCACAGTAAAGACTATTTTTAACCTTTTTTTTGAGCCGCGACACATTTTTTTACAAAATCCTGGGGGAAACCACCGACCAAAATGACACTCCAACGCAGCACATATAAGACATATAGTTAATAATATAGTTTTTTAATGTATTTATACTCACTTAGTGTGAAACCTGGGGCTGTTTTGATGAACACACAATGGATATCCTAGCAGTTTTAATGTTTCTGCCACAGTGTGGGACTTTTTGGATTTAGCTACAAGTTTAGCAGCAAGCTAGCTAGCTATGAGGGCTGTCTTGTTTACCTTTGTGGTTTTCCTACAAACAAATTCTCCGTTTCTCTTTGTTCGTACATTAGCGTACAAAATCGGCTTGTTTTGAACGGAAGGGTACTTGGTTTGGAGATTAGCTTTAAGCTAGCTTGGCACCGCGGCGCTACTGGTTAGCTTCTCACCACACGCCAAGCACAGCAGTGAGTCGGTGCTGGTGAAAGTGAATCTGACGTTGACCTTTACGTCATCGCGTCACAGACGTGACACTCGACCATCTCTCGCGGCACAGAGGTTGAAAATCACCGGGCTGAATCACAAACCAGATCTGTGTCCGTCTCAAGGAAACCATCAGGAGTGGTTGCAGGAGTTACAGGACAGAATAGCACAACATCAACAGGTTTGAAGGAAACGTCTTGACTCGTGTCGTTAGCCTTAGCTTTCCGTCCTGGTCAGTGTAAGGAAACGGTTGGCGACCTCTTTAAAGTTCAGTTCCTCACGTTTCACATTCAACTGATTGGAGTCGCTAGAATCCGAGAAGAAGAAAAGTTTTTTTTTTTTTGGTTTCTGGTTTGTTTACAAACTTGGCAGAGCCCTGCAGACGGGACTAAGAAAGAGATAAAGCAAATAAGCAATAATCAAAAAGCTTCAAGGAGCGCAAATATTCAATCAGCTTGGACTGAGTTACCGTGTCAAGCTGAAATATATACCATCATTTCCAGACTATTGAGCGCACCTCAATATTAGCCGCACCGGCTAGCCGATCGCTATCTCGGTCTTCCTCCCGCGCACTAAAACCGTCAAAGTCGTCTTATTCGGAGTCGGAGTTGAACGGACTCGGAATTTCCCGGTCATTTCGTCGGTCCGATGTGACGAGGATAAATGTTTTAGCGGCGCGAAGCTCGTTAGCGTCCCCCACCCACAAAAGTCTATATATTAGCCGCAGCGTTGTTTACATGAAAAAAGTCGCAGCTTGTCGTCCGGAAATTACGGTATTTTGGTATTTATAATGGAAGAATTTAGCAGATTATTTGAAGTCTCTTGTAATTGACACTGTACTTTTATTTGTTCAGTACTTTCGATTACGGTTCGATTGCATTTTGATTTTGAACTTTTATTTTGACAGGCTTTATCGGCGGATAGCGACTCGTCTGTTTAGACAACCGACGAACGTTTTGTTTAGCTAAAGGGATTTGTCTTTTTAAGGATTTAGCGCCCCAGCGGCAGAGATGACAAGGTGATGTACGTTTATTTATGGCTTATGGGTTATTTCCATTTATTTCTGTGTTTATCTACTAATTAAATTCCTGAATGTTTACGCCAACAACGGCTAGCTTAAATGCTAGCTAGCCCTGGCGGCCTTTTTTCATGAATGGTTGTCATTGCACGCGCTGCTTCTACTATCCGTTAGAATCACAGATGATAATAAAATGATATTTAATTATTTTTTAAAGTGTTTTGAAGCCGCGCGTGTTTTTCATGGATCGGGATAAATTGGCGAAACGTCATTCGGACGCCGACCGTGGGAGACTCATCGCCACGCTTTACTTTACTCGCCGGCCCCCGAAGGTGTAAATGGTTGCGAGGAGTAACGCAACCACATGTTGGATCCTCATGCGACAGCTTCTTCGGCCGGAAACGTGCGCGCAAAAGCGTGAGTCACGGCTGCTCCGGTGGCCTTTAAACACCTTTCCGTTGCCGAGACGGCGCCGTCTCGATCGCTTGATATAATATTGCTTTCTCCGCCCCCACCCTCGTCCACATCCGCGTTTCACACACACACACACACACACACACACACACACACACCGGGGTATTTTGACAACGTGCCACCATCACCGGTGGCGAGTCGGGGAAAAAAAACCCTGCACACTGTGTACCTACAGTGTTCCCTGATTAACGACATGGTTTGTTCTCTTCCTCTGGCTCGGACCAATCAGGCATCGGGACACAAATCTCTCCCCGCTGGTTATGCTGAAGGCCACCGGCCACTATTTATTGGCAATCTCAGCCCTAACTACCCAGACCCAGACGGTAACACGTTTGAAACGGGAGGGCCTGCACCGCCTGCGCCGCCGCCGCCGCTTCTTTCCGAGTCCATCGTAAGCGTCCGATACATTTTTCCACAGAAAATAAAAGGTATCTTTTAGGTATCTAAACGCGAGAAGATCGGCTAACCGTTGACGAAGAGAATATGGTTGGTGTTTTTCTGCAAAAATGCTTCTCGTGCCAGATTCTTGTCCTTGTGTGGGTGTAACATTAAAAAAAAACAATAATCATGAGACTTTTAACTGTTTAGCTCGTTGCAAATACAGTCGTCCCGTAAGGGGGTTCATATGTTGATTTTCTTTGTCAATTGAATGAATTTTCCCCATTTAAAATAACGGAACCCCCCTAAAACTCACAAAATAAGAGTATTAATATAGATAAACCTGGAAAAAGAAGGATTTTAATAATGTAAGGGACATCAAAAAAGAAAAGTCGTGTAAACTCATAGCGTTGTGATATGAATCCTGCAGCTCACCAGGCTACAAACAAACATACACTTGCATTAAACTTGTGACGGTTATTCGATTAAAATTAACCGTAAGTTACAATAAACGTATGATATTGTTAAATTAAGATTAATTTAAGGTTAAAATAAACCTATGATGATCACTGCATGAAAATTAACTTAATATTACAATAAACGTATGATGATTATTAAGTTAAAATGAACTTAACATAACAATAAACATATAAAGATCATTAAATTAATATTAACTTAACATTAAATAAAGGTATGATATTGTTAAATTAAAATTAATTTAACACTACGATAAACATATGATGATTAATACATAAAAATTCACAATAATTAAAAAAATACAATAAACCTATGAATATACATTAAAATGAACTTAACATTACAGTAAATGTATGATGATTATTAAATTAAAATTAACTTAACATTAAAATAACAATATGATTTAACAATATGATATTGTTAAATTAAACTAATTTAACATCACAATAAACCTATGATGATTAATACATAAAAATTCGCAATAATAAATTTTTACAATAAAACTATGAATACACATTAAGATTAACTTGATATTACAGTAAACGTATGATGATTATCAAATTAAAATGAACTTAACATGACAATAAACGTATGATGATATTACATTAAAATTACTTAACATTACAGTAACACATGAGGATTATTAAATTAACTTTAATTAAATTTTACTGAAAAATTTGAGTTTTTGTCACAAATTTTTCTTTTTTTGATTCATTTTCCTCTGAATCAGCATTGCTTGGCTTTTACCGCACAAATTTCAAATTTTGATTTTCTCATATTCATTTCATTCATTTTTTTTCGTATTTCAAGGAAAAAATTT
Source organism: Fistularia commersonii (assembly GCF_037954325.1). Taxonomy (NCBI): domain Eukaryota; kingdom Metazoa; phylum Chordata; class Actinopteri; order Syngnathiformes; family Fistulariidae; genus Fistularia; species Fistularia commersonii. The sequence continues at coordinate 1,871,329 of NC_141296.1, forward strand.
GCACGAAATGCTCTTTGTATCTTAAAAAAAAAAAGTATATAAATTATATGTTCAGTGGCCGCTGTACTCGCGGATGATTTCGTCTTCATGTATTTTTATTAATTCAAAAAGAAAAGGTTTTAAAAGGCAGACAAACCAGAACGCCGAGGTTTGTCACATTGATTCTGACTTTTTTTTAAATCTGCCAGATTTCTGAGAAATAGCAGGAAGTCAGCGAAAACAAAAAAAAAAAAAAGGATCACAGGTGTAAGATTCCAGGGAAAGCGAAGTGACTTTTTCTCCGGCTTCAGCACATCTGCTGCAAGTGATTATCTGGATCTCCATCGCTCGGCGCCGCCGAACAACAAACGGCGGCGACAACAAGCGCCGGAGAGGATAACATTTTTAGAAACGCAGAAAATCGCTGGGATACGACGCGCGCATGCATGGATTCCGGCTAAAACGTCTTCTATGGTTGCCTCCTGCGAGAATTGCAAAACACGGCGCTTAGCGTGTTGAGCCGCATTTTGTAATAACAGTGCATTTTGTAATAAACGTCCAAAATGTAATCACTTTTTCATTTCATTTTGTAATAAAGCCACATTTTGTAACAAACTGCCCCAATGCATTTTGGAATAAATTTTGCCGCATTATGTAATAAGTTATTACATTTTGAGAAGATTATTACAAAATGCACGTTCAACTTTTTTATTCTCTGGGAAATGTAATAACATGGAATTTATAGAATATTCTCTGTTAAAGCAACCTTTGAATAGTGTACTGATAGTAATTGCTAAGTACTGCTACTAGGCTAATACAGTGATGCTAATAATAGGCCTAGCTTTTACAAATACTTTAAAGTAAAATAAAATACAATTAACAAACTTATGCTTTAGAATTGTTATTACATAATGCACCATGTTATTACATTTCCTAGAGAATAAAAAAGTTGCAATTTTTTAATAATCTTCTCAATATGTAATAACTTATTACATAATGCGGCAACATTTATTACAAAATGCGTTGGGGCAGTTTATTACAAAATGAAGTGAAAAAGTTATTATATTTTGGACGTTTATTACAAAATGCGTCTCAACACACCATCACACAGTTGTGCGTTCCTCATTCGATCTACCGGTCGATCGCAAAGGTAATATCGGTAGATCGCATGACATTAAAAAAAATAGACTTGAATGATTTACAGGGAATCCAGTCAGATCCGATTTTTATAAAACGAGACGGGGAGTCGGATCAAGTAAGAAGACAAAAAGTAACGTATCACTTTCGTAAGGAATCGGAGGACTTTTTTTTTCCACTATGACATTTTCGAAGCGCAAAGTGCGTCTCATCTGCCGGTCTGACATCAGGAAGGGTAACGTGGAGCGGCTTTTTCGGGCCGTTCGTGGAAAATACGACTCGAACGTCCCGTCGAAAAGCCGGCTGAGAAAGAAGAAGGTGAAGGAACTAAAATACCGGTTTTCTGAAACAGAAGCCGCTTTTCACATCGTTCCGATTCAGTCACGCCAACCTGCAGGAGTGTCTCAAAAAATTAGAATATTGTGATAAAGTTCTTTATCTTCTGTAATGTAATTAAAGAAAAAGCAAAAATTATTAAATTAAAAATATTCTAATATTTTGAGTTTTCTTAAAACGTAAGCCATAATCAGGAATAATAAAATAATAAAAGTCTTGCAATATTTCAGTTGATTTGTAATGAATCCAGACTTTATGACATTTTTGTTTTTGTAATTGCATTACAGAAGATAAAGAACTTTATCACAATATTCTAATTTTCTGAGACACTCCTGTAAATAAGGCCTATGATTAAATTCAGTTTAAGTCATCAGATTGAACTTGAGCAATGACAAAAAAATGTACATCATTATTTTGCGATACTGGCTCATGTGAGGTACGTCAACGTAGATTGTAGATGTCGAGAATATTTTGCATTTTTGTTGTAGATCACTGAAAAAAGTGCTAGCGCTCCTGCGCTAGATGCTAATTTTGGTTTGGGATCTCGGTCGTTGGAAGGAAGCGTCCGACTCAAGCGGACGACGCTGGTCTGACTCTCTCAACCTTTTTTTGAGCCACGGCACGATATTTTACACGCCACCGAATCAATTTGTCCAAAATGTTTTCAAACAAATAAACTGTAGCTCTGATGTATTTCTTCAATGATTTTGCAGGCAGGTAGGATTCATGTCTTCCACGTTGGGTTGCTGTTAGGATTTAGCCTTTTTAGCTCGCTTTCAGAGCTTCTCACCGGTGCTTTTCTTCAACAACGCTGCCTGTTTCTCGGTCTTTTTACGGAGGTGAACAAAATAGTCCATCATCTCATCTAGAAGAGACGGGTGTTTAGTTTGGAGATGGTGTTTAAGTTTTTCCCTGACGGTTTTTCCAACTCGGTCGGTTCCACACGCAATCAAACGTTCATCGTTTTGTCGTTCGGCTCTTGGTAGCCGTTTTATGATCGTTCTACGCAAGAAACTTGTCACGCACATACAGTTGTTGACAAATTGGAAATGTGGTTCATATAGCTAAAGTGTTTAAACATTTGACTGGTGACATACAGAGAGACAGCAATACGGTCTTAGCGCAGAGCATGCTAGCAGTTAGCGGTCATTGAGGCTCAACAGAGGGCTGCCTCACCGCACGTCTCTTCTCAGTATTTGAAAAGTCTTCTTCTCTTTTGGGCTTTTCCCTTCAAGGCCAATCCACCTTCTCCATCTCACCCTGCTCTCTGGATCCTCCTCTTTCACTCCGACTACCTTCATATCCTCTCTCACGACGTCCACCCATCTTCTCTTTGGTCCAATTCCAGTATCCGTCTACCACTTAATTTCCTCCTCTGTCCACGAGAACTTCAGCATCTTCATCTCTGCGACCTCCGGCTCTGCATCCTGTCTCTTCTTCAACACCTCTATCTCCAAACCATCCAGCATGGCTGGTCTCACCACCGTCTCCTCCACCTTTCCTTTCCTTCAGGCCGATAGTCTTCTATCTCTTCGTACCCCTGACACTTTTCTCCACCCATTCCAAACTGCTTGAACGTCCTAAAACTTTCATGCGACTTTCAGCTTTTAGTGTGTTAGTGTGAAAATCAATCGGTTTAAGCCCAGAATGGAAAATAGATTTCAAGCTAACCTTCTTGATAGCCCTTAAAAAGTCGTCCCTTAGCTTGAGACTAAAGACCTCATGTTGTCACAACAGCACAACATGTGGCGCCTGCGTTTCTTCTTGACAACGCAAAGAAATAAATTCCTCTATAGAAGGAATCGCCAATCGGGGGAACGAAAAAATGAAGATTAGCAACACAAAACCGCTGTTATAATTTGCGTCATCGTAAAAAATACCGGTGACTTACTGAACAGCGTACGATTAAATTTGTCCAAATTCACCTCGGACTCCTTCAGCTGGTGCGAAACCTTCTTTGCATTAACTCCAAAATTGCTGGATTTGGTCGCGTTGTGAGTTTTTGCACGATCGCGTTTTTGCTGTCGTGCATTTCGCTCAAGCGTTCCGTTGTAACGCGATTCGTAAAATCGACCGGCTGAACACGATCTTGATATGTCGGCCGGAAAATTGTTTTTTTTTTTTTCCCCCTTTCGATAATAGCGTTGATATTCATTGTAAATGCCACGCACCCTCGCCTTATGTTTACGCCGCCGTTAAATCCTGTAATGAATCTCCAGGCATTTTGCACTGTTTGGCCTTTCAACCGGCCGACGGGAACGTAATTCCCGTGCCGGAACGCGTGAGGATGGAGGGGGCGAAGAAAACCTCGCGGGGAAAGTAAAATGTCTGAAAGTGTGAAAACCAGGGCTTATAAAACAATTGAACCGAGGCTGCGGTTCATCTCTCGCCATCCGTGTGTAATTTGTAATTGCCGTACACAATTTACAAAGGTCAGGAATCAACGGTATATTGACAACCGCAACATAACCCTTCTGGATTTGACTGCCACTCTGGTTAATTGGACGCAGTAAACAGGCAGAACAATATATATCGTCAGCTCCGGCTTCGGTTTCGGTTCCAAACCGCCGTCCTCCAGTTCTGCTCAAGCTAATTCTGCATGTGAAGCTCGAAAACGTACTGCCTAGACCAGGGGTGGGCAAACTTTTTGACTTTTAAAATTTGACAAACGGGCCTGATAAGCACAAGATACATAAAAAAAAAAAAAAAAAAATGCATTTGTTAACAGTTCATACCCAACTCATCTGACATTTGCTTTGAAAATAAAACCAGCTTGGTTTTGAAAGCTCTAACGTTTGCTTGCATTTCATGCATAAAACGTTTTTTTTCCCTTGTAGCTTCGCGTGCAGCTCATTCACGTGTCAGAACATCCACAGAAAAAGGCTAAATCACAAAGCCAATCTGTGTCATTCAGCTCAGGAAACTCCTCAAGTAGCTCCAAAAATGAAATAATCTCCTGTTTGAGCTCCAACATTCACTGATCCAATAATTCTGTTCCGATCTTTGCGGGCCGGATTATAAAGACCAACGGGCCGGATGTGGCCCGCGGGCCGTAGTTTGCCCAGACAGTTTAATCGTCGTCCTGCGAGCCGGTTCGACCCGTAGGGTCTCTGAGACTCGGCTCTTTATGGGTTACAACTCGCCAACTTCAACCCTGCGGGGTCGTGGATGGAAAAAAGAAGCTAAACCCCGAGGGTAGGGGACCGCGCAATGGGAAGAAACGTCTAAAACAGTCCTCTGAAAGCAGCAGAGGGCACGGTGAGGTGAGGCCAGTTTAAAAATAATACCCATTCCCTCCTGGATGGTGGTAAAGTTGAAGTAGCACACATGGATGTATGCGTTTAGCATCCTGGTGGAAACCCCAGATATATTTAGATGTACTTAAAAAAGGAGAGCTGTGTAAATTTTCCCTGTTTCGATGCGTTTTCTTGGCGCGATTAAAAAAAAGTTCTAGCAGTCCGACGCGACCGCTCTCTCCCGCCAAACTCGGATTTTCACGACGGCGACGGCTCACATTTCCCCCCCTGTTGATTCGCTTCTATTCGCTCGGCATTTTGCAGCGTTGAAACTCACGAGGAACCGAAAGGGAAACCGCAACTCTGTTACAGAGGACCAATAAAAAAATATATAGATTTTAAAACAAAGGTGCAAAAATACCCGGTTTGCGTTTAGCGAGTGCGTTGCTCGTAAGCGGCGTCCGACTTAGCCCCTCATGCTCGCCGCAAACTCAAGGCCCGCGGGCCAAAAGTGGCCCGTTATGTCATTTGTCCATGACCTGCGAGAACATCTAAAAATGTTCGATCGTCTTTAAATGAATAAATCAAACTCGTGCCACAAATTTAATTCACAATTTCCCACAACTCATGCCGATCGTGTTTCCCGCGAAGTGACGGCATTAGATCGCAGTGAATCAACATCAATGTGGAATTAAGAAATACAAATGATCCCTAAATGTCCAGGAAGAGAAAAGTTGCTGCAGATGGAAGGATGTTTCAGGAAGATGTGAAGGCAAATACATGTTTGTGGAGCTAAGTATGCTAATGTTAGCCTTCTGGAAAAAACAGCAAATTTGCCAAGAATTAAAAGCAGCAATGGATTTAATGTTTGTGTATTTATGCAAATCTGCAAGGCTGTGTGCAGCTATTTGTTTTTAAAACTCTACATCCGTCACACATGTTCTTAGCGGCTAACAATTATCGGTTGCACTTCTTCTGTTTTTCCGCCCTTAAACAATCATGACAAAAAAGGTTTTTCACAAAGTTAATGTCATTACTAGAGTTGGATGATATTTTTCTTTAATGTGGGTTTCTTAATATAAAAAGATTTATGCCGTAGCAGAGCAACTAGTAAACATATTTTTGTTTCATATAGATGCAAATGCATATGTAACATGTTGGATTCCAATGAGTAAAAAAATGTAGTTATTTAACATTAAGGAGTAGTTACATTTATTTTATAGTACATTTATTAATGGTTACACGAGGGCAACCGGGATGCTGATGTGGCCCTTGGTGAAAATGAGTTTGAATAAGAATAAGAATAAGAATAAGAATAAGAACAACTTTATTAATCCCAAAGGAAATTGTTGTGCCAGAGTTGTAAGTAAAAACATAACAACAATAAATAATAGTAGAAAATTGTATTAAAAAAAAAGGGGGGGGGGGAATAAATACAAAAATTCCTTAACTCAATCGTTATTAAAGTAAGAAGTAAATAGAATTTAAAAAAAAAGTAGAAAATTTGGGAAAGACACAGTAAGGAGAGGGGACAGCGCCCGCGACAGCACTGACACCCCTGTATTTACTTTATTTACTAAGAACGCAAACAGTTGCATCATTGATTATTAAACATTTGCACGATTTAACCAAAACGTGCACGGCGAGCTGGTCGGACGGTCGACCGAAGTGGACGACTGCTGCGAGGAATGAAATAAACTTACAAAATGTTGCCCGCCGCTTAATTTATTTGAGTCTCCGGAGCGATAAAAAAAGAAAAAAAAAAAAGAAAAAGAAAAACGAGCCGCCGTAAGTAGCATTACGAGCGCTTACACAAACCATTATATCGCAATTAAAAGATGATGTCAGTTATTCCAGATGACTAAGTTTCATTTCAGGGTGAAGGCGGCCCTGCTTGAACAGATACGCCCAAATAAAAAAAATAAAAATAAAAAAATAAATAAAATAAAATCCATGCAAAGGAGCCACAAGAAGTGTTTTCACTGAATAATTCCTATTACATGAGAAAACCTTGTACGTTTTTCCCAAGTATGCACATCACGGAAGCTTATTCAGCGGTGGCAGAGCCTCCCACACTTCTCGGAGGAGTGCCAGATTTAACACACCCTCTGTGTGTGTGTGTGTGTGTGTGTGTGTGTGTGTGTGTGTGTGCAGCATTGTGACAGTAGTGGGAGGAAGGAAGTCACACGCCATCTCATCTTCCATGAGCTCCCGTCCCCTGGGCGAAAGCTCATTGCATAACTGATGCTAACACAGAACGCCGGCTACCTTCGGGGAGGTCGGTCACACGGCTCTACCTGCTGATATTCGCGCGTAGGATTGTATATTTTCTTTTTTTCTTTAATATTTTCGAAGCACGATTCAATCCCGGCTTCTTCGAAAATCGCGTTTATTTACTTCGGAATTTTAAAAACTCCTCTTCGATGTGTCATATTTATGAGAATAAGGAGAGGTTGTCATATATTATTTACTATACACAAAAATACTATTTTGTAAAATCCATCATTCTGCTCAAGTGTCATAAACTATATACAGACTTTTTATGCTGATAAATCCACTTTGTTTCCTCTCGCTCTTCGCATTCAAACGACATCTATTGATACATTTCACGCTGTTGAATCTCGATCATCCTTTCAGATTGTATCTACCTCAGTGTTTAATGTGTACTTTATTATTATTATTTTGTTGATTTCATGGCACCGCTGGAAAGCGAGAAACGTCTGGCTTTGGATACGCAAGACAGATCGGATGAATCGCTGTTGCGCGACTTAAATTCGACGTTTTCACCCTTTTTGCGTCGCACACTTGGCCCTGTTTTGGTGTTTAGAAGAGGATAAAAGGTCAGATCGACGCTCTGTGCTGAATCGGGGATTTTAACCTCTCGCTTTGGTTGCAAGAGCTTGTCTTGGCTGATGAACTGAGAGGATTAAAAGGACAAAAACAACAAAAAACGGGGGAAACGTCAAGTTGCGTCACGTTCCGAATCTATAAAATCGGCATTGATACGTTCGATTTTGAGTCGGTTACTTCGCAAGGAAGTGGACGGAGGTCAAAAGAAACATGTTTTTGAGAATCCCATCTCAGCGCACCTGGTTTTTGTTTTGTTTTTTTTCACGGGATTAGCAACGGCGCTAACCAGATGTGAGCGTCCGACGGTTTTTGGTAAATCCAAAAAGGATTTGTAATCATCCCTCCCTCGCGTGCGTCTGCCGTTTTTGAACCGCAAGTTATTTTCCGAGGTATTCCTGATTTTTATATCCGTCCATCTTACGCTGCTTGATAATAATTTATCCTTTATTACGAAGTTCGTGGACAGATGAAGCCGACAGAACCACATCGTCTGCAAAAAAACGGAGACTCTAAACCGGTTGGGTAGATATTCTGTCCATAAAAGTTATGAAAAGTTCTAAAATATAAACATCTCTGTTTATTTTATTCCTCATTGCTCTCGTCACCCTGTTTATGTTGTCGTTCAGTTTTCGTTTTTCACCCGTACTGTCTTGTTTTTTTGTCCATTCGTATCCTTTTTTGTTTCCCTGCTGTCTATTTATTTGCGGACGTCTTTTTCTATCTTCTGACTGTCTTTTAATTGTGTCTATTTATATTGATTGACAGTGTAACTGTTACGCTGCTGTGACAAAAGAATTTCCCCTATGGGGGAAAGTTCATTTTAATTTTAAATATAAAATATATAGAGAGAGATTTTTAAAAGTGTGGGACTTGATAGGCATTTTATTTTACGTGAAAAACCGAACGGTCGTACAAAATGATTTCCCAGGACGTGACGGCGGTCCAGATCGGCGTCGGACATGACGGGGAGGAGCATCGATCGGGTCGAGACGACTTCCCGAGCAGAAAGCAATAAAATACAGGAAAGCGGGTCGAAAGTCATCGCAGGAATAAACAGGGAAGCGAATAAGAGACAATGAAGGAGTGGATGGCGGAACCAGGAGGTCGGTTAACTGGTGAGACACGAGGAGACCATCGGAAATGGACAAATAAAGGAGCCGGGACACTTCAAGAAGGGTCAGAACCGCCTGTTCTTCCTCTGGAGGCTCAGATCTTCCAGCCTCTGCAGGACCATGCAGATGTTTTACCACTTCAGGTGTCCGGCGTCATCTTCTACGCTGTTGTGTGCTGGGCAGCGGGATCAAGACAGCTGATGCTAACAGACTTAAGGAGCTCATCAGGAGAGCTGGATCTGTCCTGGGAGTGGAGCTGGAGTCTGTGGTGTCAGAGAAGCTCCTCAGCATCATGGACGTCCATCACCTCCTGCATGGACACTGACGTCCTTCAGAGCTCTTTCAGTCCTAGATTGGAACCACCAAGGAGCTCCACTGAACGCCACAGGAGGTCTTTCCTACCTGAGGCTATCAGACTTTTCAATTCCTCTTCCTTCAGCCGAAGGGAATCTTCAAATGTTTGTACTTTTTTAAGACCTTAAAACACTTGATAGCCTCAACTTTGACACTTTATATTTTATTTGTATTTCTTATTCTCCCTCCTTTTTTTATACTGTTTATACAAGTTCCTACTGTTATTCATTATGGTTATGTTTTACTTGAAATAAAGTTGTTCTTATTCTTATTCTTATTAGCACCGCGTTGGCTGAGAAGCCGTTAGCATAATAGCTACATTGACGATAGCGAAATCGGTCAGATTTCTTGGGCAACTTTTTTTTTTCCACGCAAGACGCTTCATTATGTCTACTAATACTATTATCTATTATTTTTATGTTTTGCTTGAAACTCTGGCACAACAATTTCCTTCGGGATAAATAAAGTTGTTCTTATCTTATCTTATCTTATCTTATCTTATCTTAAACCCCCGTAGGGTAATGTGGATTTGTGGTAAAGAGGTGAAGAAATGGAAAAATTCAAAGTAATGGACTGCAATTCGCATGTAATTTCCAGGATTTGATTTATTTTTAGAAAGTTCGTCGCCGCAAGATGGGGTTCATGTGTGTGAAAGAGAGGAACCCGGGTGGAACGGTGAGGATACAGGGAGCGGAGATGGACAACTTGGAGGGTTTCAGGTGGTAACCAGTCCAGAGTGTAGGAGAGGGTGGAGAAGATGTGAAGTGAGATAGAAGAAGATCAGCCAGAAGGAAAGGAAAGGTGGAGGAGACACTGGTGAGATGATCTACAAACACTGACCAAAAGACAGGAGGCAGAGCTGGAGGTCAAAGAGATGAAGATGCTGAGGTTCTCTTTGGGAGCGACCAGGATGGAGTCCATCATGTTAGATGTTTTGGAGAGAAGGTCAGAGATGGTTGGGTCATGGACAGAGGAGGGATGGTGAGTATATTGGTTGATAGATGCTGGAGTTGGAGCAAGGAGAAGATTGATGGCATCATGAGAGAAGAGGATCCAGAGAACAGGGTGAGATGGAGAAGGTGGATTCGCTGTGGAGACCCTGAAGGGAAAATCTCATGGGAGAAGAAGAAGAAGTAGTAGTGGATCCTGAGGATGTTTCATAATTGATCAAAATGTTGTTGTTCCATTATATGGATTCCGTCGGTCATAGATCCAAACATCAGCTTGAAGATACAAAGAAAATAAGATAGAAAGAAGAAGAAGAAGAAGAAGAAGAAGGGTAAAGGACACAGAAGAGACCAAGAAGGTCCGCAGAAGATGGATGGAGTTGAAACGAGGTGAAAAAAACAGTGGATTTTACAAACTGACCCAAACTTTGCTTCACTAACCGAAGATCCGCCCGAGTCCTGGAGCTTCACAACTGCTAAACGCTGAGAAAATACATATATTTGTTGTTGTTGTTGTTGTTTTCTGTGATGTTTGGCAGGGAATAAATCAGGAAATTCAACCGCTCGGGTCGTTTCCATTCATTCCTCATAAGAGAACTCGCCGGAGGAGCGTCTGAAGGACACCACACTCCCACAGATCCTACATTTGCGATGCTATTTTGATCCTCCGCGTGCAGGATTTACAGAATACAGGAGATATGAGCGCCGCGTCACACGTGGAAAGGTGCTAATCTTGTCAAAACACTATAATTACCACCGTTATAGCTACATTCTCCGAATCCCCACAGCTGTTAAAACAGCGTAACCTTCCGTCCGTCGAAGACATCCCGCCTCCCCCTCGGCTCGCTCCTCCTCCGGACCGTTTCGGCGGCGGCCGACTGGGTCAAAGGTCGGCCACACCCTGCTATTATCCCCGCGGTCGCGGCGAGCCGACGACTCAACAGAAGGGGGAAGGGGGCACAAATACACAATTATAGACCGGTGGATCGGAAAGGAAAGAAATACTGCAAACTCACGGGATGCACAAACATAGTCGTCCACACACACACACACACACACACACACACACATATGCATATGTAGCGAGCGTGGTAATAAGCTAGCCGTGTCCACCGGGGGGGAAAGAGTCCGTAGCCACGGAAAAGGAGGGAGGAAGCAGCTGGCTGCTGAAATACTTCCCGTCTGTGCGCTATAATTTCCTCCCAGAGGCACACCTGGACTGACGCTCATTCACACATATTCTGTGTGTGTGTGTGTGTGTGTGTGTGTGTGGACAATGCATATATGGTGAGACGTGTCCGTGACCTTTTTCGGTGTGTGCGCGTGTTCTGCTTGCACAAACGTTCATGCACACCGCTAACGTAGCATGGATCAAGACACTATAACACCAATGCAATTACATGACATTACACGTTATTCCACACGCAACACGTGATCCGTGCATTTACGTCTGACCGGAAATGAGCCGCTCCCGCTCTCGACGAACCACCTACGCGTATGTGAAATGAAAACATACGTGCATTTCTGAGACGAAGTTATAAAGCGAGCCGATCGGGCTCCTCGCGATGGGCTAGCGGAGCGCTAACGGCGCCGCTATTTGGAGTTTGAAAGCTTGTATTTAATGATGTTATTGTAATTATCTGGAGTTTATGTTGCGCTACGAGCGGCTGCCAGGATTATACAGACAGGACTTGGCAGAGGACATTGTTTACGTGGGCAATCCAGGTTCTTTGGATTCCTCTGGAAGTCATACATACCTCGGTTTTAATCATAAAACGGAAAAAAAAAACAGGTCGTGCAAAATGCGGAGTCTTTCAAAATAGCGTTCCCCTCCGGACGACTGCCTTCCGGGGCGGAAGGATTCTAGTTTAGCGTACGTCGCCGTTGCCGTTACCTTTTAATGCACTCCAGGAACTTTGAATGCGGATCAGAATATAAACAGGAACACACACGAACCCCCCGACCTCCTGAGGAAACTCTCCGAAAGCCGGTTAAGTCGACTGATCGTCTCGTGTTTGCGCAGATGAACAAGTTCCCCGCGCCGAGGCTCTTTTATCACGCCGCGAATCGCAAAAAAAAAAAGCTTCGCCGCGGGCCGGATGAGACTTTGAGTCCAGATGCGGCCGTCTGGAGGGACGCCGGGCATCCGGAAATGTGCTGATTCTGACACCTTTATCTCGAAATTCAACCATCCAGGCAAACTCGCTCATTCGGGGCAATTTTACCAATTTTTTCCAGCGTGTTTTTCGGATTTTATCGAATTTTATCCAATTTTTATTCGAATTTTATCACGTGTATTCCGCGGGGGCGAGAACCTGCTTTCGGCATCGGCCATTTTCTTTGGAGCGGTCGATCGTCGTGCCGACGGGAAGGAGAGAAGATACACTTTATTGATCCCCGTAGGGGGAATTCTTTTGTCACAGCAGCGAAACAGTTATAGTGTCAATAAATATGAATAGAAATAGAAATACAGACGAACAAGACATCCACAAATAAATAGACAGCAGAGAGAATGACTACTTCAAGTTGCCACGACAAGAAGAATTCATCACGACCTGGACGACTGAGAGCCTCATTTATTCATTCATTCATTCATTTATTCATTCATTCATTCATTTATTCATTCATTTATTCATTCATTTATTCACTCCTTTGTTCATCCATTCATTCACGTTTTCATTCAAGTATTGCTGCTGTTCGCTGCTCGTCGCCACTTTTGCAAGACGTATGAACTCTTTATATATTATCATGTTGTTTAGGCGCAACATGCTAATACAAGCCCTACCTGTTTATTTATATATATTCTTAACGCTGTTTATTGTTTATTCTTAGTTCTTCTATTTTATGATCACTTTTCTTGCACTGTCCATTTAATCGTGGGACGATTAAAATGTGCTTCTCAGTTCTTTTCAGTTACTTTTCAGGAAGAAGAAAACATTTCACGTCCCCCAACTATCAATAGTATCATTTATCTATATTGTAGTTATAATTACACCTCAATGGTGAAAAAAAAAAAGAAAGAAATATAGATCAACTTGCAAAAAGGAATAATTTTATTCACTTTGTCTCTTGTCTCTTTGTCTGAAATGCAAAAAAAAAAAAAAAAATTTTTTTTGGACTGACTAAAATATTTGATACTGACAAATGAAATTTTGAAAAATCAATAAATAAAAATTATAATAAATTCAAATCGGTCAGCAGGACCACTAACCTCAGAACCGTTTTTTTTTTTTCTTCTTTTTTTTTTTTTTTAAAGAGTCACAGTGAAGCCAAACGCTACATACGCTTCGTCACATATCTTTGTCTTAGCTTTTCCAGCTAATCGTTTATCTCATGACCTTTCTTATCATCCTTGTTAAATATTTTCCCTTGGTGTCTCTTAAGGGTTCGTTCACTGCAATTTATATTTCCCGCTCTGTGCAAGAAAAAAACCTGCATAGAGCAAAATACCCGAACCACGAGAACGCCAATGCCGCCAACTTTGGATGTGCGATTACACTTTATTCAAGTGTAGCAAAAACAATCCTAATATAGGGTGGAAGAATCTCGCCAATCCAGTAAAATTCTGCTAATTTTGTTTGCGCGCCTCAGTGCTAAATAAAGCTAAATAAATATATTTAGCTAAATAAAATATGGATCTGTAAAAAGTCGATGAAAACAAGCATGGTGGCACGTGCGAGGACGAAGCTGGATTTTTCAACCTTTTCTAACAGATACGTATCAAAAATGTTTTTTTTTTTGTGTGTTTTTTTTTGGAGATCAGTGGCAAAGAAGCTACGCTAGGAGGAATGGGGGGAAAATTTAATGCCGTTACTTCGTTGGAGATTTTTAAAATGCGAAATGCAATATCCGCGGTTTGACGTATTGTACGCGCATCTTTTTTTAATAGCATATAAAATGTGAATATGCGCTCTCGCGTTTAAAGTTGATTTCTAAGATATATGGGATTTCCACATTTTATGTATTTCCACTCAAACCCAACATACTTGCATCTTTGCAAACCATTGTTTTTTTTAATTGTTTATTCAACATTTTCACATATATTTTAGTGGATCGGACGCCGGACCGTATTTAACTGTACTTTTTCAATTGTGATAAATACAAGGAATTAATTGCAATTAATTATTTCGCTTCTGTGATTATATTCTGAACTTCCAGTTGATTTTAAAGATGAAATTCTTATTTTAATTGATGCAGTTCGAATGTGAAATTTCAAGTTTTTTTCTTTTTAAAATGCGAAATATAAGGAATATCTATGTTTTGATGTATTTCCATTCAAACCAGACATACATGGATCTTGATAAGTCATTTTTATATAATATTCAACATTTTTTTCATATATTTTAGTGGCTTGGACGCCGGGCCGTATTTAACTGTACTTTTTCAATTGTGATTAATGCAAGGAATTAATTGCAGTTAATTATTTCGCTTCTGTGATTATATTCCCGATTAAATTCAAAAGTTCAATTCTTGTCATTTTAATGTTCGTATGTGAATTTTTTAATTTGCTTGATTTTTAAAATGTCAAATATAATCCAAACTTCAGGTTGATTTGAAAGATTAAATTCTTATTTTAATTGATGCGGCTTGTATGTGAATTTTTAAACTTTGTTTGATGAGCAGTACTTCAATTGTAATTAATACAAGGAATTAATCGCAATTAATTCTTTCGGTTCAGTGATTATATTCTGAACTTCAGGTTGAAATCAAAGGTTCAATTCTTGTTGTTTTAATAGATGTGGTTCGGATGTGAAATTTTAATTTTTTGGGGGGATTTTTAAAATTCCAAATATAACAAATATCCACAATTTGATGTATTTCCATTCAAACACAGCCTACGTGCATCTTGGCAAATATTTTAATTGTGTATTCAATATATTTGAGTGAATTGGACACTAGGCTGTATTTTACTGTTCTTTTGAAATTCTGATCAATTTTTCGCTTCAGTTATTATATTCCAAACTTCAGGTTGAATTTCAAGATTAAATTCTTCTTATTTTAATCGATGCGGTTGGTATGCGAATTTTTTTTTTTTTTTTAATTTTTAAAATGCAAAACATAAGGATTATCCACGGTTTGATGTATTTGCATTGGAACCCTACATACGTGCATCATGAAAAAAACTTTTATTTTCATTGAATATTCAATATTTTTGAGTGACTTGGACGCTCGACTGTATTTAACTATACTTTTAAAATTACGATTAATACAGGGGCATTAATCGCAATTAACTATTCCGCTCATTTCGCTGCAGCGGCGATTAATCGACAAACGTGCGAAATTAATAATAACACTTACTCTCCCCACTCAGGACATCGATCGGCAGATCCGCGACTCTCGGCGCGAGAAACTGATCAATCCGCCTCCCGCCTTCGTCCCTCCGTCTCGCTTTCCGTCCGTCTGGAACTCGTCTATTACCTTCGCTAAATATAACTTCCGTCTTTAGCGAGGAAATGAGTCCAACATTCAGAAACCGGCTCAGAATTAACCAGACCCGGCGAAGGGCGACTCTGGAAATGATTGATTGATTAATAATTAATTCACTAATGCCCTAATTAAACCACACAGAATAGGGAAAAAAGGCCCGATGAGCAGAAACGGGGATTTATTTCGGTTTATTCGGAATTGCGCGTTTTCCATTTTCCTCACATATTAATGTGACGTAAGAAGAGAAAGGTCAGCTTCTGTTTACATAACGTTGCAGTTTGGAATAGACCAGACCAAAGAAAATAAAGAGAAATGAAGCGAAATCCACATCTCCTGCCGCTGAGAGCTACACACACACACACACACACACACACACACACATACACACACACCGACTTGTCTGTCACACTGTCCGTTTAGTCTTGAAAATCCCGGCATTCAAAGCCAGACGACCACACAGAGCCCACGCCGTGCACGCACACGCGCATGACTCTGAGCGAGCTGTCGCGCACACACACACACACACACACACACACACACACACACACACACACACGGTGACCTGTTCTATCCCACGCTATCGATCCGCACCCCACTCTTCATTAGAAAGATTCAAAGGCAACAGGAGCTGTGAGATATTTTGTGTGTGTGTGTGTGTGTCTGTGTGTGTGTGTGTGTGTGTGTTCTAAAAGTGTAAATCTTTGATCAAGTGTGTAAGCAGTGTGTGGCGACATCCTGGGTGTATGTAAGAGTATTGCTATAGAAATTTCTGATGCGTGCGCTTGTTTACACTCACTCAGGCGTGCTTGTGTGTGTGTGTGTGTGTGTGTGTGTGTGTGTGAGTGCGAGCGTGCTTTCGTGCATGTGTGTGTGTGTGTGTGTGTTAGTATTGCCAGGTATCACTAACAGTGGGAGCAGATCTGTGTTACTCTCATGCAGTCTGTCCTCTCTGGGTGTTCCTATGGAAACTCTCTTGTTCTGTGTATATTATTAGACATTCTTGAGTCAAATGCCGAGAATAGGGAGTCGCAGATCTCACTTATTGCAAAATACGATTTCAGGTGAGACGTCTGATCCCCTCCGACACTTTGAAAATATTAAAAATTGAAGAAGTTGATGGGAGGCAATTTTGCATAGTTTTTTTTTTTTTTTTGTTTTGCATCAAAAACAGCGGTTTTCTTGTGAACAAGCTGAAGTCAAACAGCACAAAATCAAAAGTTTCCCCCGGCTCATACACGATAATATCACATTAAATTAAAATAAATGATATTCATTTCATTTATATTCCTTTTCAGACAACATCTTCCAGGTCGGCTGTTTGAATGTATCAGGAAAAAGTCGCAAAAGTCGCCTGCCGATTTTTCCCAAAACACCGTCACTTATTTGCACTGCATTTTAAAACCATCGTAAGAATAATTGAATTTCTCACCGCAAGTGATGTCTATTAAATAAAAAGGCTTTTTACGAGTGAATCAAATCTGCTGATGACGTTGTTAAGAGTGACTGAAGGTGAAACATTAAACTAAGAATCGCCCGGTTACACAGATGGTAATTCAATTACGCGTCTTCTGCTTGTTTGACACCAGAAATGATTTTGTCGGCGTTCGTTTCATCGTATTTTTCGGGGGGAAAATGAATTCTCGCGTTTTAAGTTGATTTCTAAAATGTAAGGAATATCCACGTTTTATGTATTTCCATTCGAACCCAACATGCGTGCATCTTGGCAAATCTTTTTTTTTTTTAATTGCATATTTAATATAATCACATTTATTTTAGTGAATCTGACGCTGGACCGTTTACTTTCTTTATTGTGATTAATGCAAGGAATTAATTGGAATTAATTTTTTTGCTTCTGTGATTAAACCCCAAACTTCAGGTTGTTTTAAAGATTAAACTCTTGTTTAAATCGATGTAGATCATATGTGATTTTTTTTTTTTTTTTTTTTTAATGCAAAACATAAGGATATCCATGTTTTGATGTATTTCAATTCAAACCCAACAAGGGTGCATCTTGCCAATTTTTTTTTTTTTTTTTGATTGAATATTCAAAATATTCAAGTGAATCAGACACTGAATCGTATTTACCTGTAAATTAATTGTGATTAATAGAAGAAATTAATTGAAATTAATTATTTTGCCTTGGTGATTATCATCTTTTTTTAATTGAATATTCAGTATGTTTAAGTGAAACGGACGCTGGGCCGTATTCACTTGTTTTTTTAACTGTTTAATAGGGAATTAATCGTAATTAATTATTACACCTCTGTGATTATACTCCGAAGTCCAGGTTGATTTCAAAGATTAAACTCTTGTTTTAATTGATGTGGTTTGTATGAGAATTTTCTGAATATTTCTTTTAATTTTTTTTATTTTTAAAATGCAAAATATAAGGAATGTCCACGGTTCGATGTATTTCCATTCAAAGCCAACAAGGGCGCATCTTGGTAATTTTTTTTTTATTGTATATACAATTTATTCAAGTGAATCGGACACTGGACTGTATTTACCTGTAAATTAACTGTGATTAATACAAGGAATTAATTGCCATTAATTATTTTGCCTCTGTGATTATATTTTGAACTTCAGGTTACCTTAAAGATTCAATTCTTGTTGTTTTAATCGATGCGGTCCGTATGTGGATTTTTTTCCTTTTAAAAATGGACTCTTAAAATTCAAAAATATACGGAATAGCCAGCTTGATGTATTTCCATTCAAATCCAACATACGTGCATCTTGGCAAATCTTTTTTCTTTAACATTTACTCCGTATATTCACATACATTTGGTTAATTGGAAGCTGGACCGTATTTAGCTGCGCTTTTTCATTGGCGATAATACAAGGAATTTGCAAATAATTGTTTCACTGTGATTTTATTCTGAACCCCAGGCTGATATTAAAGATTAAATTCTTGATGTTTTAATCGATGCTGTTTGTATTTGAATCTTTAATTTTTTCAAAGGTTATTCTTAAAATGCAAAATATAAGGAATGTCTATGTTTTGATGTATTTCCATTCAAACCCAGCAGACGTGCATCTCGGCAAATCTTTTTTCAAACGCTTACTCAGTATATTCATATACATATACTCATATATACATATATACAATATATTCATATTCATATACTATTTTAATCAATGTGTATTGTATGTGAATTTTTTTTCAAAAAACTTTGATCCTTAAAGATTAAATTCTTGTTTTATTTTAATCGATGTGTTTTGTATATGAATTTTTTTTTCTAAAAAGTTTGATCCTTAAAGATTCAATTCTTGTTATTTTTAAGCGATGTGTTTTGTATGTGGATTTTTTTTTTTAAAAAGTTTGATTCTTAAAGATTTTTTTTTTCAATCGACGTGTTTTGTTTGTGAATTTTTTTCAAAAAAGTTTGATTCTTCAAGATTAAATTCTTGTTTTTTTTTAATCGATGTGTTTTGTATGTGAATTTTTTTCAAAAAAGTTTGATTCTTAAAGATTAAATTCTTGTTTTTTTAATCGATATGTTTTGTATGTGAATTTTTTTTCAAAAATGTTTGATCCTTAAAGATTAAATTCTTTTTTTTTTCAATCGACTTGTTTTGTTTGTGAATTTTTTCAAAAAAGTTCGATTCTTAAAAATTTAATTCATGTTTTTTTTAATCAATGAGTTTTGTATGTGAATTTTTTTCCAAAAAGTTTGATTCTTAAAGATTAAATTCTTGTTTTTTTTTATCGACGTGTTTTGTTTGTGAATTTTTTCAAAAAAGTTTGATTCTTAAAGATTAAATTCTTGTTTTTTTATCAACGTGTTTTGTTTGTGAATTTTTTTCAAAAAAGTTTGATTCTTAAAAATTAAATTCTTGTTTTTTTAATCAATGTGTTTTGTATGTGAATTTTTTTCAAAAAAGTTTGATTCTTAAAGATTAAATTCTTGTTTTTTTAATCGATATGTTTTGTATGTGATTTTTTTTTCAAAAAAGTTTGATTCTTAAAGATTTTTTTCTTCAATCGACGTGTTTTGTTTGTGACTTTTTCTTCAAAAAAGTTTGATTCTTAAAAATTAAATTCTTGTTTTTTTTATCGCCGTGTTTTATTTGTGAATTTTTTTCAAAAAAGTTTGATTCTTAAAAATTAAATTCTTGTTTTTTTAATCAATGTGTTTTGTATGTGAATTTTTTTCAAAAAAGTTTGATTCTTAAATATTAAATTCTTGTTTTTTTTAATCGATGTGTTTTGTATGTGAATTTTTTTCAAAAAAGTTTGATTCTCAAAGATGAAATTCTTGTTTTTTTAATCGATATGTTTTGTATCCGACTTTTTTTTCAAAAGTTTGATTCTTAAACATTAAATTCTTGTTTTTTTTAATCGATGTGTTTTGTATGTGAATTTTTTTTCAAAAGTTTGATTCTTAAAGATTAAATTCTTGTTTTTTTAATCGATGTGTTTTGTATGTGAATTGTTTTTCAAAAAAGTTTGATTCTTAAAACGTAATTCATGTTTTTTTTTTAATCAATGTGTTTTGTTTGTGAATTTTTTTCAAAAAAGTTTGACTCTTAAAATGCAAAATATAAGGAGTATCCACAGTTTTGATGTGTTTCCATTCAAACCCAGCATACGGAGACAAATACAAGGAACTCACTGCAAAAGTAATCACTCTGATTTCATTCTGAATTTCAGGTTGAATTTAAAGATTAAATTCCCGTGAAACGCGGGCGCGGTAACGAATGCCGGCAGCAGCATCGACGGCGGCTAATTGCCGAAGCGGCTAAGGATGCAAATAAGTCAAGGAAAGACGGAAGATCCTTTTTTTTTTCTTTCCAACCCAACAGGGTGATACGTCCATATGTCACTCCTCCTATCCCCCTATCTCGCCGGATAATTAGTGCGGCGGCAGCACTCTGAGAGTCGGGCGTGCGCGGAGGTGAAATCTCGACAGCGTGTTGTTTGTCGCTCCCTTTGCATACAATTGTTTTAAAGGATTATATAACCAAACACGCACTGTGCAGATTTCCACGACCGGGGACGTTTGATGGAAATGATAAAATATATACTGCTCAAAAAAATAAAGGGAACAACACAATGTAACTCCAAGTCAATCCCACTTGTGTGAAATCATAGTGTCCACTCAGGAAGCAACACAGATTCATTTGGACTTGTTTTAAGGACATTATATCAAAGTTGGATCAGCCCGGAGTTTGTTTTTACACTTTAATTTGGAGTGGGATTCCTAATCCAGACCTCCATGGGTTGATACAATTGATTTCCATGGATCATTTTTGTGTGATTTTGTTGTCAGCACATTCAACTGTGTAAAGAGCAAAGTATTTCATAAGAATATTTCATTCATTTAGATCTAGGATGTGTTTTTTAAGTGTTCCCTTTATTTTTTTGAGCAGTGTATATTCATCAAATATTAAATGCGTTTTAAAAAAATCATTTAAAAATCAAATTGAAATAATGTGATTTTATTTATTTTCTATTATTATTTGACACCTGAACCTGGCATTAATCGTTGTTAGAAATTATGTTAATCAATGAAAAGACCAGAGTGAACGTTTTCATCTTGGTGCAAATAACTCAGAGTAAAACCAAGGTTGTGTTTGTTCAAATAACAACGTGGCTTCTCTTCAAATGTAGACGAGATCCTTCCCTATAATATGGGACTTTCTCAGATAATAGGTTTTGATCAAATAAAATAAGACCAACTTTATTGATCCCCATAGGGGACATTCCTTTGTCACAGCAGCGAAACAGTTATTTCATAAGAACATTTCATTCATTTAGATCTAGGATGCGTTTTTTAAGTGTTCCCTTTATTTTTTTGAGTATCTAGGTCAAAATGTCCAGATTTGCAGCATCTGGAATTAAGAATGAAGGGTGTATTGAAGTGAAAAGCCGGACTGCGGGAACACGAACTGACCTCTGGAGTGCGAGTCTGCCGCTGTGCTGCTGATGGCCGATCTCTTTACGCTTGAGGAGCGATAGACGATGTGCGTCCGTCCTCCTCCCCCTTCCTCCTTCTCCATCACGCCGTCGCCTTTCTCCACCGGCTCGATGAAAAACTCCTCCCGCTCCGTCCGGATCATGCCGGCCTGCGGCCCGGGGAGAGGACGTGTTATTGGAGGGAATCGACGTGGAAACACACAATCGGCGCGTCGAAACGCGCGCGAAATAAATTCGAGAAAGGAAAGGTTCCGGGCGTTTTCTTTTCCCGTCTCGGCCGAACGGAGGCGCGTCGGAGTTTGTTTTTAATTGACAGTAGCTGGTGAGCTGCCAGAGCGCCGCGGAAACTCCGCAGGGAGCGACCGCAAACCAAACAGATGGCCAGAAGTTACCCACGGTCATTTTTAAAGAGTTACGAGCGAGGACGGCGAGCAGGTACGTCTTTTGCATGTGAAGGGGCTCCTTGTTCCTCGGCATGTCATTAACGCCGGCGTCCAACGTGAGCGAGATTCACATCCCGGCTGAAAGATCTGGATTTCAGACGGTGCAGAAGGTGTCTCCTTGGAGCGTCTGCTGTTTGTGGCATGAACGTTTTGGCGCAAGAATCATTTAGGAGAAATAAATAATAATAATAATGATGATAATAATAATAATAATGATAATCGTGTTGATAACAACAATAGTAATAATAATAATAATAATACTAGTGTTAATAATAATAATAATCCTGTTGATAATAATAATCATGTTGATGATAATAATAACAATAATAATAATAATTGTGTTGATAGCAATAATAATGATAATAATAACAGTAAAATAATAATAATAATAATAATAATAATAATAATTGTTATAATAATAATGATAATCATGTTGATAATAATTAGAATAATAATAATTGTTCGAATAATAATAATAATAATCATGTTGATGATAATAATAATCATGTTGATGATAATAATAATCATGTTGATGATAATAATAATAATAATAATAATGATAATAGTAATAATAATAATAATAGTGTTAATAATAATAATATTAATAATCGTGTTGATAATACTAATCGTGTTGATAATACTAATCATGTTGATGATATAATAAATGGTAATAATATTAATAATAATAATAGTAATAATAAAAATTGTGTTGATGATAATAATAATATAATAACAATAATTATAATAATAACACTTTTAATCATAATAATAATAATAATCTTGTTGATAATAATAATAATACATACATATAATGATGATGATGATGATGAAAATAATAATAGTAATAATAATCATAATAATAATAAATAAATTGATATATGAACACATTATTTTTTTCTGTCTCTGATCTAAATCCAAAAGAAAAAACAGGTTTCGCTTGCATATTTTGTTCACTTTTTCTGTTATCTAGACCGCTGAGAGGAGGAAATAGCCCTTTTTATTTTTTTTTTGTTGTTTTTTCCTCTCGCTACCGTGTGAGCCACAGCAGGGGTCGTGGGCAGGAGTGATCCCCGGGCGCAAGACGGAGTGACATTTGGTATTTAAAAGACAAAAAAGAAATGAGACTGTCCCGCTCTCATCCCGAACTAACACATCCTGTCAGGTAATTCCTCTCGTCCGTTTCACCCACGCGGCGACACAAGACGCGGCATCGGCAAAAAAAAAAAAAAGATGGGCAAATAAAAGAAGCGTGTATACCGCCGAATATTTATGCAAAAAAATAAAAAAAAAATATACATATTAGTTGCTTGCACACGCACAGGGAAAACAAGCACTGGGAAAACGGCCCGTCACTCTCTCTTATTCCATCTGTCTGTTTAAGACAACTGGCAATTACCAAGGCAACACGCGCTGCAGAGGAAAGCCATGTGGGAGAACACAGAAAGGATTGCAGAGACTTTAGAAGCCAGAGCGCTCAAAAAAACAGAAAGGGCCACAAATGAACCAGGGGGATGAAGACTATATGATCGGCCATCGGTTTGAGAAAAGATGTAAAAGATTCCTCCTCAGGATGGGATGACCTTCCGCAAATGCTGGTGTTTTGAGAGACTCCGGCGACTCGAAGGATGGAGTTAAAACGGTAAACGCGGAAAGAAAACGGCGAGAAAAGTTGATTTATCCGTAGATCTTATCTGTATATCTTGGAAAGACTTCTTCCTCCCGTTAATGTCTGAACATATTAAAACAAAACATGCAGGGATCGGTTCAGGAGCCGGGAAAAAAAAGCAGGAAAAACCCAATGAGATACGGCGAGGAATCGAAAACAAACTGATAAATAAAACGGATAAAACAGAGGAGAACTCTGGGAAGAGTCAAACGTGGAGGTAAACTGATAATCCGACAAGGACCGAAACTGTTCGGGAGCGAAAAACGTCGACTGTAATGAATGACGACGACGACATCGTGAAGGGGGAAAGTCGTGATGGTCCGAGACCGAATTTTCAGAAAACCGAAACGTCGGTCGGGGGAAGGAAGATCCACGTGGAGTCTCGATGTCGAAGGCATCGGCTTTCGTCGGCGCCCACAGGAAGAGGCCACTCTTTGGGAAAAATGTTTAAAAAAATACGCTTGTGATTTGTCAACATGTCAACTCAAGGCCAAATGCGGCCCGCCACGTCACTCTATTAAAAGATCAGATTATCTTAAAATAAAGAAGTCAAACGCGTGCAATGACCATAAACTACATTTCCCACAGTTCAGGCCGAGAAATGACGTCTTCCCGCCATTAGATCCCGGTGTTTCCACATGAGACCGAAGGATGTTTCAAGAAAGACCACGAGCTCACTACGTCCCGTTCCTCGACTCTGTTCAACTAATTTTCCTGTTAAAATCGCCTTGTTGATCCGTTCTCCGGCCCGAAAAAGCGTCCCGTTCTTGTTTAAAACTGCAAAACGGCAGAAACACGGAAAGGAATTAAACATAACCTGAATTGTTACTGTGTTTCTGGTTCTCTTTCTCTTCCCGCCAGCACTTTTACTTGGCGTTTCCTTCGTTAAATCAGCAAAAGTAAAGCCTTCTCGCTAACGCTAATGCTATCTCCAGCTTGCAATAACTTTTCTACTTCTGCTCAAACGGAGTCGACCCTTTAGCCTCATCCGCCATCTTTAGCGCCTCGTTGTTCTTCAGGATTGTACAGAAGGTTGACATGAACACCGCTCTCACATTTAGCTCATATTTCCTTCTCTAGATTGTTATTTTCAACTTCTTCGCACTGTTTTGTCCGCTGCAATGAGGGCCTAGCATGACTGAAAAAAAAAGCTCAAATGTAAACAACGTGGAGTGGCGCAACGCTACGCTACGACGTCACGATGCAGAAAGCCCGTGAGTTTCATCGTACGGCTAGCGGCCTTTCAAGAAAGGCTAACACATGTTTGTGCTTCTTGGAGAAAGAAAAAAAACGGTATGTCTTTCGTGTTAAGAAGCGGCGTCGGTCGTCAAAGAGTTCAATCTACGTTGACGTTTTGACACCAAACACGAAGCTCGGTATGCTAAAGTTAGACTTCCAGGAAAACAAGAAATTAAACGTATTAAAAGCCAAAATGTTTTGGATTTGAATGAGTAATAAATTCAGTTATTTAACTTAAGGAAATTTACATTTAGTTCCATTTACATTTACTTAACAGTTAGTTAGGGCTACATTTAGTTAGGGCTACATGTAACGGTAACAGTAACATTTAGTTACTGTTACATTTAGTTACTGTTATGACAACATTCAGTTACTGTTACATTTAGTTACTGTTATTACAACATTTAGTTACTGTTACATTTAGTTACTGTTATTACAACATTTAGTTACTGTTACCATTAGATGTAGCCCTAACTAAATGTAGCCCTAACTAACTGTTAACTAAATGTCAATGGAACTAAATGTAAATTTCCTTAAGTTAAATAACCAAATTTATTACTCATTCAAATCCAAAACATTTTGGCTTTTAATGCGTTTAATTTCTTGTTTTTCTGGAGGTCTAACTTTGGCATACCGAGCTTCGTGTTTGGTGTCAAAACACCAACTGTAACGGTAACAGTAACATTTAGTTACTGTTACCGTTACATGTATACCGTTACATCGGAGATGATGCCGATGTGGCCCTCTGTGAAAATGACCCCCTGGTCAATGAAGTTCTGCTCCAACCTGAACCTTCATGCTAAACCTGCTTTAGCTTAGCAGGAGAGCCCAACCAAAACAATGTGGTGGCAGATCTGATTTCCACTGGTCTCCAGATGAAGGCTTTTGAGCGTCACCACTTAGAACTCCTAACCTCAACCCTTACGGCCAAGATTGTTCTTCTTGTCAAACCAGCGTCGATCACCAAATTCAGTCGCGACCACAAACTTGGTACCGGAACCAACGGAAAGCTTTAAATCGCCTATTCTACCTTTCGGTCTCTCTCCAGAAGGCTTAGGCCCTGAAAGGACGTCTACAAACGACTGACCTGCCCTCGCTCTCCTCTTCCCTTCCCTCTCCCCGACTTGCTCTCCTCATCCCTGCATTTCCCCGAGCCGTGGTGCGGCATTCCGATGGCGGCTGATGGATCTGTGATGGTGCATGCGTTCCCACTCCAGAATACCAAGCAGTGGGAGGGGAAGAGCCGTGTCAAAGACAAAAAAAAAAAAAAAAAAAGATGACACCGAGAGACATCATCGGATCGATCTCGGCCGACACGGAAAGGCCACGGGGTTCTGAGGAGGCGACGGCGTCGGGAAGCTAAAGAACTATACTGCTTTTTTTTCCCGGAAGCGGAAAAAGCATACATGTATGGATCTCGATGTACCGCCGCTCTGGTTTACGCAAAAGTGCCACGAATGAAACCAAATTCCTTTTAAAAATCACCCGGTTTGCTTTCTACTGGAGTTCCTGGGTCGCAAGGGGGGGAATTATTATCATGTCATCACCCTACTTCACCTTAGTGTCTCTTTTTCCTAAATTCTCTTTTTCTATTTACTTCTTCTTGCTTTCGTAACAATTTAGTTAAGAATTTTTTTTTTTTTTTTTAACCTTGACAATTTATATTTTATTGTATTTCTTATTCTCCCTCCTTCCTACTATTATCTATTATTGTTCTGTTTTTGCTTGAAACTCTGGCACAACAATTTCCTTCGGGATAAATAAAGTTGTTCTTATTTTATCTTATCTTATCTTATCTTATGGTCCCAAAAAGAACGCTTTCCGTTGCCTGTCGACTCGCATACTTTCCGTGAGCGGGGCGTGGTCGCGTTAAAAGTTGCGTAACTGCCGCTGAAACATTTTTTTCTTAATATAATTTCCGTGGAGTTTACCTCAGACAGTCGGACAGCAGACGGTACATCCCAAAATGAAAAGTCTCAACAGGCCCGTTGACTTATGATGGTCGGCTGATACGTAGAGCAAAACTTCGACTTACAAACGCCCCCAATTACGAATAAATCGGAGTTCTAGATCGGATTTTGAATCCAGCGGCGAGCAGGATTCGTCGCACGAACACGCGTACGACGAAACTCGCTGGCTTTCTGCATTGTGACGTCCTAGAGTAGCGTTGTGCCACTCCACGTTGTTTACATTTGAGCTTTTTTTCAGTAAGCTAGCCCTCATTGCAGCGGACAAGAAAGTGCAAAAACGTTAAAAATTACAATCTGGAGAAGGAAATATGAGCTAAATGTGAGAGCGGTGTTCATGTCAACCTTCTGTACAATCCTGAAGGACAACGAGGCGCTAAAGATGGCGGATGAGGCTAAAGGGTCGACTCCGTTTGAGCAGAAGTAGAAAAGTTATTGTTAGTTCGGATGAATGAAAGACAGCAAGCTGGAGATAGCATTAGCGTTAGCGAGAAGGCTTTACTTTTGCTGATTTAACGAAGGAAACGCCAAGTAAAAGTGCTGGCGGGAAGAGAAAGAGAACCAGAAACACAGTAACAATTCAGGTTATGTTTAATTCCTTTCTGTGTTTCTGCCGTTTTGCAGTTTCAAACAAGAACGGGACGCTTTTACGGGCCGGAGAACGGATCAACAAGGCGATTTTAACAGGAAAATTTGATGCTCGGGGTTCATGAACAGTCGAGGAACGGGACGTAGTGAGCATTCTTTTGTCCGATGACATTTCAAATGTGAAAAGTGCCGCCGGGATGCACCGCAAACATGGTTTCCTTGGGTTTTTGCGATGAGTTTTATTTTGAAATGACATGTTATTCTTTTTTTGGCCTCAAAATGACACCCGGTTGCACTTCACCCCGGACCGTCAAAGCTAGCATCCGCCCATTTTTCAAAAAACTTCCATGAGCGAAAGTCAAAAAAAATCATCTTTTTATTCCTGCTGCTTCCTTTCGGGGTCGTGATTCAACCAGTTTTCCGCATTTTCTTCTCTAACGTCCACTAACTCCATGTCCTCTCACGCCGATCATGAACCTCCTCTTGGGTCCTTCAGGCCGTTCCAACCTCAGCGTCCTTACGATAAATGATTTAGTTAAAAAAGAAATATCGTGAAGTTGACAAACGTCACTTACACGGCGTCACATGCATTGAAGGTCCATTCGAACCTCCATCGGCGCTTCGCTCCGCTTTTTTAAACGCGTAAACGTAAGAATTAAACGCCGTCTACGGACGTAGACTCGGCTCGCATTTCGATCGATTCCCATCCATCACGGGGGAATAACGGCGCGAATTACATCGGAGTAATTCATGTCGCGATTAACGAGGAGAGAACGTCCTGCAAAGTGCATCCCGAACAACTCGACGGGAAACAAACAGTGGGTTAAAATGCTCTCAAGACCGACGAGACTGTCCCGCGAACCGCAACCTCCACCTTCCCCCCCTTTAAGACCTGCAGCCCGACTGCAGCCTCCATATCGGGAATCTCCAGTTACACCGGGAGGATCCTCGCTATTAAAAACGGGACACCGGGTTTCTATTTGAGGGGTTTTAAGAGAAGAAAGTAACTTGAATCCTGCGTAAGTGCCTCAAAAATGGCCGCGCAATGTAATCCTTAACCCTGATCCGCCCGACAAAACACATCTTTGAAAATTCGGACACCTTTCGTGCAAAAAAAAAAAAAAAAAAAATTTAACCCTGATCCGCCCGACAAACACATCTTCGAAAATTCGGACACCTTTCGTGAAAAAAAAAAAATACAAATTTTTTAAATACAAATTTTTTTAACCCTGATCCACCCGACAAAACACATCTTCGAAAATTCGGACACCTTTCGTGAAAAAAAAAAAAAAAAAAAATTTAACCCTGATCCGCCCGACAAACACATCTTCGAAAATTCGGACACCTTTCGTGCAAAAAAAAAAAAAAAAAAAATTTAACCCTGATGCGCCCGACAAACACATCTTCGAAAATTCGGACACCTTTCGTGAAAAAAAAAAAATACAAATTTTTTAAATACAAATTTTTTTAACCCTGATCCGCCCGACAAAACACATCTTCGAAAATTCGGACACCTTTCGTGAAAAAAAAAAAAAAAAAAAATTTAACCCTGATGCGCCCGACAAACACATCTTCGAAAATTCGGACACCTTTCGTGAAAAAAAAAAAATACAAATTTTTTAAATACAAATTTTTTTAACCCTGATCCGCCCGACAAAACACATCTTCGAAAATTCGGACACCTTTCGTGAAAAAAAAAAAAAAAAAAAATTTAACCCTGATCCGCCCGACAAACACATCTTCGAAAATTCGGACACCTTTCGTGAAAAAAAAAAATACAAATTTTTTAAATACAAATTTTTTTAACCCTGATCCGCCCGACAAAACACATCTTCGAAAATTCTGACACCTTTCGTGAAAAAAAAAAAAAAAAAAATTTTAAATACAAATTTTTTTAACCCTGATCCGCCCGACAAAACACATCTTCGAAAATTCGGACACCTTTCGTGAAAAAAAAAAAATAAAAAATTTTTTAACCCTGATCCGCCCGACAAAACACATCTTTGAAAATTCGGACACCTTTCGTGCAAAAAAAAAAAAACATCTAACCCTGATCCTCCCGACAAAACACATCTTCGAAAATTCGGACACCTTTCGTGAAAAAAAAAAAAATACAAATTTTTTTAACCCTGATCCGCCCGACAAAACACATCTTCGAAATTTCGGACACCTTTCGTGCAAAAAAAAAAAAAAAAAAAAAAAAAAAGATGTCGGGAAAAAAAAAATGAAAAAAATGTAATAAAAAAAAACGAGAATAACTTCAAAGCGGGAGATTAAGAGGACAAAAATGAGTAGTGTTTTAATTAATTGCATCTCCTCCCCCGCGACGCTTGCAGAAAGACATCTTTTGTGCGCGGATTAGCCGGCGCGCTAGTTCTAGGCGAAAAATTGAGATTTGTATTAAAATTTACGAAGGCGGAATGAAATGATGCTAAATATACGACGCGCGTAACACGTCAGAAATCCCTGCCATTCGGCCGTTTTACCCCGAGAGGGAAGCGCCGGCGGGGTATAAAGACAGATACATTATATTAACCCTAAATTCACTTTATCGTTCCGGAGAGTCATTTAAATGATGAGAAATATGCTTTATAATTATGTTTTATTCTCCGATCTTCCGTCAGCTTTGCCAGTGAGCATCGTAAGATTACGTGGGGGGGCTGGAAGCCAGATGCCGGTGTGTTTTAAGCTGCCGAGGACTTAGCCACGCCGGCCCAAACCCTGTCATCTTGCTGAGTTCATTACATAGAGTGGTCGCTAAAAACGCTCCCGAAAAAAAAAAAAAAAAAAAAAAAGGAGAACATCTCAGTCAGCAGCGCTTCCTCCCTCGTCACTTTCCATTTCCACCTCATTTGCAAATTGTTCATCTAATGACCTAAATTTTTTGATCACAGTATGTCACAGAGAAATCCCTTCAAAGTCTGGGTCATTTCAGGTTTTGAAAAAAAAACTCCCCTGGAAATGCCGACCCAGTGTGACCTCCTCCCCCCCCAAAAAAAATCAAACGCGTAATTATTTGAATAAACAGAATATTTTTTTTCTCCGGGGCTTCCAGATTTCCTCCCAGATTCTCTGTAATGTTTTGTTATCCCCTGTTTGTCCCGTTCCCACCCTCCCCTCGCTCTCGCAACACAAAGATTTTTTATAGGCCTGGGGTTTGGGGGGAAAAAAAAAAAAAAAAAAAGAGAAAAAGTTCAGTTTGATTTTTTTTTTTTTTTTTTTTTAAAGGAGTATGTGTGCTTTGTGAAAATTTGAAATCCAGACCGATACATACATTTTTTATTTTCTTTTTTCTGTCATAGCAGACCGGTGAGCCGTGGCGGGAAGAATCAAGAGCCCTCTTTTGGGGGGAAAAAAAAAAAATAAAAAAAAATAAATAATCAAAACAACCTGTCGGCCATGTTGTCTACTAAAAACCAGTCGGATAAAATGGAAGTCTGAACCGCAATAATGACGGTGTTTTGTTAGCGATGCCGCAGCCTGGGAGTGGCCTTGGGAGGCAACACCAACCCCTTTGCGCTTTGTAGCTCCGGATCTGTTACCGTTTGAGCAAATCTAAATATAATTTATCCAGTTCTTTGGTGAAAAAAGTTCACATCCAGAAAAAAATTTGAGTGTGACAGGATTATCTTTGCTGTAATAACATACTTTTTTTTTTTTTTTTTAAAGAGTAGCTGGCCAAACCTCCTAAGCCTGACCGCATGATCTGTGGAAATTCTGGTTCAGGGAGCGAGCATCGACGCAGACAGAAACACAGTTACTAACAGCCCGGCGGATCGACCGCAGGACGCCTTGCCAGCGAGACAGACAGACAGTTAGCAAAGCGAAGCGGCCTCCGAATCCCGACCCCCCCCCCGACACACACACACACACACACACACTAATTCCTGTTGTCATTTGCCAGAACAGAAGCTCCCTCCCTCTGTTTTTCTGTCCAAACAGAGATCAGCTGTACAAGGAGGGGTGGGGGCAACTTCACATAATGAGCATACAAGTCTTGGGGTAGGACTCGCTACCGCCAGCTGCACAGAGCAGAAAAAAAGATGAAGCGCGAGGGTAAGATGAGAAATCTGAAAGCGACGGATAAAAATTAAAAGCGACTGGGCAATCGGAGAAAAAGTTTACGGGAGTGGAAACAGCTGAAAGACATTAGCGGGCGGCTCAGACACGCAGAGGGAAAACGTGGAGGAGAAATTTACAAATTAGGGAGCTTCATTCCTTCCGTGACTTGCAGAGAACTGGCGTTCGGCAGAGGTCCTCTTCCTCCCACTTCACCCCCTCCTCCTCCTCCTCCTCTCGCTCTTATCCTTTCACTCTCTAACTAGTCTGACAGCTTTAACAGATGACCAAATGTTCTTGGCCTGACCAACTGGGAGTCGGGATAAGCGAGGGGAGTGTTTACAAGATCTAATCTGCTAATCCACCGGCATCCCGTTCGTCCCACGACCCCTCGTTGTCGTCCTTTCCCGCCGCGGCGTCCGAGGAGGTCGGCTAAAAAAAAAAAAAAACGAAACGTAAAACGCATTCGGGTCAGGAGCCGGTTGCGGATTTTTGCTTTATCTGAATTTACTTTATTCAAATATAAATATATGACCTCTATAGGCCTGTATAATGATGCACCAGGGATGGAAGCGCATTAAGACCATGACAAGACACATATTCAATTGTGGAATACTTAATCCTATTTTCTAGCGAATAAGGATTACGGAAAACGCTATTTTTTTTTTTTCTGTACGATTTAATTCAAGCACCGTTGATGAAAAGCCGATTCAACTCACGGCAACTTTTATCTAACAAACAAGTAATGCGACGGAAACCTAAACGGGACTCGAGTTCGTAAGTTATTGTAAAGATGCGATTTCCGTCACACTTTTGGTGAATCGCCTGGATTGCATTCGATCCAAGGCAGAATCAAAATATGAAACCGGACGCAAGACGGGACGGTTTGAGTCGAAAAAAATCAGCCAAACACACATCAATGCTTCTATCGATCTGACTGTGCACGTGTGTGTGTGTGTGTGTGTGTGTGGTCCGGATTGATGAATGACCCCGATTAGTGGCGACTGACCGCTCTATGATTGCAATTTAAGTGCAGCGGAACAACGGTTGCGAAAGCGCTCTGTGATTAATTCAACTGCTCTTGCTTATAAATGACAAAAAAAAAAAAAAATAATAATAATAAAAAAATACGACTGCTGGCCTGGGATCAGCGGAATCCTGCAAACGTCCGAAAAAAAAAAAAAAAAAAAAAAATGGGGGAAAAAAAAAAACAAACAAATGTGATTGTTTCCAACACTTGGTCACTTGAAGGGAAACAGGTAAAAACTTTTCTCTTTCAGGACTTTTTACTGCGCTGATGCTTCAGCTGCCCCAGATCAGGTTAGGCACCAAGTTAGGCTATGCAGTGTGTGTGTGTGTGTGTGTGTGTGTGTGTGTGTGTGTGTGTGTGTGTGTACGTCTTTGTCTTAAAAAAAACAAAAAAAAAACAGCTTACTGTTCTGTATATTTCTTTTGCATCTTGTATTTGCAAGTGTTATTTGCAGTGCTTATGTCCTCTATTGTAAGTCGCTTTGGATAAAAGTGTCTGCCAAATGTAATGTAATGTGATGTAATGTAATGTAATGTAATGTAATGCAATGCGATGTGATGTAATGTAATGTAATGTGATGTGATGTAATGTAATGTGATGTAATGTAATGTAATGTGATGTAATGTAATGCGATGTAATGTAATGCAATGTGATGTAATGTAATGTGATGTAATGTAATGTAATGTGATGTGATGTGATGTAATGTGATGTGATGTAATGTAATGTAATGTAATGTAGTGTGATGTGATGTAATGTGATGTAATGTAATGTAATATGATGTAATGTAATGAAATGTTATGTAATGTAATGTAATGTAATGTAATGCAATGTAATGTGATGTAATGTAATGTAATGCTGTACAAAACAAAAACAAAAAAAACAAAAACATTTGAGCCGAAATAAACCTTTCCCTTTTTCCCACAGGTTGTTGCTCTTCCCTCTGTCTCAGCCTCCCTCCGCCCTGGTGACCCCCTGAATCCGCTGACCCCACCCTGATGCTGACAGTTGCACACACACACACACACACACACACACACACACACACACACACACAGATCCATGCCCGGATCCACACCCAACCCCATCCTTGTCTGTATTCTCTATCTTTATCTCCACATCTATTGGGTATACCTGTAACCTAGCAACAGAGCAGAGCGAAGACCCTCCCCTACCTGCTCGCCGCACTGATTGCCGGACCCGAGAGCCAATTATATCGTCTCAGGGCGACGACGGGAGCCAATCGAATGTTTGCTTTCGGCGGGAGTCGCCACCTGCTTTCCACCCTTTTGACCCTTCATGCATGCGAACGCAGGAAGCGCTTTTTATTTATTCATTTTTTGTTTTTGTTTTTTTTCCCCCTCGCGCCGACGCGAACGCGTGCACGTGCACGTGCGCGATTCCCCGGAGGCCTCCGGGAGGAGATCACAGGATCGCGCTTGTTGATTTCATAGCGAGCGAGACGTCATTGAGGATTGAGGGATCTACCTGTGGAGAAACCGTTCGCGTCGCAAGGGGAACCCGTGATGTAACATAATTGTAATATTAAGATAAGATAAACTTCTTTTGTCACAGCAGCGTCACGGTTATAGTGTCAATAAATATGAATACAGAGACGATAAGAGGATTGTAAAAGACGTTCAGAAATAAATAGACAGCAGAGAGAACAAGAATGGAGAACGACAACAGGGATTAAAACAGTGACAAAAATAAAGAAAAATAAACCGTGGCCACAAATGAGCAT
The DNA here is from genome assembly GCF_037954325.1 of Fistularia commersonii. Classification (NCBI taxonomy): domain Eukaryota; kingdom Metazoa; phylum Chordata; class Actinopteri; order Syngnathiformes; family Fistulariidae; genus Fistularia; species Fistularia commersonii. Next base: position 1,905,357 of record NC_141296.1, read on the forward strand.
CTAAAATTCTTGTATTACATCTATTTCTATATATCATATGCACTCATAGCCAAATCCATGTCTTTTTGGATCTATTCTTTCCAACACAAATCCATTTTTACGTCCAATTAACAAATGATACTCCAAAATGAACCGCATCAACCCGCGTTCCTGTTGTCCCTATGTTCCTATTGTCAATATTATTTCTAACTTCTCCCTCCGGTGAGTCTGGGCTGCAGATCTGCCTTCCAGGTCTACCCGCTTCCTTGATTCCCTTCAGAAAAAAAAAAAAAAAAAAAAAAAACTGCTGGAGGGTTTTAAAGCGTTTTTTTTTTTTTTTTTTTTTTAAAGAAACTGTAGAACAAGATGACTTTGTTGTTTCCACCACAACTTAGATTATTATTCATTGGTTCACGATCACCATGATCATTATCATGTTTGACCGAGTATCCGACGCTGCCGTGACTTGAGCAAAATATAGCTGGTGGCTTTTGTGTTGCTAGTTTTGTTCAATCTTGCTTTTTTTTTTTTTTTTTTTTTCTGCTGGCACATGCAAAAAAAAAAAAAAAAGGAAATTAGGGAGCCATTAGTGCAAACATTGACACTATGTGTGTCGCTTGTCTGGAGTTCGTCCAATTATTTTCTCTTGGGCAGGTGGTTCTAGCGAGTACCAAAAAAAAAAAAAGAAGAAAAAAAAAAAAACGCAGAAGAGGCTCTGCAGTGATCAGACGGAGCGAGCTCAAAAGCTAATGCGAAAACTTTGCGACAGCTTCCGGCGCAGGGAAGCTACATCAATAAAAACAAGAACTAATGGCCGCGCAATTTTCCACTTAGACGTAGAAGAGGCCATCTAGAGAAGCTAAAGCTAACAAAAACAAACTCCAAATGGTACCACAACATCCAAAAGGACACTCCGGTTCCTTCTTCTTTGGAGGCTCTTTGCAAACCGAGGCATGAAGACGATTCGCTTGTTCATCAGTTTCTCGATCCTGTCGATCCTGTTTTGCCATCACTTTTCCCGACGGGTCATATTTGGGACGGCGTACCCTATTTTCCATGAGTGACCTTGTCGAGTGACGCGACGATGGCAGGAGAATACGGATAAATTCAAAGGGCTAAAATTGCGACAACCGGCTCTCAAATATAAACTGAGCCATTGCAGGGAATATAGTATATATATAATTTCCCGTATGTATATTTGTTTTATCGCAGCAAGACAATAGATGTGTGCTTGGAACGATGAGGCTACAGGGAGTGCAGATCAAGAAGTCGGAGGATTTCAACCCAAATTTTGGGGTCAGAGCGTAGGAGAATTTGGAAAAGAGGTGAAGGAACGGGTTCAAACAGGTTGGAATCGGCGGAGAAAAATGTCAGGGGTACGAAAAGATAGAAGAATATCAGTAAGAATGAAGGAAAAGGTGGACAAGCCAGTGGTGAGATGTTCTACAAACAGTGACAATGACCAAAAGACAGGAGGCAGAGCTGGAGGTTGCAGAGATGAAGATGTTGAGGTTCTCTTTGGGAGTGACCAGGATGGAGAGGATCAGGAAGGAGTCCATCCTTTTGGATGCTTTGGAGAGAAGGTCAGAGATGGTTGGGTCATGGACAGAGGAGGGAGTGTGAACATATTAGTAGACGAATGCTGGAATTGGACCAAAGAGAAGATTTATGGATGTTGTGAGAGAGGATATGAAGTCGGCTGGTGTGAGAGAATAGCTGGATTGGCTGCGGTGACGGGAAAAGCCCAAAGGAAAAGAAGTAGTAGTAGTATTTTGGATCCGTCAGTCATATATCCAAACATCAGCTTCAAGATGGTGCCCAAACCTTGCAGCTATTTGGTGACTTTCACCCTCACATATTATAAATCAGGTCTTTTCCCATGAGGTAAAAGCCTCTCCAGACTCATTGAAACAACCCATTTAGATAATTCCTCCAAGCTTTACTTGCTAAATAAAAGTGCACTTTTTACCCCCGACATACCGGGACTTACTCATTGGAAATTTTGTCCGGAATGGATCCCAGAGAGTCTAAGAGAGTGCAAAGGGGATTAAAAAAAAAAAAAAAAAAGCTTCCTCCGAATTCCAAGTCGTCTTTGGCGCCATGCGTTACCGAGGCGACTCCTTTTTTATCAGTCCACATGCGATACAACAAAACTACTCCTACACAGATAGACATAAATCAAATTTTAGAATAAACCCAGAAGAGAAGCATACAAGTATGGGTCTTCACAGTGTCCAAAGAATATACCCTCTTTGGCAAACACGTCCATTAATGACAGATTCTCCTTATGTTACTACTTTTATAAAAAAAAAATGGAGATCTCAGTGCAGGCGAAAGACAATTAATTACCTTCAAAACATAATCTTGGGTTATCTTTCGCTTACCTCTAACATCTCTTTGTAAAGGACACAAGGACAAGAGAGGACAAACTGCAGCTGTAGACGCTCCTTCGTGAAAAACGAAAAAATCTCAAAGAGACTCGTCTTTCTTCTTCTTGTGAAGCCACCGCCATGCAAATTCTATCCGAGCAAATGTATTTACCTTCTCGAATGTGTGTGTGTGTGTGTGTGTGTGTGTGTGTGAGGAGTATACAATAACTACTCAGCATTTGTACTTCAGGCGGTGTCTATTATCTGTGCGTTTGCAGCAGTGAGAGGCATTTTAGTTACGGTGAATCAATAAAGCCAGACCAGAAGAGAAGTGGATTACGCTATCGGTGAAAACATCAGCGTAGCATAAACACCGCACCGTCTCCCGACCTGCCAGGCCCTTTTTTCTGATTTCGGATAATGGTCTGAAAACACGGGGACGTCTTTTCGGTTAAAGCGTGAACACGGTCAAGCCCGGGTTTCCTTTTACTCTGAAACCCTTCGTAAGACTTTTATAAGACCAAAACGTTCATGAAATGAGGTATTATTGGGTTGGAACAATTCGGAGGAAATGATTTACGTCTCAAAATAAACCGGAAAAAGTGCTTGTCTGGCCTCCGACACCAAGGATCCTCTACCTTCAGGGGCTGTTTAGCCCGTTTGTCCAGTCACAACATTTTTCTGCCAACCTCACGTCGGGTTAAACCCTTGTCCGGATCTTCTTGTCGTGGCAACTGGACTTGAGTTTCTTCACTTTAAGACGTTTCAGCCTTCATCTGAGAGGCTTCGTCGGTTCTACCAACTGGTTCTACCAACTGGTTCTACCAGTTCTACCAGAGTTGATGAGAAGTGTTACGTCCCGAAGGGTCGTTGTTTGTTTTGGGGTGTTTTCTACTGTGGCAGTGTTTCCCTCTCTAGAAGGTAGTTCCGAGCAGCTGAAAGCAATTTCGGGCATTGGTTGCCGTCCCTTATTGGTCCCGTGACGTGAATCTTGGACGAGCCCCCGATTTCGTAAGTCCCTGTCTTGGGCTGTGAGACCAAACAAAAGGTTGGGAACGAAAGTACGCAGACTTGAGTTATTCATTAAGTGCTAAAACAACGGTAAAAAGTGGAAAAAAGTATAAAGTCTTTGGCTCCCGGAGTGTATCTCTCCCCCAGATCCCTGGCGAACCCGCCTGGAATAACCAGTATTTAAGGTCGTGACCAGTATGGAACTGCGACCAATGACCAAAAACGCGATTAACGAAAACACCCCGAAACACACACAAGGACCCCCTGGGATGTGAAAGGCGGAAACTAGCTGTCGGGAGGTTGTTATGCTAACGGAGGTGTCATTCGTTGGGATTAAAGAGCAGATGGATCAAGGACAAGTCACGTTTGCGGAGCATACCGAAAAAACTGGACTGAAGACCATACAAATGGGGCGAAAACTTTTCAAAACTTGAAAACGGTTATCTGGTTACTATTGATTTCATAAATAGTGCTACTTATTTCATTAATAATGTTACTATTTATTTTCTGATTTTTTTTTCTTGTTAAGATCCCAGAAAGGGTTAATTTATGCTTCTGTGTGGCTTCCTGGACGACAATAAATGTTTACGTTTCGACGCCTCTACGATCGTCACACTTTTTACTACAAACTGGCCCGGCGCCCCGTTATTTGGCCCTCGCAGGGAAAAGTTTGGGGACCCCCGGCATAAAGGATAAAAATGTACAGAATGGGAAAAAAAAAAAACATTAAGGGTGAAAATAGGCAAGATAAACACAATGACAATAGCAATGAAAAAAATAAACTAAAATATTCTAAAAATATATACATTATATTATATAAGATATAATATAATATATATAGTAAAATAAATAAGCAGGATGCAAATTGGATAAAATAGACGACAGAGTTGAGGTATGACTCGTGCAAACGGGTGAGGTAGTGAAACTTTGAATTATTTTGAATTATTTTAAATTATTTTTGAGAAATGCAAATATTTTATCAGAGCCAAGCTCGAGGTCACGTAACAGGGATCTTAGCATGTAAAAATTGGCATGAACTTTAATCAGAAAATTTTACTAAAAATTAAACGCGTCTGATGAAAGTTGATATTCCCCAAAACTGGATTCGGTAAACGTTGTGTAGCGAAATTAAAAAAAAAAAAAAAAAAAAAAAAAAAAAAAGGTCACGGTTCAGGTTTTTTTTTTTTTTTTTTCTTTCCTGGCTAAATCTGAATCGATAGATCTCGACACGGGTCAAACGGTAAAAACCCGAGGCGTCCCGTTTGAAAATTTTTTTTTTTTTTTGTTCGTCGGGTTCCTTCGCCGCCTTCGTCGGGGATTGAAACGTCACCAGCAGAGGGCGACGCGGTGAAGCTGCAGGCCTGCAGGAAGTCGGTGGGCAGAGAAGGTCTGCAAGGTCTGTCTGGTGGGCAGAACAGACAGAAGAAGACAGGAGACGGGGAGAAGAATGCACAATGTGTGTGGGAGAGAAAAAACACCAAACAGAAGGTGAACCGAGACAACTGAGTGGGGGGTCGTGAGACTGAGGTGCAATCAGCGGGAATATATGTATAGTGTGTGTGTGTGTGTGTGTGTGTGTGTGAATGAGTATGCACACATGAGGCTTCTTGCATAAGTGCAGGTGTCAGCAGGTGCATAAGCACTAGTACAAAGTGGTGCATTGGCATCTGTGTGTGTGTGTGTGTGTGTGTGTGTGTTTGGAGGTGTGTGTGTGTGCCTAAGGACAATGCTGCTCCCTCATTACCCAACTGTTTCCTCCAGTCCGGCACTAATGAGGAGCCTCACCGTCATCGTGGTAATCAAGGTCAAGCCTAGGCCAACACACACAGACAGACAGGCATTCCAACACACACACACACACCTTGACACACTGCAGGAACCAGCAGTGTGTTAAGATATACGCGCGCATAACGGGGGAAAAGTGACAACTTTCACATCCGTCGCTCGGTTTTATTTGCACAAGCGAGGAAGAACAGAACGTAAACTCCCATAATAGGCGAAGAACCGACGCCGTCTCTTTCCATATCGGCTTCATCCAGGAGACAGACAGGCAGAGCGGCGGCGGCGGCGGCGGCGGCGGCGAGGGGATGCACGTGCAGAGACGGGTGGAACCAGGTATGTCAAGGACTAGACAAAGAGGCGAAAGGATGAAAAGAACGGAGGAGGCAGGGTGTGATTTGGAGGGGATCTGGGCTGGGAGGAGAAAGAGAGGGAGGAGTAATTAAATTAAAAGAGCAAGGCTTAGCTCTTTAGTCTCATCCCTCAAGACCGGCCTGACACCGCTACAGCTAGCTAATGTCATAGCAACAGGGAGAAGAAAAGTCTAATGGGCGCGGCGGCGGCGGCGGCGGGAAAAAAAAAAAAAAAAAAAGGAAGTAAAAAGCAGGTGCAGAAAGTGTTGTGGCGAGTGACGGAAAGGGTGGAGGCGGGAGGAGGAGGAGGGCGAAGGAGGCCGGGATGAAACCGAGGAAGAGATCAGCGCCGCGGAGTCAAGGACGGAGACATCAGGCTAAGAGTGATGAGAATGATATAAACATGGAGGAAAGGGAAGGACGGGGAGGGATGGGCGCGCTGGCGATGAGCCGCCGGAATAAAAAGGCCGAACTGTCGTCTTCTTCCTTTTCATTTCCTTCCCGCGCCGGCGACGCCGTACCTGTTTACCGTTGACTCTTTTTCTAATTATCGCCGCTAAATAATTCACCGGAGTATCAATTATTAAGCTATTATTAGCACAGCGCACCAAACCGGATCCAGTTTAAACATACGACGGGGCAATATTTTAAGTGGAAATCCTAAAAAAAAACAAAAAAATAAACAAACAAACAAAAAAATAGTTAAAAAATAGATAACATTAAGAACAAAAATTATTAAAAAAAAATACACACGGCGTTATATGACCAGCAAGATGTGCTAAGCGGCCTATTTATGCCAAATAAAGACAGGAAATTAAAGAAACTGCACATTCACTGTTTCACCAGTAATGAATGGAGATAACTATTTTTGTCGAATTATATATTCAAATTGTACCTATTTTTTATTGTGTTTTGTGTATGTTTGTACTGCATATATATCTAGGTATACATGTATGTAGTGTACATATATTTATATTTTATATATATATATAATATATATGTATATATATTAAATATATATTTTATATGTTTTGTAATTACGTTTGTACTGTATATACATATTTATATTATATATATTTTTTATTATTATTTTATATATTTTGTGTATATGTTTGTACTACATATATATATTTATATTTTATAAATATACATTTTTTTTTACACATATTTCAAATATTTTGTGTATATGTTGTGTGTATACACTCATGTGTGCTTGAGTGTCACCTTAAATAAAATCCATTATTACTAATATTATTTTTATGATTTTTTATTTTTATAATATTCTCTGGAGGGGAACAACAGGCCTGGATATGTAAGCCGGCGACTGGAAGGTGACGGCTTCTCCCAGGAATGGCAGCAGTTAAACAAACCAGGCGAGGCGCCGCCGCCTCCACGCCGTTTTCCTCTCGGCTATCGCCATCTTTATTTTTAATCGTTTTGCTTTTCATCATTCTATCGCGTTCACAATGGTAATACGACAACGCCCCAAAGGGGAACCCCACCCACCCGAGGGAATGCACGGCGACTTTTGCAGGCCGCAGTACGCTTGAAATGCAAATACAAATCCAGGCTGGCCAACCGGTTGCTCAGAATAATCAATAATATAGGTCAATTATTGGTAGATCACTAGAGTATTGCTGCGAGACACAAGAGAGTACCTTCACTTTTTGTGGGAAAACTGAATTTCTGCAAAGTAGAGCCCTGATCATTTTGATGGTATTTCAGATAAATTAACCCTCGACAAACCTCACGACCCTTTAACAACCTCCGGCAAACTGTTATCGACTGAATTACGCTTCCCACGCTCTTATACAGTGCGCTAAACACTTTTAGATCATCGTAAGGCACAATAAACATTGACATCCAATACAAAATGTACAGTGAATGACTACATTAAAAGTCATATTAAATTTAAAGTAAGTAGAATGAGATCTGGCGGGGGTACAGTGGAAGGAGCCAGAGTTTAGCGAAGAAGATCTCGTATTTTATTTATTTTGTAAAATTAATTTTAGTGTAATTTCACTATATATTTTTTTTTTTTTTTTCAATCACAAAAAAATAAATAAAATAAAATACTGCAAAAAAAAAAAAAAAAAAAAACGCAGAAAAGAGTGATAAATTGCCGGGGGAAAAAAAAAAAAAAAAAAAAAAAAATCCAGAAAGTAGCGAGCGTCCACTGTACAGCGAAATAATCTAAAATGGTCAAATTGGATTAAATAGCGGCCACACGGAACGGAAAGAACTCTCAGTTTAGCGAAGAGTGATAAATGAGCGTGGGTCCCGTCCACATGTCTGGAAGGTCTTTTCAAACTACTCTCTGTACTTGTTAAAAATGTGTTATGTGCGTCAATGAAAGAACAGGCTGATGCGGAAAAAACATCAATAATTCATCCGTTCATTATCTATACCGCTTATCCTGCGCGGGGCTGGAGCCAATCCAAGCTGTCATTGGGGCAGAGGCAAGGAGTGTGTGTGTGTGTGTGTGTGTGTGTGATATAAATGAATGCGGAATCAATGATACAATATTTTGCCCGGTGTTAATTTAGCAGCACATAAAATAAATGTTTAGGAGAACAACAGCTCTAATTACAATAACTTGGGTATTTCTTAATCAACCAAAATCCGTTATTAAAGAACCCAGGATTCATTTTGGAGCCAAAACAAATCTTGTTCAAATGTTCATTTTGTTACCAAACCTAATTTCTCATGTCTCGTGTGCTTGTAAACATTATCGGCGCCTTAATGACTCTAATGATGTCTGGCCATGTCTACCAATGTTTTATGAACATCCAATCTCCCAATTACGTCTCAACCGGCAAAAATTTACTTTAATTTTCTGGCATCCTCTCGACTGGGGAAAACACCCCGTTCCAGACATAAATCTCCGCCACAATGTGTAATGACAAGCACAAAGTGGTGTGTGTGTGTGTCTATGTGTGTGTGTGTGTGTTCTGAAGCAGGGGTCCCCGATCCAGTACCGGATCATTTGGTCTGCAAAGAAAAGAATTCTTGGCACAAACGATGATCCCTCAGGATGTTATTTTGAAAAGCGACTGTTTCCCGCCTTCGCCTCACTGCCGCACTTTATATTGTAATTACGTCATATAAATGGTTGCATTCGGATTAAATACGGCGAAGAGACAAAAGTTTTTTATTATTTGAACCCCCGGTTGTCTAACCCGTCCTCTGACTGGTTCTCATGCACAAAACTGGTCCCTCCACCTTCTCCATCCAACCTCTGGATCCTCCTCTTTCACAAGTAAGTCAAGTAAAGCTCGGAGGAATTACCCAAATTGGTTATTTTGATGTGTCTGTTGAGGTATTTACCTCGTGGGAAAAGACTGGATTACAGTATTTGAGTGGGAAAGTCGCCAAATGGCTGCTCGGGTTGGGCGGTACCTTGAAGCTGATGTTTGGATATATGACCGAAGGAGTCCCAAAAATGAACCAACAACATTATTTTGTTCAACAATCCAGCATACAACTACTACTTCTTCTTCTCTTCGGTCCTCCTCGCGACCTCCTGCCGAGCAGCTCCACCTTCAACAACCAGATCTTCACCATGGTTTGGACACCTGACTCTTCACTTTGTCTCGGTCATACATGTCCTGCGCCCCTGTGACATATTTTCCTTTGGGCTTTTCCCTTCAGGGGTCCCCACAGCGAGTCCACCTTCTCCATCTAAACCTGTTCTCTGGATCCTCCTCTCTCACACCATCTACTTTCATATCCTCTTTCACTATTTCCATAGATCTTCTCCTTGGTCACTGTGGCTTCACTTGGATCGCACACTTTTAACTCTTAAATATCTAATTGTCTATCGCAGCTTTTTCCCAATGCCACTGTCTTGTCCCGCAAAATAAGCACTTTTTAGGGAGGCAAACAACCCGAGCTTAGTGTTCTGTATCCTGGACTCTGATTGGCTGAGAATCGTTCTCGCATCTCCAGCGCATAGCATCCATTTAGCATCTCTTTTCACATGGAACGTGGATTGCTACTTGCAGTGTTATCGCGTTATTTCCGTTTATCGCGGCTGGTTCTGAAACGCGATAAACAAGGGTTTCTTAACCTGATTTCACAAAAAACGATCAAGGCTCAGCTTCCTGACGTTCAATAATCTCTGACCTGTGACCTTAAATGAGTCGCAATCTTTGATTTAAACCTTTGAAGAAAACCATCACCTCAGAAAGACCTCAATGGTAAAACCACACATACACAAAGTCGCTTATTTTTGGACTCAAATTAAGTTAAAGAATCATGTTTTAGTGTTTACTGACTTGCAAATCCGAGATATCGCTGGTAAAATTGGACTGCGTGGTCCGTTCAAAACGAAAAACACACAATTGAGCCTTTCCAGAAAACGTCCCGAGACATTTAACAACATCACATTTTGACTTCTGGATTATTTCCCTGGAAAGCAGCGTTTCCTTTCAGGGCTCATTGATACCCATGAATGCGAAACAGACGGCGCCTTCTGTCCGTCCTCTGCGCTCATTTTGTCTTTCCGGATGTTTTTTCGGCTCTCAAATACGACCCCGAACCCGACGGTACCACCGAAAGACCAAAGATGTCTGCGGAGGTTCGCAGTCGTCCAGGTCACGGTGATGACTGACTTATCGAGGCAACTGGATTTGAAGATTTCGACACGGAGAAGGCTCAGGTTTTACCGGCTTAAGGAACAGAGAACAAAAACACAAAAACACGGCATGGTTATCAGCAGGGAGAAGAATTTTCCGTCTCTGTATTTAACAGCTACATTAGCTCTTTTTCGTCACTTTTTGTTGTCGTGGACGTTATAAAATGAACCGCCGCCCTCCGGTTCCGGTCCAAAAAGAAAATCTCTCTCGGTACAAATGATAGTTTTTTTCATTTCACCCTCCGGTTCTTATTTCTAAAAACGACCGTTTCCGCTTTCGCTTTACTGCCGCACTGACTCTGTAACACCATTTCACACATTAGCTACAACAAGCTAGCTCTCGAAAAAAAAAATGAGCCGGAAACAAATGTCGCCGCAGAGTTTTTCGGGAGGAAACTAGCAAACGATGAGACCGCAGAAGCGCCGCAGACCGCCGGCAAAAAGAAAACTGCATTTAAAGGAAAATATCAAGATTCCTACCTAAGTTAGGGTTCATCACCTGCATTATTTGCGGTGCACGAACGGCTAGCGAATGAAGCTATTCCGAAGAAATCGTCCAGCGCTAACAAACAAGCCCTTGCAATTTTTTTGAAAGAAAAAAAATGGTAAAGTTTTTATTATTTGACGCCCCGGGCCTCTAACCGGTCCACATTTTCATGCATAAAACTGGTCTGCGATCCACAAACCTCGGGGATGCGGGTCTAGCGGATGCTTTACAACCTAACAGGAGTCAGTCGGACAATGTTTGAAACAGGCGTACGTTTGGGCCGTTTGGTGTTTTCCGCTACTTTAATAAACCCCGTCACAACTTTAGATTTCTCGACCGTTTGCACTTTATAAACATTTTACAAAAAGCGGTTAGCCGGAACCGAGAGAAGGACCGAAGAAGTCGACAGAAAGTAAATGTGGAAAGGGGAGGAAGGGAAGGGGAGGACAGAGCAAAGATGCAGAAGCAGCAGGCTAGCACTAATGGTCAATGACATGTTAGCGCTGTGGCTAGGCTCGGCGCAGGCGCCTGAAACACTGAAATATTTACAGGACTTACAGAATGAGAGACTCATTCACTTCAAATCAGCGGGAAGCAGGGAGAAAGAGCTGTGCCACTTTCCCCGAGTACAGCACATACAGTTCAAACGGACAGCGCCGCATGAATTATGCGCACGCGCAACTTTTTTTTTTTTCCGTCTTTTACTTATTTATTTTAACGCCTTCGCCTCGGTTTGTTTACACGGGAAAGATTTAAAAAAAAAAAAAGGAACCCGACAAACTTTTTTTTTTTTTTTTTTCGTTTCGTCGCGCGGTACCCCCGGATACGAATACAAAGTTGCTTATTTTATGTCCGAGACGGACATGTGACCGATCTGCTAGTTTCAGAAGAAAACCTCTTCCGTCCTGAAGGTCTGAGATGTGGATTACGGCGCCGGTGTTTGCACGCCGGCGTTCCCCTGCACTTACGTGCGAGCCCGAGAGCCAACCGGGTGGGATCTGTGTGTTTTCCAGCCCTCGTCGGCTTCAAAGACTCGGGTCAAACCGGCAAGCACCTGACACAAGCCGGCTTCGCTTACCGCTGCCATGACGACGGGAAACAAACAGAAAAAAAAAAAAAATTTTTATAATGACAGCTCAGTGTTTTTTTTTTTTTTTTCCGGACCGCAGAATGTGGGCGGAGACAAATCTGTCACGTTTTTTTTTTTTTTTTTTTTGCACTTCACCTTCAGACGCTAATGACTGAACTTCTTCACCTTCAGCCTTTTTTTTTTTTTTTTCTCCTCGCTCACGCAGGAGCTGGAGGTGGACGTGCCTCCGAGCAAAAGTTCCTCCCGAGCAACCTGACAGTTCCAGCTTAATATTTAACCACCGGACTCGCCTCGGCCGCTGCTCATCCTCGCTCTCTCAGCGCCTCACCAAAGTGACGGCTAAGAGGTAGAACACACGGGCTTTTCCATGCTAGCTGCTAACGCCACCGCTAGTGATAAGTCGTGTTTTCAAGCCAACGTTACCTCTTTTCGTCTCTTTCGGTCGACAAGGAACCGCAAAGAAATCTTTCCTTGTTCCAAATGATAGTTTTTTCATTCAACCTTCCGGATCTTATTTAAAGAAAACAGGTATTTCCGTCCTCGGCTTACTTTGCGCCATTTCACCTATTAGCTACCACAAGCTAACCCTTGAAGATTCCTACCGAAGTTACGGGTTCATCGCATGCATTATTAGCGGTGAACGGCTAGCTAATGAAGCTATGAAACCCTCAACACTGATTCGCCGCATTTAGACAAAACACCCAGCGCAAAAAGATGAGCCCTTGCAATTTTCTGAAAGACAATTTCGCCTCTGAGCGGTCCGCGGAAACAAAAAAGGTTTGGGACGCTGGTCAGGTGGCCGCTTTATAACCATGGCAACCAAACAGGAGGAACGTTGGACGATGTTTGAAACAGACGTACTTATTTACGTCTAGTGATACGTTGTGTTTTTGGGTTGAAGCTGCATGAGCTTGTCCGTTAGCGTCCTCCCTATTAGCATCTTTCTCCGCTATTTCTTTTTTATTACCTAACGTCAACGCCGAGCAGTCTTTGCGTACTTGATCTTTTTGGTTGATGTTGTTTTTAATGATGTTTCATGTTGTCCTTCTCCCAACATAAGGACTGATGAAATTATAGAATATAGAGAAAAGTCAGACAACAAGTGGTTGGTGGTCAGTTGCTCTTTAGTCCAATTATTCACGGTAAGATTGAATCATTTAGTCCAAACTCTGTCCGAGAGGCGTATTTTCTCCTCTTCTAGCCGAGCTTTTATTAAAGTCCTTAAAATCAGCTTCTCTTAATGAATCCGCCCCCTAAAGAACTGCTTCAGGTTTTTTTTTTAGTCATTAATTGGTTCGTTTTAGGCGCAACCCGACCCCCAAAACCTTTGTTATGGTAGAAAATGATTGGGGTCGGAGTTAAATCTTGAATCTCTGGGTATCTGAACATCAGGACCCGTACAGGTTTATTTTGAAACTTGGTTAAGTTGAGGAAAACCAACGTGGATTAGTTTTTGTCCATCACGTGAAAGAAAAGTTGTGGATATAAAAAAATAAACAAAAAATCCTGTCTGTTGTTCTGTCTCCTATCAGAACCATTAGCTTTCCATTAGCCGCTTTCAAACCAGGTACTTTTAACAGTACCTGTTTAATTTTTACAAACTTTGCTGTTTTTTTTCACGCATCCTAACAGCACATCAACCGGGAACCACAGCCTCACACTTCCTGGATCCATTTTAAGCTCCGACGCCGGATCGGTGAAGCTAATAAGCTACGTTAGATACATTTCGTGGAGCCCCATTTTTTTAAAAACTCATGTCACCGGCCAGCTGCCTTCCAAGGGTGTGAACATTTTTGCCAAAATAATCACGGGTTTAGCAAACGGTGGGGTCGTGAAGAACCCCAAAACAAGGCGGGGATGAAATTTCAGCCGAACATTTCCCATCCGAAAGCGACGTTCCGTTCCGAACGTCCCGAAGCCACGACGGCCTCGCAAACCGAACGCAGGTGGTCGACGTGCGAAACCTCTTCTCCGAAACCGACATTCAAGGCCGCGGCGAGAGAGAGAGAGAGAGTTCCACATGAAATATTCATTTTTTTTTTTTTCCCCACAGTCTTTTTCATGTTGCCCTTTTCATGCCAAGAATGACAAGACTAATAACGGGCTATGATTCGCCGCCAAACGCACACATGTGACAAAAATACCAACGCCGGCAGGTGACTTCCTGCCTCCTCTCGCCAGACCGAGGACCTCGAAGGCGCCTCAGAAGCGCAACAAGCTTCCCCGGCCTTCAAACGTGCCACAGATGGTGAATCCGGTCCTGGCGTCGGGATACATCGAAGGGCAGCCACGAGTTTGTAACGCGATAAAAAAGGAGATTCAAAAAGAGAGAAAAGCTCAAAGCGAAGCCAAAGCCGCTTTCAGCGCATCGGTCGTGTTTTTTTTTTATTCCAGGTTCTGTATTCACGTCCCGTTGGCGCCGCTGCCCTCTTGCATGATAATCTTCCTTCACGCTTATTTTCACTCCCCGCCTTTAAAAGAGACGATAATAGCAAAGAAGTGATTTGTATACATGCACGGACGCTTTAAAGATTTAGCTTTAAAGGTTTGAATTGTTGTCCCGCTCCGTTGGCTGCAAACAGATTTACCGTAAATGAGCTGCTACTTGAGAACTGTGGCTAATTTATGGATTTTTAAAGGGTAATAACGATAGCTTCCTCCCGCTAACACCGTCACAGTCGGCAAACCGCTCGCTAACATAAGGGAAGATAAACTTTATTGATTGAAATTCTTTTGACACAGCAGCGTAACAAGGATAGTGCCAATAAATATCAATATAAATATAAATATTAATAGAGAGACGATTAGAAGATAGCAAAAGACATTCACAAATAGAAATGAAGGATAAGAACGGACAAAAGAATGGAAAAAAAAATAGGAACATAAACAGAGTGACAATAGCAGTGGCAAAAATAAACAAAAATAAGAAGGATGCAAATGGGCTGAGACCAACAAGGATCAAAAAAACTGAATAACAATAATTCTTCAGATCAGCTATTTTGCGCATTTTGCTCACAACCTCATCTTGAAGAAATCGTGCAGAAATAAACCTTGGAAGCGATCAGTGTGAGTCGAAGAAGGAAAAAGAGCCGCTGCACGAAAGTTCGGCATCCGTTCGGAAAATAAGCATTTGCGTTTTGTACCGGTAGTTGGAAATGTTACTGTTATTTATTGCACTAAAAGTTTTCAAAAAAATCTATCTTGTAACATCTTGCTGCAATAATATCTTTAATATGTCATTCATGCATCTGCATTAATATCTCATGTTTTAATGAGGATACCTGCGGCTTATACAGCATATATATATATATATACAGGAAAATTGTCTCCGAAAATTTGAATATTGTGATAAAGTTTGCTGTAATGCAATTACAAAAACAAAAATTACTTTTTCGTGATATTCCAATATTTTGAGACAGGATTTTTGAGTTTTCTTAAGATGTAAGCCATAATCAGCACTATTAAAATAATAAAAGGCTTGCAATATTTCAGTTGATTTGTAATGAATCCAGAATGTAGGACATTTTTGTTTTTGTAATTGCATTACAGAAGATAAAGAACTTTATCAGAAATATTCTAATTTTCTGAGACAGTCCTGTATATACATATATATATATATATATAAATACATGTACAATTTCTTTTTCTTTTAAAACTTAGTAGGTGCGGCCTATGTAAAGGTGAGCTCCGTCTATTTACGGTCACAAATCATTTTAATCATTTCATATCACAAATATCAACAGCGGATTGATTTATTCATTTTTGTTCCACAGCATAAGCTATAAATAAATTAAAAAAAAAAAAAAAAAAATTTTAAAGTTATATTGAGTCCAGGGACCTTTTGCAGATCCAGTTGAATGAGAATAAAAGACATAAAAGTAATGACAGACTGAAAATAGTCATTTGTTTCACCATCTAGCCCCTGACTAATTTACATCAAATTACTTTCTTTTCTACGTCGATTGAAAGTGTGAAATTTGAATATATTTAAAAAAAAAAAAAAAAAAAAGACGAGATAGAAAGCTGTGTAATATAACTTTGCATCCCCTGGTATTAAAAAAACCACCGCGAACATCTTATAATCTCACAATTTGAAATCCCTGGACTACCTGCGCACTTTATAACAGACGTTTGCAATAATCAGAACCGAACGCTTGTGATTATTAGGAGCGTGAACCAAATTGAAAGAGACGCGGAGAATAAAGGACGGCGAGAGACGAGATGCTGGAATACTCCATTAACGTCAGCTCATTACACGTCACGTCGGTGTAATGATGGAGAACAGGCCCATTGAAAATTTAGCAGAAATGCTCCCCATCGGCGGGAAGTGTTATCTAACGGTAATTACAGCGTGTTCAATCAGCCAAACTTTACTGCCAAACAAACAGGCAGGGCGTTTAGTTGATAGCTTTATGCCACGTTCCCTCTTTTCTTGGAAGGAAAGACTATTTAGATTGTCGTTTAGCCGTTTGTCTTTCCAAGGTTAGCACGCCGGAACGTGTCAAATGGCATTTTGTTTGCCGCCGAGCGAAGGAAGGAAGGAAAACGTGAAGCGTGACGTCCAAGATGAGCGGCGGCAAATGCGGAAACGTGGTCGGGAGTACGATGACGACGACGGGAGCGGTTTGGACGAGTCTGAAGGTCGGAGGTCATTCACAAGTCACGCCCCGATCACTTGCATCCTGACTTATTTTGTTTATTTATGTCATTCTTGCCATTGTTATTGTCACTCTGTTTATGTTGTCGTTTAGTTTTGGTTGCTGTTGTTGTCTTTGCTTTTGTCTAATTGTCTCTCGATTTATATTTATACTCATTTTTATTGATACTATAACTCTTAAACTGCTGTGACGAAAGGATTTCCCCAATGGGGAGCAATAAAGTTCATCTTATCTTAATAGCATCTGCCTTCAGTCCGAACAATCCGTTTTAACGGTACGATAGAAGAAGACTGAAAGATACGGCTGCTCGCATCTGTGAAGGTTCTCAGCCATCCGGGTCTGATCTCGTCGGACTTAGTTTCCTTCCTCGGAGACGTTTCCCTTGACGTCCAATAGGTTTCTTCGGTTCTCAAAGACGGTGGAGTTTCCAGTAAACAGTCCCTGGGGTCGGGGGTCGGCCACTGGTCTGGACCCAAAGGGGTGCATTACAGTTATTGGGTCCAATGGGGTTGTTACTTCAATATTGGTATCAGTACAGTGCGCGCATCATCCGGGAAACAAAAGTGAGAGTTTGCGGAGGTCAAATGAGTCGAACGGGTAATTGTACGGCAAAAGAACTCCCAGACACCAAGTGGACTTGTATGCTTAAGTGCTAAAAAAAAAAAAATAAAAGTTTGCACGAGCAAATGGCCCAGCGCAGGAGAGCCACCGCTTCAGGACAGGATTCTGGCGTCCTCTTGCGCCTTAAAGACAAGGACGACTTATTTGAAGACGCCGATGATCGGACGAGACGGACCAAATCAGAGGAATCGACATCTTGACATCTTTGTCAAATTGGAGAAACCTTTACTGAACGGACAAAGGCCAATCCAAGATCCGACCCGAAACAGATCGACGCTCTCCAACAAGCCGCACCGGAAGAAGAAGAAGCCTCGGAGATACGAGGTAAAACGTCCTCAAGGAAATTAGATTTGACAATTATATAGCAGCTTGTAAGGACACAGCGGGTAGGCTCAGACACAAACATTGCTTCCATGCATTTCTGCTAAACCACACACATGCAGGGCGCTTGGAGGAGGCCGCTCGATGAATGGCAGCCACACTAGTTATGCACAGCAGGCAAAACACTAGAGAGAAGGGCCGGCCTTTATTACGGCGTCAGCGAGAGTCTCCGACCAGAGGTTGAGATCATTGAGGAGGTGTCACGGGAAGCAAAGAGTCGACGCCGCCGAACGCTATAAGGTCGCCGAGAACAGTTTCCAAATGAAAGGCGCCTCTTTAAGTAGAAAACTACTACGGGGGGCAGAAAAAAATACAAACGAATCCTTTTTGCGAGTGCTTAGTTAAATAGTTATGAATGGGTTGCATAAAGCTGCAGATGAAAGCTAGTGGAGGACTTTAAAAGCAAGTAAAATGCAAGGAGTGCCAGGAAAACGCTTTTGCACCTGAGACCAAATGCTTTTTTAAACATCAGCACTTTTTTCGTGGACCGTTCGTACAACGTGGGACTGAAAACATGGCACAGTAAGTAAAAAAAACTCTCGCGGGCGGCGGAAAAATGGGTTGTCTTTATAAAAGGAGCCAAGAACTACAAATTGGGCACTTCCAGGATCTGCGTTGAGGGGGGAACGGAAGCGTGAAGCTGAAATACCCAAGACGTATCCCACCGTATGTCAAGATATCCCGGGATTGCAACTTTGAAGCTCAAACAGGAACAAGTCCCCAAAAAAATCGGTACTCTTCTTGGGTTCCTTGCGAGAGGACTCCGTTGTCCACTTCTGGTCTTTGCTAGGAATACATCCCATCAGGGCCAGGTACCCACTTTACGTGATGTAAAGGTGTTTGACGCCTGACGTACATCGATCCACCAGCTCGGTGACGGACTACTTTCTGATGAACGTCACTCGGCCGCTACCGTTGTTCCGTTCTACGCGCCCAAGAGTGGACGTGTCTAGATTTGGGAGTCGGTTAGCTTCAGTTTGCACGGTCACCTGATCAAATCACCGGTTCGGCAACCTTGGGGTTTGGAGTGCGTTTCCCAACGTCTCGCCACGTCCCGTTGTCGCCACGGCAACAAAGACGAATGCGCGCTCGTGTCAGCCGATAACTAAAAGCGCACCGAGCATACCGACTCCACGTCTGCGACCGACCAACGTGACCCGCCTCATCAACGGGAATTAGCCTAATAATTTCTCGATCCCGAGACAGGGAATTTGCCCGGGGAGACCTATCAAGTTCCTTCACGTGTCTTTAACCCTTCCGAGATCAAGAGGCAGAAGCGAGAAAATAAGCCAACACAATAATGCCTCGGGGGGTTTTGGTGGACAGAGGAGACGGGAGCGACCACTGAGAAGAAATTATCGGGTTTTATGCAGAAGAAGAGCGCGAGTGACACCGCCGCCTCGACCGTCTCTTGTGCCGCGCACAGAAATGTCAGACGACTTAACATCAACGCAGTTTCCTCGCTATTATGATGCCTCTTTTTGCAACATGCAATCCCCAGTGACATGTTTATCCGAGGAAACTGCTATTTGCCTTCGGAAGCATACCGAGTGTAAAACCCCGAGCCATTTTTCGAGGTATCGCCCTAGCGAACGGTAGATTAACACGGGTAGGCACGATTTAAGACCAATCTACACGCTCATTAAACACAACAGATTTTTGATAGATTTATTATTATTATTGGACATGTGCGGGCACAAACACCTTTTTAAATTATTCAAACGCCGGCTCGGGAACGTGACCCCGGAACGCGAACACGGGAGCCGAAAAGACGGCGACGCAAATGTCTCCTCGCGTCCGTCTCTGGACACATGACTCACCAATGTTTGTCGGGACGACGCTAAATATTACAAATGAGTCATTTTCAATAGTAAACAGTTTAAGGCAGTTGGTAGCAGCTGCCCGAGCTGACAAATACCTCATGTTTGCCGAAGCCTGCCAAATGTGTCCGAGGCTGCTTTCAATACCCGAATGATGAGCGCCACTCATTTCGCATAAAAGTAAAAATCGTGCGAGCTACTTCGACGGTAAATAAAGAGATGTAATACTTTTCTCCTTTTGCAAAGAAATATGTGTGGACATTATAAACAGTTTATCGTCTAGCTTCTCTTAATCTGTCTGCAACCACCTTTTTTCAATTTTTCGAATTTACCTAAAGTACGTTGCAATAATATGCTTACGATTTGTTTTTGTTTTTTTTGCGACCCATCTGGCCATGTCCTTGAGTGTCGATTAAGGTGCTTTAAGAAAAGATGTTTTATTATTATTATTAGTATTATTATTATCAATAATAATAATAATAATAGTAATAATAATAATAATAATACTATTAATAATAATTTATTATTATAGTAAAGTACGAATTTCAATATGATTATAATTATAGAATTAATTATATAAGAATAATATTTATAATAATTCATTAATTAATAATATATGATATTAATATAATATATAATGGTATATAATGTAATAATACAGCATTATTTTATGATATCAAATTACATATAAATATTATAACATATTATTATAGCAAAGTAGGAATTTCATTGGGTTTTTGACAAAATATCGTATTAATTGTGACTCGATAATACATGGCTTTCCCCCCCTCGCCTCAATTGTTTACCGTATTTTGCGGACCATAAGGCGCACTGCATTATAAGGCTCATAATATCAATGAACGGGTCTATTTTCATACAAAAGGCGCACCGCATTATAAGATGCAAACGTACAGTATATAAAATATATACAGTACATATCTTTAAGCAAACATACAGATAAAGCATACAGTATATAAAGAAAACAAAACAGTCAGTTTAGTCGAACTCCATTCATCTCATTCATCTCGCTTTGTTCGTGAGGTTTGTTGGACAATGTCGTATTCCAGCACTACATAATCGGTTATCAAATATTGCAAACCGTATTCAACCAAAGACCGACTTTAACACGATCGATCAATCGTTTGCTTACCAAAGACGCACTAAAACATTTTGACAGATGTTTGAGTGCAGTGTACCACGGGGAATTGGTTTGAGGTCAGTAAGCACAACAAGAGTTCATACATAAGGCGCTGGTTTTTGAGAAAATGTAAGGATTTTAGCGAAAAATACGGCGTATACACTGCTCAAAAAAACAAAAGGGAACACTACAATAACACATCCTCGATCTGAATGGATGGAATATTCTTGGGAAATACTTTGTTCCTTACATAGCCGACAACAAAATCACACATCGGAAATGAAATGTACCAACCCACGGAGATCTGGACTCCCAATGAAAGTGTAAAAACACACTCCGGGCTGATGCAACGATGATGTCACGCCCTTAAAACCAGTCCAAACGAATCAGCGTTGCTTCCTAAGTGGACAGTTGGAGTGTGATTGACTTGGAGTTACATCGCAGTATTCGCTCGAAAGAAAGCTGGATTTGACCGTGACCATCCACACACACACACACACACACACACACACACACACGCCTGTTCCTTGTCCGCGCTCACGTTCGCTGTCACGGCCGGTGATAAATTGAAGGGGAAAATGAAAAGGGGGGAGGAGCGGTAATCTGACACCTCTAATGCCGGGAAGCCAGTAATTAAATTCCTTCATTAGGTCAAAAGTTTGACTAAGGGAAAAAAAAAACAAACCTGCAGGGGGAAAAAGGGGGATCAAGCTGTGACCGCGGCAGAAATCCAAAAAGGTGAGGACGAACAGAGTGAAGGGAGGACAAGGTTAATGATGAGAAACCGGCGTAACGTAATGAGAACGCCGGAAACGCCGATGCGTCGACGGGAATGTCGCGGTTAGCGGAGGACAGACGGTTGTAGACGAGCGAACATCTTTGGCCTCCGACTCAACCCTCTTTGGGAAGCCGCTTCAGTCTGCCTTCCCTCCGCTCTGATGTTCGGTGTACGTCGGGCCGAGACAACACGGCGGGGGGATTACGAGAATTAAATTCACCGGGGTTGAACGGGAGTACGCGGGGAATGCTCCAAAAAAAAAAAAAAAAAAAAAAAAGAGGGTTTGTTTCCCCTAAATGAAAAAAAAATGAAAAATACGGAAAAAAAAACACTAAAAAACGCAATATTGAAATTCATCCCATAAGTGAAAAAAAAAATAAAAATGCCGAAAAAAAAACACTAAAAAACTCAATATTGAAATTCATCCCATAAATGAAAAAAATTAAAAATACGGGAAAAGAAAAACTAAAAAAGACAATATTGAAATTCATCCCATAAATGAAAAAAATGAAAAATATATTTAAAAAAAAAACAAAAACACAATATTGAAATTCATCCCATAAATGAAAAAAAATGAAAAGTACGGAAAAAAAACACTAAAAAAAACACAATGTTAAATTCATCCCATAAATGAAAAAAAAAGAAAAATACCGAAAAAAAACCACTAAAAAACACAATATTGAAACTCTTCGCATAAATAAAAAAAAAAATGAATAATACGGAAAAAAAAGCACAATATTGAAATTCATCCCATAAATGAAAAATAAATGAAAAATACCAAAAAAAAAACACTGAAAAACACAATATTGAAATTCATCCCATAAATGAAAAAAAAAAGAAAAATACCAAAAAAAAAAAAAAATTCTTGCAACTGATTTATTTAACGCTTGGAGAAGCTCACCCGTCGCGTAGCATTCCATTTGCACAACATAGTACGGGTGCTAATTACTTTATTGATTATTTTATTACAGAATAATAAAAGGGCAATAAAGAATAAGTGGATCTTCTAAAAAGCTCTGCCCGTAGCGCCGGCAGCCTCCTTGTTTAGATACAAAATACAATACTGTTGATGAAGCACGATTATCCGGCCGTAAATCACGCAGGGATGGAGCGCTATCGGCTCTCCGGACGTCCAGGAGAAATAAATCCACGGCTCATAGGAAGAAGCAGATACTCGTGTGTGTGTGTGTGTGTGTGTGTGTGTGTGAGTTGTTGGCTTTCACTTTTAATTGGTGGACGTTCAAGAACTGCGCTGAACTTAAACGCTCCCGTTTCATATTTCACATTTTTCCACTCGATATTTACCTCTTCCCTTCCTCCGTGTAGGAGAGTGTGTGTGTGTGTGTGTGTGTGTGTGTGTGTGTGTATACATGCATGCATGTAAGGCTCCTCGAATACCAATGCCGTCATCAAAGGATACGTCAAAATGAAGGCTCTGGCTGAGGCTGCTTTTGGGATCTAAGACACACACACACACACACACACACACCCACACACACACACCCACACACACACACACACATATTGCTCCGTCTATGCTTTCATATCACGCCCTGGCAACGCCCACTGACTGCAGCATATCTCCACAAGTATCACCACGGTTACCAGCGGTAGCCAGGGATACCAGCGGAGCCGCCTGTGGAAAATTTAAGAAACGGGCTTAGCCAAAGTCGGGTTTGCCACGTGGTTTCGGCGAAAAAAAAAACAAAACAAAAGGCAAAATTGCATGAAAAAAAAAAAACAAACTGCTTATTAAAATGTGGAAACGTGTTTGTGGATAATTAACTTGCGTGTGACATTTTGCCAGTTAGATAATTAATCAACAGGAAAACAACTTGTAAACATCTTTTACAGTTTAGCTACGATTTCTCTCTTCCTCAGACAATCAACGCGTCGTCTCGTGCATTTTATATTATTTTTTACATACTAACAGTTATCGGCGTGTTGACGCCGCCACACGACTGACTTATGCTAAGCATGCGTGTAGACAGGAGATTTT
Organism: Fistularia commersonii; assembly: GCF_037954325.1. Classification (NCBI taxonomy): domain Eukaryota; kingdom Metazoa; phylum Chordata; class Actinopteri; order Syngnathiformes; family Fistulariidae; genus Fistularia; species Fistularia commersonii. Next base: position 1,928,456 of record NC_141296.1, read on the forward strand.
CCGTGCATTAATGAGTTCACGCATTCATCTGCACAGTGGATTGAATTAATCGGTTTTAAAAAAGGATCCTAAATCAAAAATGATTGTTTCCATGACAAGAGCGACAGCCGGGCACCTGTGTATTCAGAGCACTTACACACAAATTAAGAGAAAATATTCCTAGGCATGCGCCGAGCTTCAATATCTCCTGCCTGAAGAGGTGTGTGTGTGTGTATGTGTGTGTGTGTGTGTGTGTCTGAGATACGAGAGATTGCTTCCTCTCTGCGTATCACTCTCAATCGGTTTGAATATTTGGATCCATTAAGGAGACGGAAAGAGAAAGTGCAGAAGAAAGTGAAAGGGAAAAGTTAGAAAACATAAAATAAAATGAAAAAAAAAAAAAATCGTACTACCAAGAGGATTTAAGGACATAGTGAGAGAGGGTATGAAGGTAGTTGGTGTGAGAGAGGAGGATACAGAGAATAGGGTTAGATATAGAAGGTTGCAATGCCTGAAGGGAAAAGCCCAAAGGAAAAGAAGGGGGGTGCAGGACATGTATGACCAAGACAAAGTAATGACCCAGATAGTTTGGACATGAACAGAGCCTCCAGGCCACAACCAGACCATAACCTCCAGGTTATGGTTAAGCCACACGTCCCTTCCCGCCCCTCCGATCTGCCACCGTCCACCCCGTCACTCCGAGCCCCCGGCTGCCGATGGAACCCGTCTCGGCTCTTCTCGGTCTCGGCTCCTCAGTGTGATGGACTCCCGAAAAAGGTTAGAACAGCGGGGTCGCTGCCCATCTTTTGTCGTGAGCTAAAAACATACCTCGTCACCGAGCACTACCCTACTGGTCGCACTTAGCCCCCACCCCCAAAAAAAAAATAAAAATAAAAATGAAATGAGTGTATGTATGTATATATGGTTCTGAGATGGCTATTTAGTTGAGTGGTCACTTCTGACTTCCGACGACCTATAATTCAGACCTTCGGTGACTGAATTAGACATCTTGTGAGTCGCTTTGGTTAAAAGTGTATTTAATGTAACGTAGCGTGTTCATGTTTAAACCATGGTGACGATCTGGGTAGAAGGTTGCCGAAGGTGGAGTCGTAGGCGGGAGGTCTAGAGGAAGACCGAAGAGAAGATTCATGGATCTAGTGAGAGAGGATGTGAAGGTAGTTGGTGTGAGAGAGAAGGATACAGAAAATAGGGTTAGACGGAGAAGGTTGTTTTGTTGTGGCAACGCCTGAAAGAAAAAGCCCAAAGGAAAAGAAGAAGATTAATCGTGCGGAATATCTAACAAAAAGTCAAGGAAATTCAGATAATCACCTTTCGTCACATTGTTGTTATAACAAAATGGGTTTCAGCAGCACAGCTGCACGCATGCTAAGCATTAGTAGCCTGTCATTGTGGTGAGTGTGTGTGTGTGTGTGTGTGTGTGTGTGTGTGTGTGTGTGTGTTGGGTGTGGTGCAGGACAGCGAGTATTTCCAAACACGTCGTCCTTCCTCGAACCGTTCCAAGCGCCGTCACCCGATAAGAATCAGATGTGGCCGAAGCCAAGCCTCCCTTCGGGAAGAAACAAATGTTTCGCCTCCGACGAGCGAAATCCCGCTAAGAAAACCTTTAAAAACATCAGTCGCGTCCTTCCGTCCCCGTCATCATAAACCCGCAGAGGGAGTGACGGGGAATATAAGTTACTGAAAAAGGTCAAATTTTCCCCGCAAAGAACCGTGTCAATCCACATCTGTCTGGAAACGTGCGGAAATTTGAAGAACGAAGAGAATCCTTTTGTTACCGGCACGATTTTCGAGCAGCGGCCGGGGCTTGTTGAGCCGCATTTTGTAATAAACTGCCCCAACGCATTTTGTAATAAATGTTGCCGCATTATGTAATAAGTTATTACATTTTGAGAAGATTGTTACAAAATGCACTTGCAACTTTTTCATTCTCTAGGAAATGTAATAACATGGAATTTATAGAATATTCTCTGTTAATGCAACCTTTGAATAGTGTACTGATAGTAATTGCTAAGTACTGCTACTAGGCTAATACAGTGATGCTAATAATAGGCCTAGCTTTTACAAATACTTTTAAGTAAAATAAAATACAATTAACAAACTTATGCTTTAGAATTGTTATTACATAATGCACCATGTTATTACATTTCCTAGAAAATAAAAAAGTTGCAAGTGCATTTTGTAATAATCTTCTCAAAATGTAATAACTTATTAAATTTATTACAAAATGCGTTGGGGCAGTTTATTACAAAATGCAGCTTTATTACAAAATGAAATGAAAAAGTTATTACATTTTGGACGTTTATTACAACATGCACTGTTATTACAAAATGCGGCTTTTTATTATAAAATGAAATGAAAAAGTTATCACATTTTGGACGTTTATTACAAAATGCACTGTTATTACAAAATGTGGCTCAACAGGACTCGTATGTCGGATACGGGCCGGCGGAAACGGCGCTAAAGGTCGGAAATGTTCTTTTATACGGCTCCAAAAATTAAAGGGGGACGCTTAAACGACACGATGTGACTTCAAGTCGATCAATGTCCGATTTGAGGAAGCGACGCTGATTCGTTTGGACTCGTTTTAAGGAAATGACATCATCGTTGGGCCGGAGTGTGTTTTTACACTTTCATTTGCAGTCCAGACCTCCACGGGTTCATACGATTCATTTCCATTGTGTGATTTTGTTGTCGAGAACAAATATTTAATCAAAATATTTCATTCATTCAGAAATAGGATGTGGTATTTTAGTGTTCCCTTTATTTTTTTGGAGCAGTGTAGATGCGAGACGCTTAAAGAATCGCAAATTACTTTATTTTATCTACTCAGCGTGTTTTTTTTTTGTTTGTTTGTTTTTTTTGAAAAGCGTGCATGAAAATGCGTTATAGGTTCCTATTTCCAACCTTTTACAACCGGCTTCCTGTGGACGCCCACCTGACCAGGACTCGTACGACCGCAAACCTCCAAAAAGCAGCAGTTGCAGTCATTTTATCCCATTTAAAAAAAAAAAAAAAGTAAAAATTCAACGGCGTAGGATTTACGAGCGTTCTTACGAGAACCATTTATTCCGAGGGATCATTTTTATTTTATAACCTGAGCCACAGTATTCACTCGGGGGGTTACGGTATCACTTGTTTAAGCAAATAAATGAGTTGTTTAAACTATCTAAGGAACAGCTTACGTTCCAGCCGGCTCTTGAAATAGTAATGCATCCGTATGCATGGTTAATGTGCGAGCACGTCCTCGTGCACCCCGAGGCTTCATCAGCATGTGAATGAATGCAGCGGCGGATTTACGCGTCGCGTACGTTCGCCGGCTACGATTAAGTTCACGTCGCTTCTACCGAGCGTTAGCGACGGACCACGGCGTTACCACGGCGTCAAATACAGAGATCGACCAACATTCACCCTCTCATTTATACGAAATGTAGACGTACATTCACCCTGTCATTGCATGTTATTTAGACAAACGTTCACTCATTCAGACGTCATTTGGAGACCTACAACATTCACCCTTTGATTTATAAAAAATTAAGACATACGTTCACGCTCTCATTTCAGATAGACATACAACTATTCACCGTCTTATTTGCATAAAACTGTTTATTCTCTTATTTACATGACATACAGACAAACATTCACCCTCTCATTTGCTTGTCCTTTAGAGGCCTTATTGAGCTGCATTTTGTAATAACGGTGCATTTTGTAATAAACGTCCAAAATGTAATAATTTATTCATTTCATTTTGTAATAAAGCTGCATTTTGTAATAAAGCTGCATTTTGTAATAAACGTCCAAAATGTAATAACTTATTCATTTCATTTTGTTATAAAGCCGCATTTTGTAAAAACAGTGCATTTTGTGATAAATTTCCAAAATGTAATAATTTATTCATTTCATTTTGTAATAAAGCTGCATTTTGTAATAACAGTGCATTTTGTAATAAACGTCCAAAATGTAATAATTTATTCATTTCATTTTGTAATAAAGCTGCATTTTGTAATAACAGTGCATTTTGTAATAAACGTCCAAAATGTAAATTCTTTTTCATTTTGTTTTGTAATAAAGCCACATTTTGTAATAAACTGCCCCAACGCATTTTGGAATAAATGTTGCCGCATTCTGTAATAAGTTATTAAATTTTGAGAAGATTATTACAAAATGCACTTGCAACTTTTTCATTCTCTAGGAAATGTAATAACATGGAATTTATAGAATATTCTCTGTTAATGCAACCTTTGAATAGTGTACTGATAGTAATTGCTAAGTACTGCTACTAGGCTAATACAGTGATACTAATAATAGGCCTAGCTTTTACAAATACTTTAAAGTGAAATAAAATATAACAAACAAATAAACTATGCTTTAGAATTGTTATTACATAATGCACCATGTTATTACATTTCCTAGAGAATAAAAAAAGTTGCAATTTTGTAATAATCTTCTCAATATATAATATCTTATTGCATAATGCGGCAAAATTTATTACAAAATGCGTTGGGGCAGTTTATTACAAAATGCAGTTTCATTACAAAATAAAATGAATAAGTTGTTACATTTTGGGACATTTATTACAAAATGCGTCTCAACAGGCCTGCAAGCATTCACCCTCTCATTTACACGTCATATAAACGACCGTTCACTCCGTCATCCAGACGCACCTACAACTATTCACCCTTTCATTTCATATAAACACCTACAACTATTCACCCTTTCATTTATACAAATGTAAAAACACACATTCACCCTTTCATTCATGTCATATAGAGACAGACAACGTTCATTCCCTCATTTATACACAATATAGAGACATAATTCACCCATTCATTGTCAAGCCACTTAAACAACCGCTCACTCTGTCATTCATACAAGCATCCAGTCTGTTATTTACGCAACATAAAGACGTACAAAAATTCACTCTTTCATTTTATATAAATACCTACAACATCCACCCTTTCATTTATACTATAATGCAAACATTCGTATTATGTTGTAAAAGGCCGTCATGGAAACCGATCACCAGGGAAGCCAATCACTTCCATGCTAATAAATACATCCTTGTAAACCCATAACACCCTTTGACATGCAGGGCTTATCTGAAACACACACACACACACACACACACACACACACACTCTCGCTCGCTCCCACGGCAACCTCTCCCCGAACTACACGATTCAGTAGATGCTGTAATTCGAACCCCATCCGAGCTGCAGATTCCATCCGGGGAGGGTGAAGAGGGGTGGCGGCGGCGGCGGCGGCGAGGACACCGGCGTTCTCTATCGCTACCAATTACCGAGGCCTGCAAAGAGGATCGACGGCCGCGGAGTTATGAAAAATCGAGGAAATCGTCTCCTTTGTGTCCGCTCGCTCGGCCGAGAGGCATCTGGCGTCCTTTTTCGGACCCGATACCTTCATCGGCGGCGACGGGGTTTTTCGATTCGGCCGATTCGAATCGCCATTATTCATCGCCGCGTCGCGCCGGCGAGCGGTTGTGTCAAAAAGCCTGCCTTCCCCTTCCCTCATATCTCATAGTTACCTCCCGTAACCACATTACCCCTCCGGCCCCGCCTCATCCGCCCCCTCCTCTTATAGGCGCTGAAAGATGAGCTTCAGAATCATCCGCCTCGAAGAAGAAGAAGAAGAAGAAGACGTCCAGCTCGATTTATGCAAAGACGACGGTTTTAAACAAAGATCCGTTTTTAGGTGGATTTCCGCATGGAGGCAGATCGATCAATTTATAATCCGGGGGGTATTTAGAGAATCAAATGTACATACACTGCTCAAAAAAATAAAGGGAACACTTAAAAAACACATCCTAGATCTAAATGAATGAAATATTCTTATGAAATACTTTGCTCTTTACACAGTTGAATGTGCTGACAACAAAATCACACAAAAATGATCCATGGAAATCAATTGTATCAACCCATGGAGGTCTGGATTAGGAATCACACTCCAAATTAAAGTGTAAAAACAAACTCCAGGCTGATCCAACTTTGATGTAATGTCCTTAAAACAAGTCCAAATGAATGTGTGTTGCTTCCTGAGTGGACACTATGATTTCACACAAGTGGGATCGACTTGGAGTTACATTGTGTTGTTCAAGTGTTCCCTTTATTTTTTTGAGCAGTATATATATGTGATAGGATCATTGGGAAAGAGGTGATTGCAGGGATAAGGAATGAATCCCAATGAATAGAAAATGATGGGATGTCTCTCAGGAACGCAGCCGACCCACATGTGCGAGTTTTGGCAGGTTAAAGCAAATCCAGAACCAGATCTGCCGTTAAACTCCATAAACAGACGACGGGATTATTGTTCTAACCGTGTTTTTTTTTTTTTTTTTTTTTTTTTTTAAAATCATATTAAAATCCGAGTATTTATGCATTCTTTGCTCGGCCTTTTAACGCTCCGTTTTAAAAAATCAGTCGGAAAACAAATTATCGGCGGTTCAAAGGCGTCGGATAGAAACGTCGAAACATCTGGGGAGCGAAACTCGCCCCGTTGAAGATCTAAAGGAAAGCTCGCGTTTCTTTGTTTGTTTGTTTGTTTGTATGTTTTGTGCTTCTTCTTCTTCTTAGGAGTATAAATTCTCATTACCATGTATCAGTGGGAGTTCGGTGCAAAAAAAAATAAATGAAATAAAACATTGATCACAACGAAATTTAAGATTCCTTCAACGTTATCCGTTACTCTTGAGGTATCGTTCATCTACTTTTAATTATTATTATTATTTTTTTTATAAAGCGGGTCGGATCGATGGCGACTGAAGGTTACAAATAAGGCAGGGGAAAAATAAAGATATTTAAAAAGACAAAGCATTAAAGCGTCCACTCACATCGCCCTTCTCTCTTGGGTATGCCCAGATGAGATATTACAAAAATAAAAAAAAATAAAAATAAAAATAGGATGCTAGAAGGGGATTCTGCTTTTTTAAGAAAGTAAAAAAAAAAAAAAAAAAAAAACACTGATCGCAACAAAATTTAAGATTCCTTCAACGTTATCCGTTACTCTTGAGGTATCGTTCATCTACTTTTAATTATTATTATTATTTTTTTTATCAAGCGGGTCGGATCGATGGCGACTGAAGGTTACAAATAAGGCAGGGGAAAAATAAAGATATTTAAAAAGACAAAGCATTAAAGCGTCCACTCACGTCGGCTTTCTCTCTCGGGACAGCCCAGATGAGATATTACAAAAAAAAAAAAATAAATTAAAAAAAAAAGAAAAAAATAGGATGCCTGCAGGGGATTCTGCCTTTTTACGGAAAAAAAAAAAAAAATCACAGGAAACTCGATTCAATTCGACCCAAATGAAACCAAATGCATCTCGTATCCAGTCATCTCAGCTCCGAGGCTTTATTCGCTCGTTTTTCTTTTAAACAAAAAAAAAAAAAAAAGATTTTTGGACTGTTTTCCATCTGGAACAAACGGTGGAAGAGCACGTCTGTGACATTAACACTTACAATTGAGACCGCGTGACTAAAACGGCGTCCCGTGCAGCATCATTCATTCATCCATTGTACGGCCTGTACGGCGCTGTGATTGGGCGAGGTCGGCCAATCACAGGGCAGCATGGAGAGAAAAACTATAAACAATCATTCATCCTCTCATTGGCATGATATGAATAATCCCCCCCCAAAAAAAGGGGACACTTCAATGGAAGACGATGGAACTTCAAGTTATCGCAATATTCGGACGATAAGCCGCGACTTTTTTCACGTAAACAACGATGCGGCTAATAAATTGACTTTTTTGGGAGGTGGGGGACGCTAACGAGCCTCACGCCGCTAAAACGTTTATCCTCGTCACATCGGACCAATGAATAGACCGGGAAATTCCGAGTCCGTTCAACTCAGACACCAAAGAAGACGACTTTGACGGTTTTAGTGCGCAGGAGGAAGCCCGAGATAGCGATCGGCGAGCTGTGCGGCTTATATAGAGGTGCGCCCTATACTCAGGAAATTACGGTAATCATCGTGAAATCAAACTGTCCGTTTTAAGGACACGACATCATCGTTGGATCGTCCCGGAGTGTGTTTTTACACTTTTATACTTCAAACATTTCATTTCCATTGTGTGATTTTATTGTCGGCACGTTCGAATATGTCAAGGAAAAAGTATTTCATAAGAATATTTCATTCATTCACATCTAGAATGTGTTATTTTATTTAGTTATTTTATTCACGGTCTGGTTTCAGATCAAGACCTCCAATCCTTCACCCTCTCAGTCACACATCTGTGCAATTTCTCCAAAGATCCTCCTGCATGTTTTGGACTGTAGCTACTTAAATAGAGTAAGTAAATAATAAGTAAATAAACAATGGGATTAATGTAAGAGTCATCACATGAGAATAGAAAGCACCACACACACACACACACACCGCCTAAAACAACCCCTTTTTATACTCCGCTAAAGCAATTGGAAATATATTAGGCAGAATGGTGGTGTGTGTGTGAGTGTGTGTGTGTGTGTGTGTGTTTAAGGGTCCCCGCCAGGCTTTACCAGTCGGCGGTAGCTAACATTATTCATTTAGCTAACAACCGTCATAACATTATTCATTTAGCTAACAACCGTCTCCAAAGATCTGGACAGCGACGCAGGTTTTCTCCTTTCCCGGTTCCGACGCCGAAAAACAAAACAAACGCGGCTCCATGTCGAGCTCAAAAAACAAGCGTGTTCAGGATTCATGCCTTCATCTTCTCCGCCGATCTGGCGCGGCGGGAATGCTAACCGCTGCGCCGCCGTTTTTTTTTAATAAAGTTATAAAAAAACTGAGGCGGAAGGCGTTCTGATTCGCATATTAGATCCAGCACACCTAAAAAGCTCGCTTTCCTAAAATAAGAGCGAGCTAAAGATGGTCAAGGTCGTCTCAAAGTCGCGTCTCAGCAAACACGTTACATAATTGTAACGCGGCGTCCAGAAGAACGCCAACAGACCGTCAGCCGGAGCCATCATTTCTTTCTTTCCGCTGCTTCAGTCCAACCCCCACACTCAGTTATTACAATACAATATATTATTATGTAATAGATTACATATGCCGGTGCAAAAACCGGTCCGGGGCTGCTCGGTGCACTTGCAAAAAAAAAAAAAAAAAAGATAGAAAAAAATTAAAAAAAAAAAAAAAAAAAATTACAAATAATATTGTTGGAATAAAAAAAAAAAATAAGAATTAAAAACAGGTAGCCAGAGTAAGATGAGGCGCTTTCGTGAATCAAGAATCAGGCAAATAAAAGAGTCGTCATGCAGGCGGGAAAGGAAGCTGTGAAATGGGCAACCTTGAAATATACTTTGTAGGTGAGACGTTTTTTTTAGTAAGTCAATTTTCGGTAAAGAAAAAAAAAAAAGATATATCGCCGATATAAAAGTTTGTGTTTCTTTTGTAGCACGAACTCTGTTCTGGGCCGGGAGAAAAAAACAAAAACATGGGAACCGGCAGCGTGCAAATCTGCACATTTCACGCAAAAATATTTGTATTATTTCACCCCCGGAACATAAATCCATTCTTTTTTTTTTTTTCCCGTGGATGTAGAATTACATCACCGAGGTGTTTCCCTATAATTACCGGGATCCCCCGCCGCCACCGCCGTATTTTCCCAGGTAAAACCTGTTATTTTAGATCCTCTCAACCATCTCGTCTCGTCAATAACAGAGCGAGAGGGAGGAGAGCGGCGGTTAAGTGCGGCGAACGAGTGGCAGTAATCACAGCTCTGGTAAAAAGCGCTCCTTCTCGCCGTTCGGCGCTCCCGAGAACGGGCCGACTCGCCGTCCGTCTTCCCTCTCCGCGGTTGATAATAGCTCTGGATTGAGTAATTGTGTGTTTGAGTCGAGCGACGCTGCAGGGTGGAACCTGCAATCAGATACCCAGGACACATTTTCCCTCCCTCTCTTTCTTTCTTGCTAGTTTATCCCCTCCCGAAGCGCGAGGCTGCGCTCCCATCATCCGCCGCCGCCGCCGCCGCCGCCGCCGCCGCCTCGCAGCAATCCAGTCAGGTCCGGGGGTCAATAACAGCCGCGCGCCGCGTTGTAATTGATGTCATCATTTCAATTTCCACCGATTACAGTTGAGAGCTGCTTATCGTGTGACCCGGGGTGTAATAACACGCCGCCGGGTCCGGCGAGTTGCCGCGCTCCGCCGAGCTGAAGCGGCGGCGGCGGCGGGACGGATGAATGGACGGGTCGCGGGAGGATTCCTAATGCGGGGGTAATGACTTGGCGTGTTCCCGGGGCCTCCGACGCTTTTTTCGGTCGCAGAGTCGTCGCCGTCGGCCTGACGGAGGCCGGCCTTCTGCCGGCGCGGGTGACGGTTTTCAGTTTTTTGAATATTGATTCATTTTTATGGATTAATTTTTTTTTAGTCTTTTTTTTTCATTTTTTTTGATGAATTGATTCATTTTTTTTTGATTGATTCGTTTAATTTGATTTTTTTGACAAATCGATTCATTTTTTTTCAGTTTTTTGACAAATTGATTCATTTTTTTGACTGATTTATTTTATTTTTCAGTTTTTTGACGAACTGATTTATTTTTTTTGATTGATTCATTTTATTTCATTTTTTTTTGACAAATTGATTCTTTTTTTTCAGTTTTTTGACAAATTGATTCATTTTTTTTGACTGATTTATTTTATTTTTCAGTTTTTTGACGAATTGATTCATTTTTTTTGATTGATTCATTTTTTCCAGTTTTTTTAGACAAACTGATTCATTTTTTTGATTGATTCATTTTATTTCATTTTTTTGACAAATTGATTCATTTTTTTCAGTTTTTTGACAAATTGATTCATTTTTTTTGACTGATTTATTTTATTTTTAGTTTTTTGACGAATTGATTCATTTTTTTTTGATTGATTCATTTTTTTTCAGTTTTTTGACAAATTGATTCATTTTTTTGACTGATTTATTTTATTTTTCAGTTTTTTGACGAATTGATTCATTTTTTTTGATTGATTCATTTTTTTTCAGTTTTATGATGAATTGATTCATTTTTTTTGATGAATTGATTCATTTTTTTTGATTGATTCATTTTTTTTCTTCAGTTTCTTGACCAATTGATTCATTTTTTTGATTGATTCATTTTTTTCAGTTTTTTGACCAATTGATTAATTTTCAGATGGCTGGTATTAGTCTCTTTTTAAGTTGCCTTTTTTTTTTTCCTTTGACCTCACTAGTATGCCGGACTGTCCCAGAAAAAAAATACTTGTACGCAAAATCACAACATGTAATCATATAAGGGACTGTCTCAGACAATTAGAATATTGTGATAAAGTTCTTTATCTTCTGTAATGCAATTACAAAAACAAATATGTCATGCATTCTGGATTCATTACAAATTCGCTCACTCATTCAAGGCGAATTTTCCCCCATTTCCTGCATGTTCTTGGACTGTAACGGCACTCGAGGTTTTACTTGCGCTGCCGACACCGTTGATATTTAGTACAATGTTTACACTGACTATTAATTGTCAATACAAATCCAAACGCACTGTGGACAGCAAAGTAAGAATTTCACGTTTCTACACTGTACAGACGACAATAAGCACTGAATCGGAGAAGCCGGAGGATGGCGGGGAGAAAGTTCCCCCGATCTTTTCATCGTCTCTATTTATACCCATATTTATTGATACTGGAATTGTTACGCTGCTGCGACGAAAGAAAGATCCCCTATGGGGATCAATAAAACATGTCTTTTCTTATTGGGATCGAACCAGGGTCCTTTGTGCCGGGAGGCCGAAGCGCGAACCGCTGCACCGCTGTGCTGTAACTCGACACTTTTTCTTTTTTTTTTTTTTTTTATAAAAAAATATATAATATTGCAAAGTGGCCGTACAACCTGCGGGTTGAAAGAAAAGAATAAAAAAAATAAAAAAATAAAATAAAATTAAAAAAAAACGCTGTCAAGGCTTTTGTGATTTCTCCTCGCCGGTGAGTATTTTCAATAAAATATATTACACCGTGACATAAATATAGCTTGTCAGGACCCGGGGCTAATAAATCATGCGATGAGCCCGTATGTTATCTTTACCGATATAAACCATCTTCAGCAAATGGTTTTAACCCCGAATGCAGGAGCCGAGAGACAAAGACAAAAAGAACACCGTCTCTTGGGGTTTTTTTTTGTTTTGTTTTGTTTTGCCGGCGCAAAAAAATCCATCAGTGTACGAGAAGAAGAAAAAAAACAAATCCGTCTGCCACATTTTTTTTTCTCTCTCTGTCATTTCCCGACTCTTTTAATGCCATCATTAAGAAAGTCTTAGGGAAGGAAAAGCGATTTGGACTTAAATCGCTGATCTCCTCAATATCAGCGCACTTACAGGTTGCGATGGTCGGCCGGCTCGACTCCACGCTATTAAAATTTGTAGCAATAACAGTAATAGCGAAGCGAATACACAGCAAATTTCTATATTCATGTATTTATTCCCATAAATATCGTTGGATCGGTTCACGGCCCGATAATCCTCTAAGATGCATCAAGTCTAGTTAGGAAATCAAACAGGAGGGGAAATATAGGGACATATTTACCGTCATTTCTGGACGATTAGGCGCACCTGAGTATAAGCCGCACCGGCTAAAAATAGATAAAATATACTGCGCAAAAAAATTAAAGGAATACCTGAGCGAAACCGTCCGCTTCGGAAGCAACACTTATTGATTTGGACTCGTTTTAAGGACGTGACATTAACGCTGGATCGAACTGGAGTGTGTTTTTAAACTTTCATTTGGAGTCCTGACCTCCACGGGTTCATACGTTTCATTTCCGTTGTGGGATTTTGTTGTCGGCACATTCAACTATGTCAAAAACAAACTATTTCATCAGAATATTTCATTTATTCACATCTAGGATGTGTTTTTTTTAGTGTATGTGTCCATATACAGGCTGCACGTATCTATAAGCCGCAGGCGTCCACGTTGTAACACGAGATATTTACACAGAAACACTTTTTTTTTTTTTTACTTTTAATTAATATGACCAGGCTAAAAAAAAAAAATAAAATAAGAAAATTAGCCACATTGTTGTTGAAGCGGCAGCGTTCAAAGAGCGGGAAAAACGTCTTCCAGTCCGGAAATAACGGCATATATTTCATCTTCTTGTTGACGAAAGTTGATCCAAAAGTGACAATCTGTGCAAGAAGGTGCGATGACTTTGTTTCCGTCCAAAGACAGAAACATGAAACAGCAGAAATTCTAGAAGCCTTGTTTTGACAAGCATCTGCCTTTTCTGGAGAGAAGAATAACAAGGCCCGGGTTGAGTCTCGGCATTCAAAACACACACACACACACACACACAAAAACACATCTGACATGACGCCCACGTGCGCTCAGAAAAGGCCGACAGCCTCCACATTTCTGAGCAGATACTTGGAAGCGGGAAGAAAGGCCACCTCGAGGCCGGAGGTTTGCACAGAAGACAAAACGACGACTTGAAAAAAAAAAAAAAAAAAAACAGATAAATCGAACGTGTGGGAAATGTTTCGAATCGGGGACGTTTGAATTAAATTTCTCGTTTTTCCCGATCGGCTAAAACGAGAAAATTATTTGTTTTTTTGGGGGGGGGAAATTGCACGGTTATTCCTGACCTGTTAAGGACAGTTAATATGAGGGAAGAATCGATGTCAGCGATTGGCTAATGAGATGCGGCGACACCTGATTGGCCGACGGCGTTAGCGGCGCCCATGCCGGCGCGTCGCTAAAGCACTTGCTAATGCCTCCTTTTTAGCCGAGCGGCTTCTCTGTGCGCAGAAATCCAATTTCCTCTGAAGGTCATTGGTCCGTTAAGGCGTCGCATCCCTTTTTCTGCATCGCAAATCCGATTTTTTTATTTTTTAGGGGAGCGTTGGAGTCGAGATGTAGCCTTTTTCATATCGCCACCTGCGCTTTATTTCCCCCCGATAGTTAGCTCACGCCGTTCCGCGCCTTAGTTTCGCACAAATCCCGCAAATTTCCGTGGGGTTTCCTTCTAATCCGACTTGAAAACGCGTCCGAGTTAGCCTGCGAACGACACGCCTGTCGAACCGGCTGCTAGCAGCTACACCTCGAGTAGTTGCTTCCACTCCGGCCGATCTGACTAATGAACAACCTCCTGCCGGGGAAGCCGCCGCCGCCGCCGCCGCCTGGTTTCATCATCCCTGCCACATTTCATTTCCATGCTTTTTAACACTATTTGCTCAACTTTTATTAATTGTCTGGAGGCCGACCCTCTCTCCGTCCCCCCCCCGTGACATTTTTCACCCTCTGCAAGCAGCCGTCCGACAACCTCCCGCCGTCGCTTTTCATTAATCTCTACTCAACATCAGCTGTGTTTCGAGAGTCCAATTCTATCTCACGCGGTTGTTTTTGCAGCACGGCATCCAGCGCCGATGCCGATATGATATAAAGTGTTTCGTCCTTGCCCCCGTGCGACTATGTAATGAGCCGGCTCTATTTTCTTTTAATCTAAAAGCAACGCACGCGGTGAATTAATTCATTTTTAGGATGACTGGTATTATTTTATTCTCTCTTTAATTTACCTTTGCAGTTTTTTTCTTTGACCTCACTAGTATAGGTTGCAAGACAAACTGTTCATCTATTAAAGCGATTTAATTGAAGTTAAAGACCGTTTTCCTTTAATAAAAAAATGTGTTTATAGATACAGAATCCATTCGATCATTCATCCATGCATTCATTTTCCTGCATTCGGGCCGTTTTCATCGGACAAGAGGCGGGTTTTCACACGCGTGCAAACATTCACCCTCTCATTCATTCATCATACGGAGCTTTGCATCCATTCCTTCACATTTCATATAAAGATATGCAACTATTCATCCTCTCATTCATGCACCGTATAGACCGGGAACCATTAACTCATTCATTCACACGTGCAATTATTCACCCTGTCATTCATATTGACAGGTATGTTTACCACTCATGGATGCATCATATAAAGATATGCAACTATTCACCCTCTCATTCTTAGGTGACAAACATTACATGCAACCATTCACTCGCTCATTCACACATCATATAAAGATGTGCGACTATTCATCTTCTCATTCACAAATCAAATATATAGAGACTTGCAATTATTCACCCTCTCATTCATAAGACATATGGAGACAGGAAACCATTCACTCGCTCATTCACATGCCATTTATTGAGAAATGCAACCATGCACCCTCTCATTCACATATTATATACACATTACTCACCCTGTCATTCATACATTCATCACATTGAGAAATCAACTATTCACTCACTCATTCACACATCATACAATAATATGCAACTGTTCATTATCTCATTCATTCATCACATGGAGCGATGCATTCATTTATCCACCTTTGATATAAAGATGTGCAACCATTCACCCTCTCATTCTTAGGCAACATGTACATGCAACCATTCACTCTCTTATTCACATGTCATTTATTGAGAAATGCAACCATTCACCCTCTCATTCACATATTATATACACATTCATTTACTCACCCTTTCATTCACATATTATACGCATGCAATTATTCACCCTTTCATTCACATCTTACATAGAGACATGCAATTGTTCACGCTTTCATTCATACATCACATAGAGAAAGCAACTGTTCACTCATTCATTCACATGTCTTATTGAGAAAGGCAACCATTCATCCGCTCATTCTTAGGCGACATATACATGCAACCATTCACTTACTCATTCACACATCAAATAAAGATGTGCAACCATTCATCTTCTCATTCACAAATCAAATATATAGAGGCTTGCAATCATTCACCCTCTCATTCATACATCATATAAAACCATGCAATCACACACTCACTCATCCACATGTCATTTATAGAGAAATTCAACCATTCACCCTCTCATTCACATATTACATAGAGACATGCAATTATTCACCCTTTCATTCATATATCACATAGCGAAAGCAACCATTCACTCACTCATTCACACATCAAATATTGAGACAGGCAACCGTTCATCCGCTCATTCTTAGGCGACATATACATGCAACCATTCACTTACTCATTCACACATCATATAAAGATGTGCCACTATTCATCTTCTTATTCACAAATCAAATATATAGAGACTTGCAATCATTCACCCTCTCATTCACATATTATATACACATGCAATTATTCACCCTTTCATTCATACATCACATAGAGAAAGCAACTATTCACTCACTCATTCACACATCATCCAATGATATGCAACTATTCACCCTCTCATTCATTCATCAGACGGAGCGATGCATTCATTTATTCACATTTCATATCAAGATGTGCAACTATTCATCCTCTCATTCTCATATATTATTCTGAGACAGGCAACCATTCACCCTCTCATTCTTGGGTGACATATACATGCAACCATTCACTTGCTCATTCACATATCATATAAAGACTTGCAATTATTCACCCTTTCATTCACACATCACATTGAGAAGGCAACTATTCACCCTCTCATTCACACACCATCCGGACGGGCAACCATTCACTCATTCATTCACATGTCATGTATGGAGACATGCAGCCATTCATCCGCTCATTCTGAGGTCCTATATCCATGCAACCATTCGCTCTCTCATTCACATATTACAGAGACATGCAATTATTCACCCTGTCATTCATATATCACATAAAGAAAGCAACTATTCACTCTCTCATTCACACATCATACAATGATGTGCAACCATTCACCCTCTCATTCTTAGGCAACATGTACATGCAACCATTCACTCGCTCATTCACATATTATATACACATGCATTTTATTCACCCTTTCATTCCCATATTACATAGAGACATGCAATTATTCACCCTTTCATTCATACATCACATAAAGAAAGCAACCATTCACTCTCTCATTCATTCATCATTTGGAGGCAGACATCCATTCATTCACTCTTTCACAATTCATCCAGAGACGCGCAAACATTCACCCCCTCATTCGTTCATCGGAGACATGCTAGTATTCATACGTAGCATCGAGACGCGCAACCATCTCAGGGAAATCTCCGATTGACCCGCTGCGTGTTTTCGAAACCGGAGGAACCCCGAGAAGCCGACGCAGACACGCGGGGAACATAAAGACTCCACACAGGAAGCATTTCATGCTTTTTTGGTTTTAACCGCTTCCTTCCTGGACGCATTTTCATCCCATCTCGTGTCTTTATGTCATTTCCACCTTATTGTCAAAACCTCCGAGGCTCACTTTCATCCGATCGGGTCCAATTCTCTATATTTCCATTTCTAATTAATACACAATGACACGACCTTGGTCTTACGCACAAAACAGTTGGGTTTTGTAGGTCCACCTATCTATAATTTACACGTCCCTCCCCTGCCAGCTGGAAGTCTTTTTATAGGTCTTCATTCGCTCCCCACAAAAATTGCCCAATTGCATCCCGCCTTGTTGTTAAAATGCACTTCCCGTGCTCCGGGGTCTTCCGAGCGGTTGTGAGGATAATCGCTAAGAAAAGCCCCCGACGAAAAGCTTACAAAAGAGGATAAGATTCACACCCGCCGCCGCCGCCGCCGTCCGCATACCTAAAAGGCCGGGGTTGATTTCCAGCAGCCTCACGTTTCGTCCTGTCAGAGCGGCGTCTCGGGAAGGCGGATGTTTTGATAACAACGTAACACGCGCTATCTTATTGAGTTACGACACCATGAAGGAGTTTTTTTTTTTTTTTTTTTTTTTTTTTTTTGGGATCCCGCGCGGAAAAAAAAAAGCCTGTCTGGACAAATCAAGCGGGGTTTCACATAAAAAAAAAACCCACATAAATCAACAGTATCTCTTTTTCTTTTTTTATAAAGCGTACACTTGATTTATAGGTCGCCCGTTCACAAAGACTGACACCTGATATTATAACGACTATAAATGTAGCATAAAAAAACAAAGATTGTCGTTGTTTATATGCAACATTTTATAGCACATCTTACGACAGGATGTTTAAGAGCATCTTATCATCCAAATATGTTATACAAATAAGCCGTCTTGTCGGATGATGTAATAATTTAGCCGCAGCGCTAACGCTAACAGCCACGTCATAGCTCCATTTACAACGAAGCGCGTTTCCTTTCTACGATTCTGCTCGATATTTAGGCCCGGCGTCCTTTAAGATATAAATTTAATTTGTTCCAGAAGTGGGTTCGTGTGTTGATTCCTTTCATATCTTTTCACCATTTAAAATAACAGAAATTAATTTGCTACGACCTGTTATGGGTTGCACGTACACCACGTGTTTCGTAATTATTCAGCGCTTCATTTCCATGGAGAGCATCTTCTTTCTGGGTTCACCACTTGTTTTCTTAAAGCTCATGACGATTGTTAAAAAAAATACACAAAATAAGCACAAATATCTAAAATGATGACACGAGACAAATAGGAACACCGCACCAGATGTGCCGTCATGAAGCCATCAATTTCAACTTTTGATTTTCTCGCTCTTGTATTCGTATCATATATATATATTTTTTTTTTTTGTATTTCAAGGATAAAATTAGCGCTTTTTATTTAAAAAAAATTTGTATATCAGGTGATTCGTATCTTAAAGGCCCGCTGAAGTTCCAGTTTAGGGAGCCTCGTGTGGAAGGATGATAACCTCGCTTGTCGGTTTGCCTGAAAATAATAATATTCACGCCGGCTTGTAACGACGGCCATTAATCATCCGTCTGCTTCTCGTTTCCCCCCCGATAGGAAGAAAATCTCAATATCGGGTGTCGAGTCATCGCTCCGTTGAATAATCCATGCTTTTAAAAACGGCCTTCGATAAGATCGTGTTTTAAATTCATTTTCCGCCGTCCGTAACGTTCACCGTATTGCACAAATGAGAAAAAAAAATCATTTTTGACTTAATATAAAAATGAAGGTTTGCATCGTTTCATTTTTTCCATCCGTGGCTGAGGCCTTGCACTAGAGTAAACGTTTGTTAAAAAAAAAAAAAAAAAAATTATTTTTTTTATTCAAAATCATCTTTTTAGAAATACATATCCCTCTCCGAAAAAAAAAATCAGCTGTGTTATTATTTGCTCTGGAACAGACACATTTTGGACCCTCGGTCCA